>NC_137121.1:13776709-14261709 GCF_949357685.1 Gobio gobio | reverse complement strand
GGAGGACTTCCTGTCTGGATCTGACTGGCAGGTGAACAGCTTGGCTGCTTGTCACACGGCCACTGGTTTATCAAGGAATTTACTTTCGCTATTATGAAAACGCTTCATTTTCAAGTTTGAATGTCTTTTTCATAATATAACAAAATATTAAACAGCTTTTCTTTACATCTGGCATTAACATGTGATTATAAATTCCATAGTATATGTACAAACTGACTTTAGTAGCTAATAATAATAATAATAATGCGTATAATAAATGTTATTATTAAATATGACATACAATGTAATAAAATATTGAATTACTACTACTAGTACTACACCTACTACTACTACTTATACATTTCATTATTAAATAAAAGTATAGTTGTTGTTTTTATTATTATTATTATTATTATTATTATTATTATTATTATTATTATTATTATTATTATTATTATTATTATTATTATTATTATTATTATTATTATTATTATCATCATCATTATAAATATGAATACATTATGAACATTCTAAATAATAAATAGTTATAAATGGTAAATGATAAACTGCTACTACAACTACTGCTAATAATATTATTCAACAACTTGTGAATAATAATAATAATAATAATAATAATAATAATAATAATAATACAGTTGTTTATAATTTACCATTTATAACCATTTATGAATAATAATATTTATGTACAATATAATAATATTAAAATAATAATAGTAATAATAATATAATTTATATTCATATTATTATTATCATTATAAATATATTATATTATTATAAATTCAACTACTACTACTACTAATAATAATAATAATGATAATGATAATGGCAATAATAACAACAGTGTTAATAATATTATTGTTGTTTATCATTTATAATTTATTAAAAATAATATTAAACAATATAGTAATAATAGTAACAACAATAATAATACAGTTTATTATTAAATACAAATATTCTTATTATTAAAATTATTATAAATATGAATATATTGTTATGAATATTCTAAATAATAAATGGTTAATGATAAACAATTATAATTGCTACTACAACTATTACTATTACTACTACTAATAATAATAATAATAACAATAATAATAATAATAATAATAATAATAATAATAATAATACGGTTGTTTATCATTTACCATTTTATAACCATTTATTAAGAATAATATTTATATACAATATAATAATAATAATAATAATAATAATAATAATAATAATAATAATACTATATAATAACAGTAGTAACAATAATACAATTATTATTATTATTATTATTATTATTATTATTATTATTATTATTATTATTATTATTATTATTAATTATGTTGGATTTCAATATTATTCTGAATAAATGGTTATCAATGTAAATGACACACAACTGAAATTAACAACAACAACAACAACAACTACTATTATTATTATTATTATTATTATTATTATTATTATTATTATTATTATTATTGTCATTTAACTTTTTTAAAAAAGGCCTAAAGTATCCAGAAGGGTTCACATACTTTTTGAGGCCGCTGTATTTTCCAGACCGCAAAGCGGACATCATCAAGGCATGCCGTTGGAAAGAGAGGAAATAGAAGTAGATCTGAAGGTAGAGCGATTTGTTTGTCTGTTTGATGTCTCCTCAACGCCTTGCTCTGTCATAGTACTGACATCACTCTCCGCCACGCTCGCAAGTAAACCAATTACGACGAGGAGAGAGGCGAGAGGCAGGGAGAGGAGGGCCACGACAAAGGTCATGTCAATCTCAATACCCTGATGGCTTTGAAATGAAAAACCCTGACCTGTCTGAACAGTTTAGTGTTGGCTTTTGATTCTTCTGTCTGGCCATTATGGCTCACTGAAACAAGCTACAGTGGACGGAGCCATCGGCATCCATTTGTGCACAGGAAGCACAAATTTAACAAAAAAAAAAAATAATAATAATATGTAATAATAAAGATATGTTACAAATTATTCTTGGAGCATTTCAATGCTGCTTAGAAGTAGTTTTAGAAGCAACTTTAGGAGCAACATCTCAGTCACCAAAATAAAGTGGCATTTGTGCTTTCCCACTTTTGAAAAGCACCAGCTCGTCTATACACACAAATAAGCGCTAACACCTTATGAAGGTTGAATTTTTTCTTTTCTTTTTACTGCTGACAAGAGGAAGGACATGTTATCACAGCTTTTCTTGGGATTAGCAGGCTTTATCTAACGATGCATAATGAATCACATTTATCTGTCCCTGTTGCTTTAATCGACACTCAAAGCATTGTGGGAAGAAAAAGCAATCCGAAGGGAACAGGTTCATAGTGCCACCTTATCTTGAAATGAGCTAGTTTTGTGGCTCACTGTGCAAGCAGGCTATGAATTAACTATGCAGACATTGACCGCATATTGGCCGTGAACCATTTCATTGTGTTTAGTCAATGCTCATCTATTTAGGATTGTAAGCATTGAGACATTTACCTTATTTTGCTAGAATGCCTTGGACAAAGAAGAAACTCAATTCTTAGTGTGCAACACACTAAATTAATCACTGAAACACAGTGTAGTTTTAGATAAATGAGAAAAATTTACCATAATAACTTCCTTTCTAAAAGAACTTACAAAGCTTTGCTTTCCCCACGGTAGAAAATGTTTTCTATGTTTTATTATTATTATTATTATTATTATTATTATTATTATTATTATTATTATTATTATTATTAATTATATTTTGAATTATTTTTCGACAGATCATACGTAAATTTTTCTTTATTATTAAAAATATTTTAAAATGTTTAATTGCTTATTTATTTATATTATTATTATATTTTGAATTATTTTCTTTAGCTCATACTTCAATTTTTCTTTATTATTAATAATATTTTTAAATGTTTAATTATTTATTTATTTATATTGTTATTATATTTTGAATTATTTTTGACTGAGCATACTTATTTTCTTTATTTTTTATTTTTATTAATAATATTTTTAAATGTTTTATTATTATTATTATTATTATTATTATTATTATTATTATTATTATTATTGGTCTTATTGTTATTGGTATTATATTGTGAATTATTTTCTACAGTGTATATACTTTATTTTTCTTATTTTCCTTATTAATAATATATTTTTTTAATATTTGTATTATTGTTATTATTATTATATTTTGAATTCTTTTCGACAGCTCATACTTCATTTTTCTTTTTTATTTATTATTAATATTTTTAAATGTTTAATTATTTGTTTATTTATATTATTATTATATTTTGAATTATTTTTGACTGATCATAATTATTTTGTTCTTTTTTATTTATTATTAATAATATTTTTAATGTTTTATTATTATTATTATTATTATTATTATTATTATTATTGTTATTATATTATATTATTATTTTATACAGAACAAACTTATTTTTTTCCTTTTTTATTTATTATTAATAATATATTTTTCATTTCTTCTTCTTATTATTATTATTATTATATTGTGAATTATTTTACAGTAGAACATACTTATTATTATTTTTATTTACTACGAATGATTAAAAATATATTTAATAATAATATAGTTTTTTCTACTGTAGAACATATTGTTTATTGTTTGTATGTTATCATTTATATTTTTAAATAATTAAAATTATTATTATATTGTGAATTCTTTTTACATAACATACTTGTTTTTGTTTTTTTATTTATTAACAATATTTTTAAATAACATTATTATTATTATTATTATTATTATTATTATTATTATTATTATTATTATTATCATTATCATTATTATTATTATTATTACTTTAGTATGACTGAATCATGACTGATCATATTAATTGTGATACTAAATTAAATATTGGATCAAATTAAATGAAAAGTTATTAAAAATAAATGTAAATATTAAAATACTGACAAGCTAGCATAAAAAATTGTGCTTTCTTTAATTATCTGACTTAAAATGTTGTGATCAGCAATATACATACGTAAAGAAACATTTAACTGTTTAAAGTCTAAAGTCCTATCTCTTGTGACTCTCCTGGCTGCCGAAAAACATTAAGCTGGTGTATAAAAGCCTTTAGTGGATAAAACAACTATTGGTGGGGAATAATGAAGGCAGATTTTCTGGCCTTTGGGATGGTGTTTAGCCCAGCAGTCAAATTAAAAGTGTAAGTCAAAAGTTCCATAATAATATCACCAGCAGTTTTCACTCGACTTTTTGTTGTTGTTGTGTTTGTCAAGGAAGTTTAAGACCTTTCAGATAAGCATTTCCACAGCTGAAGAACATTCGAGTATCAGTGTTGCAAGCAAAAAACAACAAAAACAAAACATTGCACATTTTCTTATCTCTGGATAGAGTTACATTCAACATCACTCCCATGAGACACAATTGAGAGTCCAGGTCTGTGCAGATCCATGAACCAGCAAGAAAGGAGCAGCACGACATTCATATTTATCATGGGTCACCTCCTGTTTCCTGCGTTCAGGAGGAAATTAATATACCTGGCTTTTCTCTGCCTTGTTTTCTCTGTCTTCCTGTTTGATGGAGGAGATGCACACGTTTCACATGAAGGGAGATGCTCTAGCTTAGGTAGAGGATGGAGCGTAGAGGGCAAGAGAAGGTGCATTTATGTGTGTTCGTACTGCCTGTGAGCCGTCTGATTATGCGCCGTCATGCTGAGACATCCCGAGAATCTGTATTCATTTGAGCATGCACCTGCCATCTAAAGCAAAAGGAGAGGAGCTTTTGAAAAGCTGAATGAAGTGACACTGGAGAAATGGGGATGATAGGGAGCGAGGAAGGGAGTCTTACAGACAGGTGAGAGCAAGATGGGGCCTTTTTTTAGGTTCAAAATAGCTGACTACCATAATACTCGCTCTATTCTGCTGTATAGAACATGTATACTGTGTGTATGCATTGTCATGCATGGAACACCTGAATGACCTATGAACTACATTTGGCAAAAAGTGCACTGTACAGAATATATTGAGGTGCTACTGTATATCCCATAATGCAACATGCTTGACTCAATCTTCCATTTCCAGTAAGACTAATGGACTGGAAGAATACCAATCAGGATTTTTCTCATTCTTGACTTTTTATATGATCAGATTTTTTTATCTTTTAGTTTTTTATTACTTCAATTAAAAATGCAAATTTGTTGCAAATAAATAGATAATTGGTGGAACCCACGTAGTGAACTAAATGGGTGAATCTCATTCTTCACTCAAATATCAATTATCACAATTATGATAATTAGATCAAGAAAATTAAGCACGTTTTAGGGCCATTTAAGATTATTTTGTGTTGTAACATTTTTAGGATCAAAACTGTTGGCATTGTTTGCAAGTCATTTTTAATGAAAAACAAAAAAAACTGTTTATCATACAACAGTAAAAAAAAAAAAAAAAAAAAAAAACTTCTGCATTATATTGTGATTTATTTTCTACAGTATAACATATTTATTATTGTATTGATTATTAATAATATTTTATAAATAACATTATTATTATTAATTATTACTTTAGTAATATTACTGATCATATTAATTGTGAGACTAAATTGAATATTTGATAAAAAAAATGTTGTCACTACAGGAATTCTCATGTGAATGTATAAAAACTGAAAAGTAATCGTAAGCAGTGAAAAATAAATTAAAATTTGACAAGCTACATCATAACAATATAGTAATTATATATACTGTGTGTGTGTGTGTATATATATAAATATATATATATATATATATATATATACATATATATATATATATATATATACATATATATATATATATATATATATATACATATATATATATATATATATATACATATATATATATATATATATATATATACATATATATATATATATATATATACATATATATATATATATATATATATATATATATATATATATATATATATATATATATATATATATATATATATATATATATATATATATATATATATATATATATATATATATATATATATATATATATATATATATATATATATATATATACATATATATATATTGTAGTAATTAAAAAAATAATAATTTAAATTATCTGGCCTCGGATAAGCGGAAGATGATGGATGGATGGATGGATGGATGGATGGAAAATACATTTCCAAATTGATACCACAAATACTACCATGTTCCATAAGTATTTTATTCCATATGTGTTTGTTTGTTTGTTTGTTTGTTTGTTTGTTTGTTTGTTTGTTTGTTTGTTTGTTTGTTTGTTTGTTTGTTTGTTTGTTTGTTTATTTATTTATTTATTTATTTATTTATTTATTTATTTATTTATTTATTTATTTATTTATTTATTTATTTATTTATTTATTTATTTATTTATTTATTTATTTATTTATTTATTTATTTATTTATTTATTTATTTATTTATTTATTTATTTATTTATATTTATTTCCTGCATTATGATTATGGGGAGTAAGTTTGCTTAATTGTCATTAAAATAATGCACTTCTCAATGCAATACGTTTTAATATATTTTTATTTGTTATTATTCTCAATCATGATTCACATTACTGTAATAGTCATTTTAATGAAAAAAAACAGTTAAAAAACAAGTAAACAATAAAATTTAACAGAATTGTATCAAAATATTTCAGCACAAATTAAAACCACCAATACTAGCATGTTCAGTACTAGCATGTTCTATAAATGTTTTGTAATTTAAATATTATAAATATTGTACAGTTTATTTTTATTAAAATACAATGTATTTATTTATTATTATTTTGCATTATGGTAACGGTGGAATATGTCTGCTTAATTGTCATTACAATAATGCAATAAATAAAACAAATATTCAATTTCTTTAAAAAAAAAAAAAAAACAATTTTTATTTTTATTTCTTTAATGTGATTTTTTGGATGAACTGTGGTCTATGCATATATTATAATTTTGTAAATTCACCCAAACATGCATGACAACCATTAGAAACATCACATTGAATGTTTCATATACTTAAATAGTAGGCAGTATACAGTGTGCAGTTCATTCTTAACAGTCGGAGAGAGAGAACACAGGAACACAGAGGCAGTACATGTAACGGTTTGCGGCACCAAAACAGGAAGAGGATAGCACGACTCATAGTCAGAACAGGATGCTGCTCAGGTCTCATCCCCCATTGTCTCCCATCCCCTGTACATGGGCAGTAGAGATCCATCAAGAATGGACACTGTTCAATAAAAGCACACCAAGAACCTTGTCTGCCTGGGTGGGTAACAAATGAGGGGTCTGGCCCCTGTGGTCCCTCCTGGACCTCAGCTCTTCTCTGTCTGATAGTTTATCTGCTTCTCTGTCCATCTCTCTGTCCCCTCAACTCCCCCGTGCCCTCTCTTCCTGTTTGCCTATCTCTGCACCCGTCTATATCCCAGCATGCTCTTTCTGCTGTCTCCGGCAGAACACATATGCACCCGTCGTCTACCTCTCTGAATGTTTATGCTTTAATCAGCACACGTCTCAGCTTTTCTCGTATTAAAAGGCTGTTAAATAGTCTATAATAGACGGACAACGTTACCCATATAGACGCACCTTTCCACCTCAGTTTTAACTGCGCAAAAGGCAGTTACCGGAAAAATTACCTCCATTTCGGCCACTAAAACCTGCTGGCGAAATATAGTGTGATTGCTATGAATTCTGTTAATGTAACTGGAAAGAAACTTAGGATATCAAGAATCGTAAAACAAATTTAGTCATTTTAGTCGGAATGAAATCCCTGGACAATTTAATCTTTTTATTTCTTCTATTTTTGTTCTTACTTCCCGACAAAAACAGGAAGCTCTTTAGCATTAAACGCTAATGCAACCTAATGAAAAAGTGCACATTACAGGAAATGTACTTTGGTTGCACAAGTCTTTCATAAACCAGCTATATGAGTTATGTCTATCAAGCTAGAAACGGAATTGCGCCGTCAAAATGTACAACTTGTGATCAATAACAATTTGCTTATACCACAAATCTTTAATTGAAAAGGAAATAACACGTTTCTCAGTGGTATTAACTTAAAAGTTGGGATATAACAGACAGCCCAGACTGCAAAATGACATTATGTTGCTTCTTGTGACGCTTTCAAAGATTGAGTAAGATTAAGTCATGACATTTTGGTTAAAAATGACAAGATAAAACATTAAAAATGAAATGCATTGACGAATCATTCACAATAACATCAACGGGTCACACTTTAGATTAGGGTCTAATTACTGCTTATTAATAATTAATAAGGTAGTTGTTAAATTTAGGTATCGGTATTAAGGGATATAGAATAAGGCATTAACATATGCTTATGAGTACTAATAAACAGCCAATATCCTAGTAATATGCATGCCAATAAGCAACTAGCTAACAGTGAGAATTGGACCCTAAACTAAAGTGGTACCAATTTGAAAAATATATTGGGTGAATTTCCATTTCATGCTGGCGCTCATGTGCGTTCAGCTCTTAAATAAGATTATTCCAACATGATATAACATGCCAAAAAAATGCAATGCACTTTTTGTGGTCAGGTAGTCAGTCACATTATTGCTCATCTCTCAAGTCAGATCTCCATTTCAACAATCAGCCTCTCTCTCTCTCTCTCTCTTTCTCTCTTTCTGGGAGATCAGGGTCATTAGCATTCCGCAGGAATCAAACACCTGCCAGCCACGTGAAGCCTCACTGCGGTGAGCACAATCAGCCAAATGTTTTCCTTGTGCGATGAATGTGTGTGGCTGTCACCATTCCAGTTGATATATGTGTTCTTTGCTCTCTTTCTCTTGTGCTCCATCCCTCCCTCCCTCCCTCCGGTTCCTCCATTCCTCTATCTAAGATTCACCAGAGGGGGTCTGTGAGGGTAAAATACCGCATAGGGGCTTCAGGTGCACCTGAGCGATACCGAACTCTGATTTACTGTCACAGATCTTGCGTCACTTTACAAAATCGCTCCAGGAGTTGTAGGAATATTGGCAGCCCAGACGTATGGCCATACTTCACTTTTCCATTTAGGACGCAAGCTGGTCAGTCGCCAATAGCGATACGTCACAGGGTCACCACAAGGTCACATGCGACGCGGACCTCCAGTCGCCTAGGGTCGCCATTACACACTGCCAGACGACATAATGAACAAGAATGAAACCGTGATAGCTGTAGGCGGAATTTTAAAGCAATGCTGTGACTCACATGATGGAGAGATGTGTGCTCACGCTAGCAGCTAGTCACATGGGACAGTGACTGTTTTCTCTTTTCTTTTCTTTTTTCTGTGCTTGGCTTTTCATTAGCACAAGTATTAATATCCTATTTTATTAACATACAATTACATTTCGGCAGATTTACTTCAAATTAATAATACATGACTGCTTTGATTTGATTGTGTAATTGATTCGTTTATTCAAAGATAATTACGTCCAAGAAAGTCATAAGTCATGAGATCCATGAGACAGAGACCCTATCATACACCCGGCGCAATATTTTTTGCTAGTTTTAGCCCGATGCAGTTATCATATTCATGTCCTGCGCCATGCAAATGCACTCGCACACATCTGTTCACCCATGGGTGTGCTGGTCTGAAAACGAGGTGTGTTCAGGCGCATTGCTATTTAGAGTCAACTGAAAATGACTGTACCACTGACCAACAAAAACCTGGTCTAAAGTCAATAGCGTAGTATTTTTTTGTGTTATTTACAGGGTGCGTTAGTAATATGCGCCTATAGGTGGGTGCACATTGCGCGTACACTTGCAGCAGCACAAATATTTTGAAATATTGAAAATAAAAGGATTCCTCTCTAGAGAAGCGTTCAGTCTCTCTGCTCGCAAATTCCGCCAAGTAAATAGTGAATCCGCCATGCTGCGAGCGCAATTGGCTTTTAAAGGGAATGGGAGATGAGACTCTGATTGGTTTATTGCACATTACGCCCAAAACACACTCATGACTCATTAAGAGACTAGGTGCAACCGTTTTGGACCATGCGTCTCGAAAGAACAGATTAAGGGGTTGGGGGTCATTTTGACAGGGGCCCTTGGACAAAGTTTTGCTTAGGGCCCCCAGGAGACTAGGACCGACACTGTATGGTTGGCTGCCTGGTCAGGTCAATGCTAAGTAATATATTTTTATTGCAAGATTGGGTTTGGAGTTATACAACCCCAAATCAGAAAAAGTTGGGACAGTATGGAAAACGCAACAAAAAAGAAGTGATTTCTAAATTTACTTTGACTTGTATTTCATTGCAGACAATATGTACACAAAATATTTCATGTTTTGTCTGGTCAACTTCATGTCATTTGTAAATATGCATCCTTTCCTGTCATTCAGACCTGCAACACATTTAAAAAAAAGTTGGGACAGTAAAGCATTTACCACTTTGTAATGTTGTCATTCCTTTTCACAACACTCACAAGACGTTTAGGGACTGAAGACACCAAGTGATGAAGTGTTTCAGGTGTAATTTTGTCTCATTCTTCCTGCAAACAAGTCTTAATGTGGGCAACAGTACGGGGTCTTCGTTGTCGCATTTTGCACTTCAAAATGCGCCACACATTCTCTATTGGAGACAGGTCGGGACTGAGGCCGGTCAAGTACCCGTACCCTCTTCCTCCGCAGCCAGGACTTTGTAATGTGTGCAGAATGTGGTTTTGCATTGTCTTGTTGAAATATGCATGGACGTCCCTGGAAAAGATGTTTTCTTGAAGGCAGCATATTATGCTCCAAAATCTCTATGTACTTTTCAGCATTAATGGTGCCTTCACAGAAGTGCAAGTTACCTTTGCCAAGGGCACTGACACAACCCCATACCATGACAGACCCTGGCTTTTGGACTTGTTGCTGGTAACAGTCTGGATGATCCTTTTCTTCTTTGGTCCGGAGCACACGGCGTCCATTCCTCCCAAAAAATACCTGAAATACTGATTCATCTGACCACAGTACACGTTTCCACTGTGTGATGGTCCATCCCAGATGCCTCCGAGCCCAGAGAAGTCGACGGCGCTTCTGGACACTGTTAACATAGGGCTTCCTTTTGGTACAGTACAGTTTTAACTGGCATTTGTGGATGTAACTACGTATTGTGGTACTTAACAAAGGTTTGCCAAAGTAGTCCTGAGCCCATGTGGTGATATCGCTTATAGATGAATGACGATTCTTGATGCAGTGCCGCCTGAGGGATCGGAGATCACGGTTGTTCAGCTTAGGCTTGCGCCCTTGTCCTTTACGCACTGAAATTCCTCCAGATTCCTTGAATCTTTTAATTATGTTATGCACTGTTGAACATCGTGAAACACTGTCCCAACATCGTGAAACTTTTAGTTTTACAAATGGGGACAATCTTTGAAAGATTAACAAAAAACAGTTTTGTTCATCACATTTAAAATAACATTTAAATTGCATAATATTCAAACTTTTGATCTTTGAAGTGCTGGAAAAGATTGTGGGTTGAAAACTCTTTTCAACCACACTGTATCATTATTTTTGTCTTACACTAATTGAAATGATCACAGAAGTACTGGGAGAAAAGTTTTAGCTCTGATTTAAACACTGATGTCTATGGTTGCGATCAAAATTAAGTAAGTCACCTATTGAAATTTGATGCGTCATCTAAAGAATTTATCAATTACACCATTACACCAGTAGGTGGCGAAAAGTGACTGTTAATTTTTTTTTTGTCATTGAATCATTCATTCAAGAGATTCCTTAAAAAATAACGCTAATTCATCCAACAAGTAAAGTCTTTATGAGCGAGTCATTGAATAATTCAATCTGATTAAAAAAATAAATAATAATAATTCAAATGAATGAAATATTTTTAAATAGACTGTTAAGTTGCCTATTCAGAATCGTGGAGGAATCAAGATTAAAAAAAAAAATTCTCAATGTATCCAGAATCGTGCAGCTGGCTGTGTGATACATTTTTGGATACACCACACACACACACACACACACACACTTTTGATGACGTAATCATGTTCGCCACACCTTGGCCTTTAGTGAATTGACGCCACTGGTCCTAACCAGGGGTATCTGAGAATTTGCTGAGCGTGAAACATTTCAGCAGTGCAGGTGTGAGGTGCAGGTTAAGCCTTTGCACGTTGTTGTGATTCACACGTTCAAAACATTGCACGGTTAGTAATTAATGAACATGTGAGCATTATGCATAAATATGCCACCAGTGTGTTAACATGAGCAGTTCTCTGAAAGCCGGTTTGATTCCATGTAGTCTTCTTCTGTCTGTTCTTCACATCTATCTATCTATCTATCTATCTATCTATCTATCTATCTATCTATCTATCTATCTATCTATCTATCTATCTATCTATCTATCTATCTATCTATCTATCTATCTATCTATCTATCTATCTATCTATCTATCTATCTATCTATCTATCTATCTATTTTTAGTTTAAATTGCTTCTATATTTCATCTTGTCACAGGCTTTAAATATATGACTATATTTATTTACAATTTATTTGTTTATTTGTATATTAAAATACACGTAAAATCTATTGACCGTGCACGGCTTGTATGGGCTACAATTTTGGGTGAACTATCACTTTAAGAGAGCTGTACTTCTATTCTTCACAATCTTGTTTTTGCTAAAAATCTAAATAATAAATAGCGCCTGCCATCATAGTTGCAAAGAATCATTTTTCTCCTTTGTATATGAACAGCTAAAGGTTGGTTCTTATTATGAAGAGGTTTCAGTCTTGTGCTAGTGTCCTTTATCCTGCTAATGTGTGTGTGTGTGTGTGTGTGTGTGTGTGTGTGTGTGTGTCTGACTGATTTATGCCTGCGGAGATTTGGTCACTGTTTGCTTCTTCATCTGTCCCTTCAGGCGAAGCGGCTGTACTGTCCTTCCCCTCCAGCTCCACGGGCGTTTATACAGCTATAAACAAAATGCACATCGAATGTTGTGCCTATGGCCTACTTTGTTAAGGACCATAAAGATGACTGACTGCCTTTATGTTCCAGCCGGTTTTTCATTGTTTGGCCCAACTGCAGAGGTGCTGGCACGGGAAATTAATGCTTCCTGTACCGGGACTCTGTTTTGTTGACTAGCGCAGGTGCTAATGTTGTTTTATGACATAGGGAGCTAATCATGCCGTTGTTGATTTGTGCTGGAAGAATACTGTGTCCTGTGACATGATGTGAAGGGAAAAAGTTATTAAAATAGACATATAAAAGCATCAGAACTGAGGCTTAGCGGTTAGCATGTAGCATTTGAGTTTAGCTCGCAAATTTGAGTCTGGTTAGGGTAAAATTGTTAGTCTGAAATGAAATAGCACTAGTTTCCTCAACAAATGGCACAGTGTGAGGTAATATTAATGTTCATTGCGCTCCCTAAAATCTTTAAACCTGAGTATGAGCAATAATAAATGTAGCTAATGTTCAAGGAAAGTGTATTAGAAGTGCATATTAGAAGGTGTGGTGAGTCCTTAGTACACCCGAGGCTCCAGGAGATATATATTAATCCGTTTCACAGATGAAATTGTGATAACTAGTAAGCTGCTGTTTTCAAAGTGTTTGCACATTTCCATTTCTCATACCAAGCGAACGAGCTGTTTATTACTTAAGGCGGCATTCTATGAAAAATTTCTCCACATAATCGCTCCATTTTTCCTCTGCGCTTGTCATTGTAGTGGGGCGTCCTCACCGAAGAGGAAAGAAGCAGCAAATTAGGTATATACGGTACACTTTAGTGTTTCATTAAAAAAAAACATTAGAGGTTTAAGTCCCATGTTTTTGTTTTTGTTTTTTTGAGAGATATTAGATGCGTTAGATAACCAAAGAACAACATTGTGTGAACAGGTAGGTTTAAACGCATCAAATGCGTGGTAAATTAGTTTTCTATACTATACAGACCTTCTCAAATGTATAAGACAATTCAGATCTACTGAATTGAAATTCAGTTAATTTTAAGAACAATACAATTAATTTAATATGTAATATTTATCCATGTAATAATACATAACATCCAAATTATATAATAACATATACACTACATTGCCAAAAGTATTGGGACCCCCCTCCAAATCATTTAATTCAGGTGTTCCAATCACTTCCATGGCCGCAGGTAAATCAAGCACCTAGGCATGCAGATGCTTCTATAAACATTAGTGAAAGAATGGGTCGCTCTCAGGAGCTCAGTGAATTCAAGCGTGCTACCGTGATAGGTTGCCACCTGTGCAATAACTCCATTTGTGAAATTTCCTCACTACTAAATATTCCACGGTCAACTGTTAGTGGTATTATAACAAAGTGGAAGCAAGTGGGAAAAAAAGCAACTCAGCCACAAAGTGGTAGGCCACGTTAAATCACTGAGCAGGGTCAGCACATGCTGAGGCGCACAGGGTACAGAAGTCGCCAACTTCAGGATCAATAGCTACAGACCTCCAAACTTCGTGTGGCCTTCAGATCAGCTCAAGAACAGTGCGTTGAGAGCTTCATGGAATGGGTTTCCATGGCCGAGCAGCTGCATCCAAGCCTTACATCACCAAGTGTAATGCAAAGCGTCGGATGCAGTGGTGTAAAGCACGCCGCCATTGGACTCTAGAGCAGTGGAGACGTGTTCTCTGGAGTGACCAATCACACTTCTCTGTCTGGCAATCCGATGGACGAGTATGGGTTTGGCTGTTGCCAGGAGAACAGTACTTGCCTGACTGCAGTGTGCAAGTGTAAAGTTTGGTGGAGGGGGGATTATGGTGTGGGGTTGTTTTTCAGGTGTTTTTCTTGGCCCCTTAGTTCCAGTGAAAGGAACTCTTAATGCTTCAGCATGCCAAGACATTATGGACAATTTCATGCTCCCAATTGCATGCTCCCTTGTGGGAACAGTTTGGGGATGGCCCCTTCCTGTTCCAACTGCACACCAGTGCACAAAGCAAGGTCCATAAAGACATGGATGAGCGAGTTTGGTGTGGAGGAACTTGACTGGCTTGCACAGAGTCCTGACTTCGACCCAAACACCTTTGAGATTAATTAAAGTTCATGTGTAAAGGCAGGAGTTCAAAAACTGTTGGCAATATAGTGTATACAAATACATTCAGTTAATTGTAATTAAAAAATTGAATTAGAACAACAACAATAATTAATAATACAAATTGTATTACAATTTATGAATGTATTACTGTAAAAATAACAATAACATTAATTACATTATTATGTAATATTTAGCCTTGTAATAATTCATAACACCCAAATATATACATGAGATTTTTTTTTTCTATGAGGTTTGTAACCCTGTTACCATATTATGGTAACAGGGTTACAAACCTCATAGAAAAAAAAAAATATCTCATGTAATATTTACAATAATATTTCATATTTATGTTTTCTGAATGTTAAGCCTCTGTTAATAGTAGACTTTCAGGCCAAATTGTGTTCCTTATTCATGGAAAGCTCCTTCTCCAAACTGAAATGAATAAAAATCCTCTCAGTTTGAAGGTCCTGCATGTTTCCGGCTCTTTGAGACACGCCACATTTTTCACACCCAAGGTTTCTTTATGTTTGAGGATATTTTTGTGCAAATAACGTTTGAGTCCAGACATGCCTACCGAGATGCAATTGAAGAGGGTTTTCGAAGAGAAAAGTGGCGAGATGAAGACTGCATTGTTGTTGTCTGCCTTGCAGGCAATCAGAACACCGGGGAGCCGATTCACTGTGTTCATATTCTCTGTTTACCCAACAAAAGAGTTTTGTCATTGCCGCTGACACCAAGGGGCACCACAGGCAATTCGCAAATCAGGAAAACGAGAAAAGCAACTGACTTCAGCCCATTACAGTGCTTCGCACAGGAAGGAGCAGAAGGGACAGTACAATTACGGCCATAGGAAGTGGCTTGAGTGTTTTTATATGGCTGACTTTTCCAGATCTACCACTTCCAATCAGGCTCATATGCTAAGGAAGGTATGAATCATCCCCTTTGCCCATGTCTGTACCTCTCTCTCTCTCTATCTATCTCTCTCTCCCTTTCGGTCGAGGTGGTTTGATGTCAAGGAGACACTTCAATGCACATTGGTGAGATCAGAGGAAGTAATGTGAGTAATTTATTCGTGCTGGTCTTCCATGGCTGCTTTGCATTGCAATCAGCGCACAATTGCCATAAGAGAGAATTGGGCATGGATAGTGCCTGTTTTATCTTTTATAGCTACCTGAGATACAGTGCTCGGTGCACTTTCAACATCAAAGGAAGCCACATCAACTCCAGGCAAATGGCTTTCAGACAGCAGGGTTCAGATGCCTTTATAAACAGGATCAATCGCCCCTGTCACCTTTTGCGCAGAATCGGCCCCAGCAGGTGTGTGTGTGTTTAAAAGTGTGTAAGATATAAAAAAAGAGCGCAGAGATGGAGATCAGTTTTGATTATACCTGTCTCTAACGGCATGCAACGTGATTCTCAGTCATGATAAACTGCATTTTCCTTCTGGATTTGTCATGATAAAGAATGTTTAGCTAATGATGCGTTTTGCAAGCATAAACAGTACAAAATATATCTGTGATCATAATTGAAATGTTAGTAAGAAGATAAACCTGATTTATATTGATTTATTTTGCTCAGTTCCCAAACCCAATGGCAAAATTTGATTCTGCTCAGATCGCTTTGGCTTTTTGTTCAGTTGGCTTTTCATTGGGTTTATTTATTTTTTAAATAAATTACAAATATAAAGTTGTTGTTGTTTTTTTCCCAATTTATTAGTTATTGTAAATTAAGCTAGATAAATAATAATAATGATAATAATAGTAGTAGTAGTAGTAGTAATGTATTATATATAAGCAATGTCAATAATAATTTTGGATAATATATTTATTAATACATGTATACAGTATGTCTATTATATTATGCATTATATAAATATAATATTACAATTATTATTAATAATACATGATTATTATATTATTCATATTAACAATAATAAAAATGTATTGCAGTTATTAAAATTAGTATTAATATAATATTAATAATGCATTTATTAAATAAAATACATGTAATATATGACAATACATTTATAAAATAATATAAATGTCTTATTAATAATTCATTTATAAGATATGTGTAATTTAATTAATATATTAATTATAATATTTTATTAAATTATTGTCATATATTACATTTAAATACATTATTAGAAATTATTATTATCATTACTATGTTATTACTATATAGTTATACAGTATTACTATTATTATAATTTTTTTATACTTTTATAATATATATATTATATTATATTTTATACCGTTATATATATATTAGTGGTGGGCCGTTATCGGCGTTAACGTGCTGCGTTAAAAAAATATCGCCGTTAATCTATTCTCAAAGTTGGGTTGGGAGCTGGGTCCTACGCAAGCTATGATGACTTTCACCTTGATATTTTAGCGCGGATGTATACCTAGCCGAATTGCACTGTAGGGGCGAGAGCGAGTCTTCGAACCTGTGTGTATGCCTACTAGTGTTGTCAAAAATATTGATATTTTGCTATGTATCGATACTGAAATATCTGAAACGATACAATACTTATTTTCTACAGTATCGATATCAGCTGCGCTCTCATCTCCCCGTTGACACAACCCGCCTCCTCTCATTCAGTCCGTTCAATCCTCTGAACATTGCGAACGGGTGTTCTGCTGGACTTTTGTTAGTATTGGTGTGACCTGTCTGAATTTCGCGCGGGGTTGCACATAACGTTAATTCTACTAATTCCCGCAGATTTCGCGCTCGCATCTGAATCGCACAAACACATACCGAAATTAAGCCGCCTCTGACATACAAGTGCAAAAATGAGCTCCTTTTTCCAGCTATGGTCAAATACACTCAAAAATGTCTCAATGCCCATCTTGGTGAGTTTTAACCTATGCTTTTAACGTAAACACAGTCGTAACCAGCTCACAGGAACAGTGGGATCCATGCGTGCGTCAGGTCTTAAAGGGACAGAAGTTATTTATTATTCAAACTACAAAAAGACAAACGATCACTTATGAGCACACATATTCTGAATGCCTTCGGCAGAATTCAAATGAGCCATTTTAATCTAGATTAATCTAGATTAAAAAAATTTATCTGTGCCCACCACTAATATATACACCTGGCTTCTGGCCATTCACGTGATGTGAAAGAAAACGTGATTTATCAAACCAGCCCACCTTATTCCATTGCTCCGTGGTCCAGTTCTGATGCTCATGTGCCCACTGTTGGTGCTTTCGGCGGTGGCCAGGGGTCAGCATGGGCACCCTGACTGGCCTGCGGCTATGCAGCCCCATACGCAACAAACTGCGATGCACTGTGTATTCTGACACCTTTCTATCAGAAGCATTGAGCTACAGTAGCTCGTCTGTTTGATCGGACCACACGGGCCAGCCTTCGCTCCCCACGTGCATCAATGAGCCTTGGCCGTCCCATGACCCTGTCGCCAGTTTACCACTGTTCCCTCATTGGAGCACTTTTGATAGATACTGACCACTGCAGACCGGGAACACCCCACAAGAGCTGCAGTTTTGGAGACGCTCGGACCCAGTCATCTAGCCATCACAATTTGGCCCTTGTCAAACTCACTTAGGATGTTCCATACCTTAGAGTAGAAACCGCTCCGTTTGACGAGTCCCTCCTGCCTCATTTCGATGTGATAGACAGCTCCACAATTATCATACTTCAGAAAAATCAGTGCGATGACAAAAAGTGAGTTCAATGCAATTATGTGTTAAACACGTGTATCATGCAGTACTGTCACTCATATGGCACAAAGTGTGTGAATTTGCTGTGCTGCATACAGCAAGGTGATAATTTGTGTGTATGTACGAGTTTGCATGTGTAATGCATGTCTTCATGTAGGATTCGTTATTTTCAGTTCTAATTAACAACTGTGTGGGAACTTCCTGTAAGTGGGATTCTGTATGATAATCACCCCAGAAAGGGGGAGCACGCCATCTTTGTTTAAACAACAATGGAAGCCAAGCTCTTTTAAAAAAAATGTTTTTACACATGGCTGCAGGTATTCGCAATGATTTAAAGTGGTTTACGGGAATAGCTCATCCATAAATAAAAAGTCTGTCACTATTTACTCATGTTGTTCCAAACCTGTATCTTTTCTTTTTTCTAAGCGAAGCACAAAAATAAATGTTTAGAAGAATGTTCAGGCTGCTCTCTTCCATATCATGAATATGAATGGAAATAGGGGCTCTCTTTTGCATTTAAAAGGTTTGAGGAATGCACCGACGTGTAATAGTATTTCTTGAATATAATCCCTAATACAGCCATCATTTGCAATCTGATTTTAGGCACTTCCTGTTGCATTCTAGCCCCTCCCACCCAATAGAAACTTTATTATGGAGGCTTTGCTGGTTCTCTTCCGCCCATCTCACAATCTTATTAAACTGACTTTGTTCTTCCGATGCAGAAATAGAAGAAAAGATCAAATAATGTCTCCTTGTAGGCAATAAATAATATTGGCCTTGAGGCTTTCATTGTACGGGAAGAAGGAATAAAAACATAATTCATCACTGAAATGTGTTTTTTTAAGCATTTTATGTAGTGCTCAGTCACAGCAGAGAGCTCAAAGTACTCTTAAAGCAGCTTGATAATACATGCGTTTATTTTATATGTGTATTTTTGTTCTTTTTATGATTTCTGAAAACGTATCCTGTGGAATACAGTGATAATAATAATTCCGAGGAGGATGTCCTTTGAAATAAATGGAAACGTGTGGATAAAACACAGTTGTCTATGTCCATAGAGGAGATGACAAGAGGAGGAAGCTAGCCATTTTCTGTTTCAGCCACCTAGATAGTTTCCAGCACTTTATTGATAGAGTTTCTAACTCAAAATGCCAAAAGGCAACAGCGAGTGAATGCGATCTTCAATTCACCGTGCCAGCTGTATAATAGGATTTTGAAAGTGCCATTTGATATGCTTTATGTATTTATTTTGAAGCGCATTAACATCTGCGTCTGACCTTGCGCATCTCTAAGTATAACCGGAAGATATCAAGGAGGAATTTTAAGGAGTGCTGTTACTTTTGAACTTAATATGTAATATTATTAATGCACCTTTAAGCAAAAACTGAGCTAATGAAAAACATGTTTTAATTTTGAGGATAAAATGAAGAAATGTTTGGATGACTCGAACCTACAGCTTAAAATAAATGTTTTGGCCAATGCAGTAAAATAATAATGGCATTAATAATAACAATCATGACCATGTGACTATTATCAGGGTGACGGTTTAAAAGAACATGGGTAATCGTGTTAGTTCTTTTTTCACCTTGCTAAGACTTTTGGTATTTATAAAAATTATTTTAATGGTTCTTTTGGGGCTTTTAGACTTTCCAATTAAGGAAAAGAAAAGTATTTTAATGACCCAATTAGCTGCAGGGGTCATTTGACACTAAACGTCTCCTCCTGTCTTAAAGGCTAAAACTAATTAAGACTTTTCCCCAAGATTTCCACTTAAATATGTCACAGCAGACCAATGTTATTGTCTCAAAATAATCCCAATTCATAGCCATGAATGTGATTGCGGCTGCTCATTACATTTGGGTTTCTGATTGAAGCTCACAAAGAGCAGGATAAAATCAGATAAAAGTCCTTTTCATTTTGCAGTTCAACTAAATTCCAAATGAAACCTTGGTGATGACTTTTATGCTTCCTTATAAAAGAATCATTCAAATTAGTGATGCAGTTGGTAGATATTTCAAAATATTCAGCTCCTTTTGTTATGTATTTAGCCCTTTTTTTTACTTGTTTTTCCTTCAATATGACTTGTTTTACCCCACTGTCTTCATGTCATGATACCTTCCAAATGAGAGGAAAAATCCCTGTGAGAAAAACACTCCCAATGCATATTTCAGTTTGTTTGTTGTTTTTTCCGTAAGAATCTGAAGCAGCTGTGCTTAGTTGTAACATGAAGCCTTCTTTGAGTACTATGACCTACTCAAATATCAGTTAATAACTGGCTCTTTCTGTCTACATCCAGTTCACTCATTGTTCTTGTGTCAAGATTTCTGACCTTATGAACTAAATGACCCTGTGAATCTTCCTAACAGAGTTTTAGGGTCAAACTGAAAAGCCCTGAATGACTCCCTGTGTTTCTGTTCTCACAATGTATTATGTTCAAATGCATTCAAATGTTACTCACTTATTTAGAACTCAACAGTAAGGACTTTTCTGCTATATTACATATTAAGACATCAACTTAGACACATTGTTGATACATATTAAATATTACATATTTTCAATGTTAATTAAATATTTATTTTATTTAAATTTTAATCATTTTTTTATTTTTTATTTTTCAAGAACAGTGATGGAAGAAATGGAATAATGATGGCAGAAATTGATGACTTTAATGCAGCAATGACCCTGGAAAGTGCTGGTTTAGTCAGCTTCCCTGAAACTCTCTCACATTGGCAGCCGTCAGGCCATCTTTATTGTCTAGGCCTGTCATTTTTCTATTACCAGCTTGGAGGCCCTAAACTGAATGTGGGCGTATTTTTGTTGACGCCGCTAAGTGAGCCGATGATGGGACTTTGGGAAACTTGGGGAGTCAGTATTTATCGTGGCCCGGGGCCACGGCAGCTGAGGCTTCTGGGGTTGAATCAGGCCGAGGCGGTTAATGTGTGACCAAATGACAGAGAAGAACTCAGAGGCCAGTCGCAGCTCTAAGAGATAACGTTTATTCTGACAAATGAGCCTGCCCGCTTTTCCCTCTCAGATGTATTACGCTGCATTCATTTTCCATTAAGCAACCAATGTCATTTTGTGTGATGGCTCTCTTTTTCTCTCTGCAGGACCCGTGGCTGTGATCAGCGGGGAAGAAGACTCGGCCAGCCCCCTCCATCACGTCAATCACGGCATCATAACCCCGTGTACCCTGGACGCTGGGCCAGACGCTGTGGTGATCGGTATGACCCGTATCCCAGTGATCGAGAACCCACAGTATTTCCGGCACGGCCATAACTGCAACAAGCCCACCACTTGTGAGTACCAAATGGGCAGCTATATATTTTTGTGAGTACTTGTGAGTACCAAATAGGCACCAATATATTTTTTGTGATTACCAAATGGGCACCTATATATTTTTTGTGAGTACCAAATGGGCACCAATATATTTTTTGTGGGTACCAAATGAGCACCTGTATATTTTTTGTGAGTACCAATTTGGCACCAATATATTTTTTGAATACTTATGAGTACCAAATGGGCACCTATATATTTTTTGTGAGTAACAAATGGGCACCAATATATTTTTTGTGGGTACCAAATGGGCACCTGTATATTTTTTGTGAGTACCAATTTGGCACCAATATATTTTTTGAGTAGGCTACTTATGAGTACCACATGGGCACCTAGATATTTTTTTGTGAGTACCAAATGGCCACCAATATATTTTTTATTAGTACCAAATGGGCACCAATATATTTTTGTCGGGACCAAATGGACACCATTATATTTTTGTGAGTAGCAAATGGGCACCAATATATTTTTTGTGAGTAGCAAATGGGAACCAATATATATATTTGTGAGTACCAATTAGGCACCAATATATTTTTTGTGAGTAGCAAATTGGAACCAATATATATTTCTGTGAGTACCAATTGGGCCCCAATACATTTTTTGTGAGTACCAAATGGGCACCTATATATTTTTTGTGAGTACCAAATGGCCACCAATATATTTTTTGTCAGTACCAAATGGGCAGCAATATTTTTGTGAGTACCAAATGGGCATCAATATATTTTTTGTGAGTACCAAATGGGCACCAAAATATTTTTGTGAGTACCAAATGGCCACCAATATATTTTTTGTGTACCAAATGGGCACCAAAATATTTTTGTCAGTACCAAATGGGCACCAATATATTTTTGTGAGTACCAAATGGGCATCAACATACTTTTGTGAGTACCAAATGGGCACCAAGATATATTTTTGTGAGTGCCAATTGGGCACTAATATATTTTTTGTGAGTACCAAAAGGGAACCAATATATATTTTTGTGGGTATCAAATGGGCACCAATATATATTTTGTGAGTACCAAATGGGCACCAATATATTTTTGTGAGTACCAAATGGGCACCAATATGTGAGTACCAAATGGGAACCTAAAAATGTAAAAAAATGTTGATGTGCATTTCTGTTTCTTGAGTATGCATTATTTGAGAAGATTTGCATGAAACATACAGTACAAGCAGTGTAGTTTGATTCCTGAACAAATGAGTCTTGTGACTTTGAATCAAACTGAATAACTATATTAGCGCCCACATCAACACGCGATAATTTTCTCTTTATCATAAGCACAAACTAAAGTTTTGTTGTCCACCACTTTAAATGCTTGAGCTCTTTAAAGCCAGATGGATTCTAATTGGTTCTCAATGTTTTTATCGTTCATCAGCTGGAAAAAAATTGAATTGATTCCAACGTTGTCGTTCGTCTGTGTCATTATAGTTGTTGTGATGAGGACTCTGCTATTCTTTTAAATTTAGAAGGATTTTTAAAACAGTATCTATATCTTTATTGTTATAATTAACGTTCTTGGTGTGAACGGGCCTTTATGCTGAAAGAATCAGTGAATCAATTCATTGGTGAATCAGTAAATTGATGAATCATGAATGGAATCCATTCAATCATGGATCATTGTAATGTTGCCATATCTGTTTTGAAAATGTGAATATGTATTTTTTCACTGCATACTCACGGTTTCCATTCCTGCTGCCCCACCAACAGACATTTTTCGTAATCCGACTTTGTTCCACACAGAAGATGGCAGACATTCCAGAGTTCTTCATTGCCCCCTTGAGTACCGTTCCAAACAGAACTGATTCAATTAAAGTCTGAGGACTGCTGCCATTTTAAAAGCTTATGAAAGCGTACCTATTACAGTGAGTGGCAACGACATTGGCTGTGATTTGTGGCGTTTCTGCCCTTGCCTAAATTTTTACAGTGTGCTCAGGGAGTGCGTAAATCTGCTGCCCCCCTTAGCAAGACTCATCATATTTTAGTGCACCTACTGTACTGTCATATTACCTAGTAAATTGAACTTGGGTTTAAATTTAGGTTGGCTGCAAATTCCCTCATGTGCCTTACAGATTGAATTCTAGACAAAAGCATATGTATGCTTGAGGAAGAAAATGTGAAGTAGGAAACGGGGGTGTGAAACTGAGTCGATAACTTTACATTTAAGAAGAATTTCTGTGAGCTCTCAGAGGGGTTTCAACCACATAAAGGAAGTAAATGTTTTGTTGAGTATTCTGAACTGAATAATGCTCAATTGAAAAATAGTTACTGTATCAAAATATAGATTTTTTAAAAATATATTTAGTAAATCATATAAATGATAGTTATCTATAAGATTATACATATTTTTAAAATAAAAAGTAATTCTCGACAGCCTTTTTACTGTGAACTTCCGAATAGATGTTAATCTGCTTTAACCAGAATGAAAAAGACTCCATATTCATATGGTAATTTTAATATCTTTCACAATTGGCAGACCTTCTGATTTCCACCTGAGAAAAGGATTCACACTAGTCCTTTTGGGGCGCCGATGGGTTTTCTCTTCCACACGGCCTTGATCCGGACTAATCTGTGAATTATCTGTCTTTAGGATTTTACATTATTCTGGAGCTGGCAGACTGTATTCCCTCAATGCATCCTTTCTCTCTTTTCTATTCTCTCTGTACTTTCTATGAGCTGTTCCATGACTTCCAAATCAAGCCAAAATTGGATTCTCAGTGGCAGGGGGAAAAAAATGGCGCTACCTTGTGTTTCCAGACACTGTGTGCTTCTGATCTGCCCATTCTATCTCCAATGTGGAGACAATCCCGAACTAAGCAAGCTTTGTTAAATCAGCTTAATTTTTACTGGCCTCTAAAGATGCAATTCTGATTCTCCAGTCTGTTTTGAACCCCAAAAAGCTATGGGATATCATCAGTCGTATTGTGCTGCTTTGTTGCCTCATAATCAAATAAATTAGATTTGTTTGTGGGCAGAGACATGCGACTCATGCAGGATATCGCTTTTGAAGCACCTGGAGGCGACCAAGAAGATTAATTTAATTCATCTGAGCCAAAGCAATAACAACGCAGCTGACTGCATGAGGTGTCAGTGTCGTGTCCGAATCCTGAATCTTTTATTCTATATACTTTTTTTTTTTTTTTTTAATCTGGGAAATAAACTTTTTTCTTTCTTTTTAGCACTGACCTTTTATTGCGGATACGTTATATATGTAAATATGTCTTTTTAAGTTTCTATCCATGTTGAATTTTAGTTGCTTATATGTGACCCTGGACCACAAAACCAGTCAATGAATAAATAAGCTTTCCATTGGTTTGTAAGAATAGGACAATATTTGACCGAGAACTATTTGAAAATCTGGAATCTGAGGGTGCAAAAACCCCGAAATATTGAGCAAAGCGCCTTTAAAGTTGTCCAAATGAAGTCCTTAGCAAGGCATATTACTTGTAATAATACATTTGTATATATATTTACGGTAGAACATTTACAAAAAATCTTCATGGAACATGATCTTTACTTAATATCCAAAGAAAAATTGATAATTTTGACCCATACAATGTATTGTTGGCAATTGCCACAAATATACCTGTGTGACTTATGACTGGTTTTGTGTTCCAGGGTCACACAAATATATGCATATATTACTATTTCTATTTAACATGGGACAAGTGGATTAAAAAATGGATCGATTTATTTTATTATATTCAATTTTGTATATTCATTCTACTTTGAGCACTGGCAATTTGTCAAAGTTGTTTATTAGTCTTTCCGGGGATCCCGATTGTGCTCATTTCAGTGAACTCAGATACCAACAGGAACAAAAAAATAGAGGGACCCAGATGAAAAACGACAAAGCCGTAGGCAAACAAAGCCAATATCCGCTGCTCCATGTAGCTGATACACAATCAAACAGTGCCTGGTGGCTATTGAGAAGCACATGGATGGGTTGTAAAGCTGCTTGATTTGTCATTTTGTACTTGGAGAGTGGAGGACGTGGAGGGAATGAGGTATCACAAGCTGTGGATGATGACTTTGGATCCAGTGTAGCTTAGTTGGTAGACCATGAAATGTTTAATTTAATTATATTCATTCCTTCTTCTGAATGTTTTGTTGTGCTGGCGTAGTGGTTAAGAAGCTGGGCTGATAACCGAAAGATTTCAAATTCGAACGCAGCTACAGGAGATAGTCGAGTAGAAGAGGAAATAGATCCTTCTGCAGTCTGTACCTCGACTAGCAGATGGTTCTCAAAATAATGAGTGGCCCTGTTTTTCTAAACCCCTCTTGAAAGATACTCCATTCGACGCACAGGCTAACCCAGTAAGCCAGAAAAATCATATTAAGTGTGGAAAAACATATGTATATATAAACACCCAGAGTTATGCTTTATGAACTGCATGAATCTTTAATGGCAAAATGACTGATTTATAATCTGCCAGACTTGAGTTTGTGGGTGTTTACAGCAAGGGTTTTGAGAATGTGCAATGTAACAGATTAATAGCGATTCTTTATTATTATTATTTATTTCCAGTACCTCTTCGTTTTCACACGAAAGAGGCTGAAATGAGCCGGAACTGAGAATTTAGAATAGAAAAACTGACTTCATGCAATGAGTCATTTTTAATGAATGTCTTTTGTCAGGAATCAATCTACAGCTTTAAAATTTAAAAGAATGATTTCATGTGTTTGTGTACTTTTGTGTGGCCTTTGCCTGAGGGTTTGTTTACACGACAATGATGTACTAAAAATGGAAAAGTTTTTCCTTTGCGTTTTTCAAATACAGACAACAACGTTGTCAAACAATCCCCGTTCACACGGGTGACAAAAATTAAGACAAAAATGTCTTCGGAAAGTTGGTACGTTGGCATTATTAAGCTTATATTTTGAACATTTTTGAAGGAATTTAGAGGAAGATCCGCAATTGTTTTTATACAAAGTACCTCATAGTACCAGACTAAATTCTGCTCTAGGTTAAAATCTCACTACAGTGACACCATTTGACTACTTGTCAGGTCAACAGGGCTATAAAAGTATTGAGATGGATAAATTGGCTACAGTACAAAGACACACGGCTTCATTATTGCTGGCTGCCTAAATGCAAGGCCTGTAGCAATGTTGGCCAAACTCTGTGAAAGCATTGAACCCTTTGTTCAATGGCCGTCAATTACCCAAGCCTCTTCCCTGTAATCATCTCTCTCTAGACTTCAGCCCGGAACCTTCTGGCATTTTAGCAGTGAACTCATTCCACCCCAATTACCCATTAAAGGACCCCACAGAATTTCACAGCACATTTGAAAATACAAACTTCAAGTACTGAAGAATCTATACATTAGCTAGCAGCTGGTTTTGTCACAAGGCACAAATATCTCTACTGAAAGCTTTTGAGATGCATATGGAGCAATGAAACATCATGAGTTTTTATCTATTCCATGCATGCATCCAGGGCCGGATTAACAATTTCCTGTGCCCTGGGCAACAAGACTCAAGGGCCCCCCTGCCCCTGCCCCAAAGCAACAATCGCAAAGTCGCTATCACCAAGAGCATATAGCCTATACTTCTATACTAACAAATCAGGCTTCTGCAATGCTCAGTGAAGATGTAATAGCCTCAGCATAAAGTGCATTCAAGAGACAGAACACTAATGATGCACTAATGTTTAACATAACTTTTTACAATGAATCTTTCACAGAACTTAGTGGCTGCTACAGAGTAATTATTAAATGTTTCAATATAGCCAATCAACCTTTATTTTGACTGCAACAGTGAAATAAAGCAGACAGCTAGGGAAGCCTTAACCTAAAACCAGAGATTTTTTATTCCTAAAATGCTACAATGTGAAATTGTGGCTATTTTTGGAATATGTTTCATAATGTTTCATAAATTTCAATTCCTTTTCTCTTTTACATTTTCTTTTAGCGCTCCTGCTTAAATTTCAGACAGTGTTGACTGATTGGGTCGACGATTCCAAGCCCAAAAGCTCACTAAAACCCACCCAATTCAAGAAAAAAACACCCAAAATTTGAACTGCCAAAATAATTTGATATAATTTTATTGCCATGTCAATCAAGGCTGATTAGCACCATTTTATCTCCTTAAAACAAAATAATAATGTAAAAATAAAAAAAAATTCCCAGGAAAATGGATCAAAACAGGGCATTCAAAAACAGTCATGCATGACATGGAAAAACACATGCATCATTTTCAAATGTCAACAGTAAGAATAAACTAATTTAAGTGCAAAAAGTGCCCAATATAATCAGAATAAACAATGTAATTAGCAGGCATTACGCACACATTACTGCACACACCACAGCCAAAATGTGTCATTCACTGATGCTGTACAATAGTCCTACAACAAAAAATTAACAACAAGAATGCGTTTACTTTTGTGCTGTGCTTTAACTTCAGATAGAACTAGTAACGTTATGTCTTTCGTGAAGTACATATTTATAGAACATAACGCAGAACTTAATTAATCGTTGATTCAAACCTCTTTCAGCAGCTGTTGGGACGAGTAGAGCGCAGTCTAGACGCTTTAAAAGGTGCAGATGTCCTGATCAGGCCAGTGTGCACACGATGATGCTCAGGAGTCATATAAGTTACTAGCCTATTCGATTTCAATTCAAGTCATTCAACCTCTTGGAGTTAGTTATATGTATAAAGAGTCTTTGAGTCACAGGTGTAATCCACGTTTTGAGAGTTGGATCCCTCTCCCACTCATTACTGTAGATAACTTACTGTATATTTATGCCACTTTGGCATAGCGATCATTTGATATCCAGATACAATTTCGCGCTGAAAACCTGTCATGAATGAGCGCGAGTCGCGACTCCCTGCTGATCGCTGATTGGCTGAAAGTGCGTGCTCGTCAGCGACGTCAACACCAACGCCAGC
Source organism: Gobio gobio (assembly GCF_949357685.1). Taxonomy (NCBI): domain Eukaryota; kingdom Metazoa; phylum Chordata; class Actinopteri; order Cypriniformes; family Gobionidae; genus Gobio; species Gobio gobio. Next base: position 14,232,832 of record NC_137121.1, on the reverse strand, counting down.
TGACTCTACGCTGAACGCTGGGCCGGTGTGTGTCATGCACACTTGAGTTTGTTATTAACCAATTAGACTGTACAATTTAGATGTTTGAAAACCACCAAACTGACCCCAAACCAACCCAAATTTTGTCCACCTGCCCAAACCCGTTTTTAACCGCACAATCAAATTCAAAACCGCCCAATCTGGCAACACTGATTTCAGAGCGTCAAGTCACGTGATTCGACTTGACAGCTCGTCCTCGCTCGCTGCACAGCAGCGCAAGAAGCTACAGACACTGTTTTTTACGTGATTTAACATATGTTAATCGAACGGGTTGCAAAAATACAATTAGGAAAGTAAGGATTGCGTTTTTAACGTGATCTAACATAATATTTGACAGTGCCCAGGGCCCCTTAGATGTCCTGTGCCCCGGGGCAAGTGACCAGTTGCCCTAATGGTTAATCCGGCCCTGCATGCATCCATCCATCCATCCATCCACATCCCCTATCGTATCCATCCAAATCCAATCCCCTATCCTATCCTGTCCTGTCCTGTCCTGTCTTGTCCTATCCTATCCTGTCCTTCCCATCCATCCATCCATCCAAATCCATCCAATCCAATCCAATCCAATCCCCTATCCTATCCTGTCCATCCCATCCCATCCCATCCCATCCCATCCCATCCATCCATCCATCCATCCACCAATCCATCCATCCATCCATCCATCCATCCATCCACCAATCCATCCATCCATCCATCCATCCATCCATCCATCCATCCATCCATCCAACCACATTCCCTAACGTATCCATCCAAATCCAATCCCCTATCCTACCCTGTCCTATCCTGTCCATCCCATCCCATCCATCCATCCATCCGTCCATCCATCCATCCATCCATCCATATCCCCTATTGTATCCATCCAAATCCAATCCCCTATCCTGTCCTATCCTGTCCATCCCATCCCATCCCATCCCATCCATCCATCCATCCATCCATCCACATCCCCTATCGTATCCATCCAAATCCAATCCCCTATCCTATCCTATCCTATCCTATCCTATATCCTATCCTATCCTATCCTATCCTATCCTATCCTATCCTATCCTATCCTATCCTATCCTATCCTATCCTATCCTATCCTATCCTATCCTGTCCTGTCCTGTCCTGTCCTGTCCTGTCCTGTCCTGTCCTGTCCTGTCCTGTCCTGTCCTGTCTTGTCCTGTCCTATCCTGTCCTTCCCATCCATTCATCCACATCCCCACATCCCCAAATCCAATCCCCTGTCCTGTCCTGTCCATCCATCCATCCCATATCCTATCCTATCCTATCTATCCCATCCCTCCATACATACATACATACACACACAAATGTGTACATTGTAACATTTAAAATACATTAAAAGTCATATCAAATTCTATTTTTGGTATATGGACGAAACGTTCACGGGCTAAAGGATATATGTTTTTCATTCATCTTTTCAGTCTTTTTTTATGATAAAGGATTTCTTTTATTGTCTGAAACCAAGGGAAAGAGAAAAGAACAGCCTTATCTGTTTTGACAGAGCACCTTTCTTTCAAACAGCATTAAAGAAGATGATCTTTCTCTTATGTCTCCTGGCAAGATAAGAGAGGAAGACCGCTATAAAGACTTACAGACCATTTGCTGCTGTCGTTTTGGAGCAGAGAGGTTCAAAGCGAAGTTCTGTGTGGACTGATTTTGCGTGTTATTTAATCATAGCTGATTGCATACAATACTTTTTTTGCAGTAAATCCCCACCAGTGGTTTCTCAACGGGTTTTGCTTCCATATCAAGTGATCAGCTCAGTTGCTCAGCAGGAGCCATTGTGAAAATGTTCCATGCAATGACTACCTACAAAACTACGGGAAAAACCTGTCAAGGAATTCATACCCCAATTGCGCTCCATCTCATTTTACTGGGATGCATATTTCAGCCCTGTCAGCCCAGAAGGAAGCCCTCAAGCATAGTTCGGCAGAGTGGGAAATGTATCCCCAACCATTTAGTCAAAAATGTCAAGCAACATCCAGTTAAGTGTTGACCTCATTCAAGCAAGTGCAAAACTGTGCTAAACCTGTACCATTGTAATGTTTCTACCAAAGTGACATAATTGAGGGTATACCAGAAACTATTTCTTCCTCTTGTTTCCATGAGAGAAGTTCAGAAAGTTTAGAAAGAAACCATTTCAGTCTGAAATTGCCAAAGTACCTGAGTAAGACGGCACTCTTGGGGGCCTTTTAGAAACTTATTTACTCCAAGCAACTTCAATACAAACACAATGAACTGAAAGATGTGTCCTTATTTTCTCTGCTTTTGTGCTCCAAACACAAAAAAGCATGATAAACGCCATGCTCGCTCACCACCGGAGGCAGAGGTTTACCTTTATAGAATTATAAATCATGGTGGACAAAGAATAGTGTCTATCTTGGAAGCAATCCTGTGTTGTTACAGTAGAAATATCATAGCAATAGATTCAATAACAGCTCTGAGCATGCAACAAATGCTGCTTATAGAGATGAATACAGTCATATTCCTTGGGCATGCTGGATCAGGATATAGCTGTAAATAGATTTCACTTTTATGATCTGAAAATGTCTTTACGGTAGATGCCTGTTTAAGAAGAAGAAGATATTTTGAAGAAAGTTTCAACTGTTTTATCCATACAATGGAAGCCAATAGAACAAATACTACTACTACTACTACTACTACTACTACTACTAGTAATAATTCAATATCTCAATAAATAATATTGGCAATCAAACAACAGACATAATTAATTGCATAATATCACAAATAATTGCATATAGATGAAAAAAAACTTAAATAAAAAAGTGTCTTTGAAAGTCAATATATTTTATTTTTATTTCTATTAGCTGCATGTTTTTATTTAATTTGCACTTACAGTAATAATATCACTTTATGAAATATATATATATATATATATATATATATATATATATATATATATATATATATATATATATATATATATATATATATATATATATATATATATATATATCCATACACATTATTTCTGTTAAACCGATTAATCGCGATTATTATGTAAACACAAACTTTTATTTTGGATGCGATTAATCGGTTTAATCTGTGTGTGTGTGTGTGTGTGTGTGTGTGTGTGTGTGTGTGTGTGTGTGTGTGTGTGTATATATATATATACATATATATATATATATATATATATATATATATATATATATATATATATATATATATATATATATATATGTATATATATGTATATATATATATATATATATGTATATGTATATATATATATATATATGTATATATATATATATATATATATATATATATATATGTATATATATGTATATATATATATATATATATATATATATATATATATATATATATATATATATATATATATATATATATATATATATATATATATATATATATATATATATATATATATAAAAAGCTTGTTGCACTTGTACTTTTTTAAAAATAAATTAATACTTTTGTTTAGCACATATGTATATATTATAATACTCCAAAAGATTTCTATTTTTAAATAAATGCTATTCTTTTGAACTTTCTATTCATCAAAGAATCCTGGGGAAAAAAGTATCACGTTTCCACATAAATATTAAGCAGCACAACTGTTTTCGACATTGCTAATACTGAAATGTTTCTTGTTTACCAAACATATTAGAATGATTTCTGAAGGATCATGTGACACTGAAAGGATATAAATGCCAAAGCATGAATAAAGTGCATATATGTACATTATAAACCCTTAAACCTAGTCTTTAAATCTCATTGGTTGATTGGAATTGGTGTTGATCTTGGTAAATGTCCTGCTTGAGTAAATCCCATTATGCTTACTGCCATATCACAACTTTTCATTTAAAATCAGTGATATTTGACAGGAGTTAAAGGGGCTCTCTAAATCTTCCCAAAAGCCTCATGCATGTCAAATGATTTTTAAATCACAGCACTTTATTAATATTTCCTCTGACGTTCCCCTCTTGAAAGAATCAAACCCGTCTAAAAGACTGATGACCTTCTCCGGTGAACCATGGGGAGCTTCGGCTGACAATAAGCGTGCTGATGGTGCGCACCTTGTGGTCCGCCGTCTCCCATTTGCTACAGGTGTAACCACCGCAGGAAATTAATCCTTATTAGGGAGCGTTGAAGGGGGTGCGACTCTGGACTGTTCTGCTGGCCTAATGACAGATACATATCTGCCCGAGGTCCTATTATTCCTTCAGCCCTGGCTCTGCCTCCTGGCGCTCCGGTGCTGGCGTTTTAATGAATCTGTATTTTTATCATCTGTCAGTTTGTATTAGATGATAGCTTTAGATTTCTTGCAGGACATTAACGGAAGGCCTGTTTGGTAATGGGAGAGCACTGTGCAGCAGGAATGATGGAATGCGAGCGTTGAAGGAACAGATTTCCAGTGCGCTAGGCTCTTTTATTTGAGTCAAGGGTAATCATTTTGCATGATGTTTGGAGAGGCCTCAAGTTTTATCTTTTTAACTGCTTCCCTGGGCTGTTTTAAATGACAGTACTGTAGTTATGGCAGACCCGAGTCATCCAGATGGAATCCTATATTTGCATTCTATGCACTGATGGATGTATTTAAGACTCTAATGCATGTGGACTATGTTAGATGCACAAAGCAATACAATTGTAAATATATAAGTTTAAGTGTAAACAATATAATTTTAATTAGGGTTATATCTTTATTTTTTTAATGTTTACAGTTTAATTCACTATATATATTTTATGTATAAAATAACACTAAATTGACAAATGTATGTATATATATATATACATACTATTTAATGTTTCAAGAGGGTTAATAAATTTGTCAATTTAAATTAAAACTGTAAACACACATATGTGTATATATATATATATATATATATATATATATATATATATATATATATATATATATATATATATATATATATATATATATATATATATATATATATATATATATATTAGGGATGTCATACAATTAATAAAAGTTTGTTTACACATAATAAATGTATGTGTACTGTTTATACTTATTATGTATATTTGAATACACACACACATGTATATATTTTAAATATATTTGCATGTGTATACTATATATATATATATATATATATATATATATATATATATATATATATATATATATATATATATATATATATATATATATATATATATATATATATATGTATATGTATGTATATATATATATATATATATATATATATGTATGTATATATATATATATATGTATGTATATATATATATATATATATATATATGTATATATATATATATATATATATATATTTATATATATATATATATATATATATATATATATATATATATATATATATATATATATATATATATATATATATACATACATATATACATACACACACATATATATATATATATATATATATATATATACAGTATATACAAATTTATCTTCAATATATACATGCATGTGTGTGCATTTATATATACATAATAATTATAAACAGTATGCACACATATATTATGTGTGTACAAACTTTAATTTTGGATGTGATTAATCATTTGACAGCATCCAGTATATCTTCAAATTTAATTTACAACTTTTAATTTACAATTTTTATATAGCTTTATTTTGCCCCATGACTTATATTTGCATATAATTAATTTTCTTACTGTAAGACCAATTTAAATTTAAAAAAATGTAAAGTCTTTTGTATTAACTTTTTTCTGCTATTATCAATATATGCAATTATTTGTGATATTATGTAATGAATTATCTTTTTGGTTTAATTGCAAGCCCTAATTTTTTTTCTGGAGTCCGTTCTGTCAATCTTCCTAACATGGTTTGACGTGAGATTTTAGTTGTCTTCGTTTGTTGTGCGTGAGTTGCAGACTTTTTTGATCTGTCATTTTAAGACAGATGCATCGAGTGAAAACTGGAAGCCCTCAGAAACCAATTTGCACCGCGTCTTTAGCGTTGTTCAAACACGGCTAATCTGTGATAACCAAAAGACACCTATTTGTTCTGCAAAATGCCGTCTGTACCACCTGTCAGAAAGCTCTTCGTCCTGAGGGCTGGCAGGAGATATCGAAGGCAGCAGAGTTTTAAATCGCCTAATGATCAGACAAACTATGACAGATGAGATCTTTATAGCCATGTCTGAATGAGTCCTCTGGATGAGGTCATCATGGTCCTCCCCGTCTGCACTCTCTCACTTTTCATCTTCTTCCTTCTTCACTCCCTCCCTTCATCCTCTCCCTCATGCTCTTTTCTTGGAGCCAGGAAGCCATAACAACATCCCATCCAGAGCCAAATGCCAAATCATCAAAGGAAAGGATACAATGATTAGGGCCATCTAAGGCAGCATCGGGATCTCTGTTTAAAAGCCCCACACTTCAGGGTAATTGATAGGACGGTACCTCCTCGCACCCTCCCATATCCCACGGGCGAGCAATCGCCGCTCTCAGCTCTCAGATCATGTGCTGGAAATGAATTTGCCCCAGATGCAATCAATATCAAAAGATTGACTTGAATCCGAGCGCTCTACCCCATCTCCAGATGTCATGCCCCCTTCCTCTCATCCATCTATGTCTTAATCTCTTCCATTCGGGCCCCAGTCGTCATAGCATGAAATGTTTACGCAGACTGGGAGAGTTTGAGGCTTTCAGATGTGTTAAGTTGCATCGGTAATGGCGTTCTCAGTTCTGGATCCAGTTGGCTGCAGTTGTGTTTGTCAGACATGATGAATGTTGAATTTAGTTTAGTTCGTTAATGTTACTTCAAAGGCAATCCGAGACCTTCTTAAGGGGGACTTCAGCTCAGTGCCTTTCATCTTAAGACCCCTAAAAAGTTGTGATTTGTGTGATTTCCCTTCATTTTTATTAAAAATAGCATATACTAACATCGGAAAGTTTATTTGCAGCCATATATTTATAAGTACAGTCAAAATGGTGCCAAAGTTACAACCTCCAGTGACATTAATTGCAAAGTTTTTGTGTTTTTTTTTAAATAAAATAAATATTTGGGTTTTGATTACATAACATATAGAGGGTAGTAGGGTAAGATGTGCCAATCCCTTATTCTAATAAACAGTACACAATTTTTGTAACATGATCACATATTTAGAAAGAGCCTTTTGTATGCGTGAAATTGAAATGTTCATTGGAGAAAAGTGCATTATTTTTTTTCTTGAAAATGAATTATCTACAAGTAAAATAAATGTAATATATTTATAAAAAATAAAACAAAATTGAAAGTGAATTATCTACAAGTAAAATACATTTTATATATTTATTACATTTTTCTAAAATAAAAAAGTATTGTTATAAAGTCTTATGAAATATAGTCTTATGAAAAACAATGTGTATTTATTAAATAATATATATTTTATCATTTTATCTTGCTTATGTCTTTCCAAACCTGTATGACCTTTTCTTCTGTGGAACACAAAATATTCTATTTTAAAAAAAATTGTCTTTTTTCCCCCTTCTTTCTTTTTTTTTGGCCCATACAATGAAAGTAAATGGGATCCAAGGTTGTTTTAGAGCGCATTGACTTTCATTGTAAGGACAATCATTTTCTCATGCTTTTGTCATTTCCAAACATGTATGATGTTCTTAATTCTGTGGAACACAAAGATGATTATTCTGGGAAAAAATGTCTCTCGCTCTCTTTTTTTTTTCTTTGTCCATCCATACCATGAAATTCAATGGTATCCAAGGTTGTTTTGGACCCCACTGACTTTCATTGTAGGGTGAAAAAGCAGATGAAACATTCTTCAAAATATCTTCTTTTGTGTTTGCACAGAAGAGAGTCAATCATACACATATTTTAAATGACATGAGAGTGAGTAAATGCTGACTTTTAATTTTTCTAAGCCTTCCTAAGACTGGAATCCTACCAAGACCTGCTAATATGAACAACTTTATCCATGCCATGCTCTTTCTTGTGTCGTTTGCCCTGTTGATAGCCTGTACCACACTATAAATGCTAATGCATCCCCCTGCAACTCATTAAAACACTCTAATTGCAACATAGTGGCGTAACGGTCATTTGCCAACAATGTATAACCTTCATCACGTCTCCTCATCATCCTTCCCTTTCCCCGTCCGTTCTCCCACAATATGCAGCATAATAAAATCATTAGCCACTGCTGCCACTGCAACCTAATTAATTAACCCAATAAAGCTGTAAATAAAGGCCTAGCTCTTAAGGCAGAGATGTGACTGACATAACTGTTTTGATGCTGTAACTTTTATGCATCGACCTCCGTCGTCTGTCGCCCGAGAGACGATGTACTAAATCACAATTACCTGGGGCGAAACATCGAACGGTATGCGTGCTCTGTGGATTAGCCTTGTTTGGTACACAAATTGGTTTGTATATAAATCTGCTTGAATTAAGTTTGTTGACTTCTGGCCCGGTGTGTTTTCAATAGTAATGCATTCATTATTTTCGGAGACACGGCTCAAGCTTTTTCATCTCTCAAGAGCTCGTCGGAAAAAAGCCTATCACAGACCCCGTACGCAAATGTACTTTCAGGTACAAGATAATTGAGAGCACTGGGTCTAAATGACCCGTGTGTGTTCACGCGTGTGCTCGCTCACGCATACACAACAAGAGATGACGTATGTAATGAATGTAAATCTTCCAGGGTAAGCTTCAGAACAGGTCAGGTTTGGATGTTTGTAAACTCCTTTGAGGCACTATTAGAAATCTCTCCTACTCACAGGATGTTTGAAACTCAAAGTTTCATAATTAACTTGAGTGTTGTATTTGATAAATCGAGATATGAGCAGGAAACATCCGTAAATTGTCTGTTAAACCCTTAACCTTGACTTAAACTGCAATTCATCGACTGGCTGCTAGAGATAGGCTACAAAAGGGAGTCAATCCCATAGACCCCCCATTTTAAAATGTTTACAGCCTGGTCCAAAAAGTAGTTTTTGTCTATATGGCTAATTTTGCCCTTCATAACACCTGTGAGGGGGGTGAATTTTTTATAACTCATCCGTTTAAATTATATTAAGCCTTAAAGTTCTGCATAATTAAGAGCGTGGCCACTTGAATGACAGGTGGATTTCCACTATGGTTGAGCTAGGAGGGCGTGGTTTCAGCAACCAGGCACCTCAGCCCCACCTACGTACCGCCTCTTTGCCCATATTTGGTTATCCTGGAGTGACTCATGGTGACGCGCTGCCAAGATGGCAACAGCCAGCTCCGCCCACTTTGGGCTTCAAAAATGCTCTTCAGAAACCTACGGGTGAAGTCACAGACACTTCGTCCATTGTTTAATACAGTCTATGGTTAAACCTCATAGCCCAACATGTTCTCATTTCCAACTTGTCACCAGGGTACCCCTCTAGCGCCCTTTTTCGATGTGCAGGGTACTCCATTGCTTTTAGTTGTTTGCCTTATGCGTCATATTAAGACACATGACTATTTGCATTTGTAAAAGTAGACATGATTTTATAAATATTTATAGGCTATATTATGGAGCAACTAACCCCACTCACAACCGAAACCTACCCACTTCTAAACAATATAAAACATGTAATAGGTAAATAAATGTACAGTCACAGGTATTTAAAGGTATTAACTCATGTTGCATTCCAAGTCTTCTGAAGCCATACAATATTTTTATGTGAAGGACAGAGTGGATCTTAATGTTTTAATCACTGAAATGATCCCACCGTTCCATGAACGCTTCTCATTACGTAGATACACCCTGGGCCCTATTTTAACGATCTGAAACGCAAGTGTCAAAGCGCGAAGCGCAAGTAACTTTGTGGGCGGGTCTCGGCGCTGTTGCTATTTTCCCGGCGGGATAAATGGCTCTTGCGCCCGGCGCAAATCTAAAATGGGTTGGTCTGAAGTAGCTTCATTATTCATAGGTGTGGTTTGGGCGTAACGTGAATAAACCAATCAGAGCGTTATCCAACATTCCCTGTAAAAGCAGGTGCGCAAGTTCCATTATGGATTGCTATTATTATGGCGTATTTACCAGGCGCACGCCAGGAGCGGTTCACAGCCGAGGAGACTGATGTTCTTGTAAGAGCAGTGAAAGACAGAGAAGTTGTGTTGTATGGGGATGGGAGAAACCCACCCAAAATAGGGTCGGTTAAACAGGCGTGGGAGGAAATAGCCACATTTGTTTCATCAGCTGGCATCCCCAGGACGTCGAACCAGTGCCGCAAGCGCTACAATGACATCAGAAGACGGGGAAAGTCCAAGCTTGCCAGCATCAATCGGGCACGCCGTGAAACGGGAGGTGGATCTGCCTCTACTCAGGACCTGACGCCAGCAGAGGACATCGCTGCGTCCACCCTCACCGTTTTTTTTTTCCTGGTTCTTGACGGACAAACCAATTTGTTAGATGTCCTTATATACATATATGTCTTGCCAGAAGTTGCCACTATTGGGCAAACAGGTCTCCTTAATTATTAGACTACAATTAGCCTGAATAATTTGTAAGCTAGATTTATGCCTATTTCTTCACATCTTCATGGCACACCACAATGATTTCCGTCATCTCATGTGTTAATATTTTTTAGTGTAACAATTTATGATTTGTAAAAATAACTGTTGCATCTGTGTAGATTACATGAGCAAAGTGTATGCGCGTTGTGCACGCTATACATTATGGTCAAGCATGCGCCCTTAAAATAGCATAATGAACAACGCGCAACGCGCCACTGACTTTAGACTATAGTTTTTTCTGGTCAGTGGCGCAATTGTTTAATGGAACAGCAAAATAGCACCAGGGATTGTTTGCGCCGGAACACGCCTCCTTTTTTGCGCTGAACCGCCCAGGTAGCGCAAGTTAACTCACTAGTTTAACGACGTGCTTCTGTGGAGGGAAAAGCGCGCTTTGCGCGGGTGCAAAATAGGAATGACACATAAGTCGGACGTCGGTGTACAAAGTCAATTGCGCTGGGTGCAAGATAGGGCCCCCTGTCTCTTTAGCATGACGCAACGGGTCACGAGACACATGACAGACAATGCCATTTCACAATCAAAACTGACGTTATGACGCAATCGATCACGAGACATACAAGATGTGTGTTATTTCACTATCAAAGCTGACGTAACGTTTCTTCAGGGGACATATTTGTACTTTTTTAATTAATTGTGCATGTAGTCGTATCTGCATGTTATATCCAGTGATGCCAGTAACGCGTTACTTAGTAACGCGTTACTCTAATTTGACCACTTTTTCCAGTAACGAGTAATCTAACGCGTTACTATTTCCAAACCAGTAATCAGATTAAAGTAACTTATCCAAGTCACAGTGAGTTACTTTTTTTTGTCATTTTCCTTAGTAAAAATATATATTTTTGCTTTCTTGTTTAGTCTCAGCAGGGGTTTTCCTGCATAGAGAATTACGAGGCGGCCGCTCCGTCAAATTTCTTGCCGCCTCCGTCTGTCGACAAAACTCAAGACAGGCAGTCACTTGCTCAGATTAGGCATGTCGTGATAATTAAATAATCATCAGAAATATATATTGTCACATTATCCTTCAGCAATCATTATTAGTATATTATTATTTGCTAGTAGCCTACAAAGTCATCTAAAGCCATTCCATAGCTGAATGTCTTTCCTCCGCTGTAGCTCAATCATTCTCCGTTCAGCATTCAAGCTGCGCGTCGTTCGGTTCCAGTCAGCGGTAAAGCTCACTCCATATGATATATTCCCGGTATAATACTTGATATGTTGATAAAATAATTTATCTTCCTGGAGTTTATCTTGCGGTTTCTGAAAGATGTTGTGCTCGCTACTCGGGTGACAACACAAGGACTATTCATTAGCATCACACGCACAATAACCAGAATTAAAAACTGTGAAGAAACAAATAATCAGTGAATGTTTGGACCGATAGGCTACATAGTAGACTAGGATTTGTGGGCTCGACGCTCATCTTCTCTTTATGCCGTGGACTTTTCAATGTGCACTCGCGCTGCACTGCACACTCTGATTCCATGTTGCTTTAAGCGCATCATTCTGCACCCGGGATGCGCATAAGCGCTTTGTTGTCGCTCTGTTTTGAAGCGTTTCATATATTTTCATAGTTTTGTGCACTTAAAGGGTTAGTTCACCCAAAAATGAAAATTCTGTCATTAATTACTCACCCTTATGTCGTTCGAGACCCGTAAGACCTCCGTTCATATTCGGAACACAAATGAAGATATTTTTGTTGAAAGCTGATGGCTGAGAAAGGCTTCATATAGGCCTCCATTGGCATTCAGTACACTTATACTCCCAAGACGGATAAAAGGCTCTCAAAACACCGTTACAAAGTCCATCTCACCACAGTGACTCTACAATAATCTTACGAAGCGACGACAATAGTTTTTGTGCGCAAAAAAAAATCAAAATAACACCTTTATCCAGCTTGTTATTGCCTTCCGCGTGTGCCTCCACGACGCATGCGCGAGAATATGATGCAGATCCGGCGTTCGGACAGATGACCCAGAAGCGATTTGTTTACTATCAGAGGAAGACGCGCGTGTCTCAGCTGTTGGATTCTACATTGATCGTGCTTTAGGTCTCGGCGTAGAGCTCAAAATGGGGTTAGAGTGGCATTTCATGGATTCCCGAACCCCGGCGCTACGTCATATTCTCGCGCATGCGTCGTGGAGGCACACGCGGAAGGCAATAACAAGCTGGATAAAGGTGTTATTTTGATTTTTTTTTGCGCACAAAAACTATTGTCGTCGCATCGTAAGATTATTGTAGAGTCACTGTGGTGAGATGGACTTTGTAACGATGTTTTGAGAGCCTTTTATCCGTCTTGGGAGTATAAGTGTACTGAATGCCAATGGAGGCCTATATGAAGCCTTTCTCAGCCATCAGCTTTCAACAAAAATATCTTCATTTGTGTTCCGAATATGAACGGAGGTCTTACGGGTCTCGAACGACATAAGGGTGAGTAATTAATGACAGAATTTTCATTTTTGGGTGAACTAACCCTTTAAAGATTATTAAAAAAATATATTGTTCTCACGGATCGATCATATATTTGTTGTCCCTTTACAGAGCTGCACATTACGTTTACAATAAAATATAAATCTTGTAATTGTATATTATTTGTGTAGGCCCATATAATTATTTACATTCATATATAAATATAAATTAAAAATTAAATATAAATTGTTTTTCATAAATGTATTTAATAAAAACACAAAGTAATTTGTACCTTTTCATTAACATGTTTAGGGTTTTATGTTTAGTGTTTTATGTTTAGTGTAGTGTAACATGTTTTATGTTTAGTGTTTGCAAAAACGGTTGTCATTTTTATGTTGAGGCTGCAGAGGTGTTGTCGGCAACTGATGAATGTAACTAATAAAGTAACTTGTAATCTAACTTAGTTACTTTTAAAATCAAGTAATCTGTAAAGTAACTTAGTTACTTTTAAAATCAAGTAATCTGTAAAGTAACTAAGTTACTTTTTCAAAGTAACTGTGGCAACACTGGTTATATCCTGTGTTTTATATCATATAATACACAAATGTGTAGGTTTAGGGGTGGTGTTGGATTGTCTAAATAGTGTAAATAGTTACATGTCTAAATAGCGTAAATAAAAAAATAAAATATATGTAAATGAAATGATGCTGCCTGATTAAATTGAGAATCACACTCCAACATGTCATAATGGCAAAATTATAACACAATATATAATTTCATCATGACGATAACATTCCCATGCCCAACGCCTCTGTGTAGGACGCCAAAGGTTTCTCATTGAAAGTAAAGGGGTACCCTGTGTGTTAAAAAGTGACTTCGAGGGGTCCTGACCAAAAGTCATTTTGAGCAAAAAACGTGTTTGTCAAAGAATACGTCTGGATCGGATTCAGAATGGTTAAAACACTGATGGAGTAGATTAAGTCCATCAACACCCCTAATGCCTGCGCAGTCCTTTGGCTCGTTCTGGTTCGACCTTTCATTCAGTTACATTAGATAGTCATATACTGATATCACTTGTTTCTGCTTTTTCTTCAAATATGTTTTGATCAGGAAATTCAATACTCTTTCAGACGATGTGTAATAGCGCCCCCTAATGTATAACAGATACAACTTTTGTCAATGACGGAGAAGCGTTGTCTCAAAAATTATGGAAATTTCTGTCAATGGGAATTTTTGGCCAAATGACAGAAAAAAACGGAGCGCCCACATAACCGCAGTGAACTTTATAACCTGTAAGCTGATGAAAACGTAAAGCGTTGCACTTACTGCCTCAGATGCGGTCATTCTATTCACGGACAAAACAGGTAGGCCTATGTCAGAAATTAACCTACATTTTCTGGTCAAAAACCATTTAAGCTTGATTTTGGAAAAATTTTAATATAATGACACATGCAAGTGTCTGAACACAAATAAAGCCACAATATCAATGTTGACAATATTAGTGTTTGATATATATATATAGTTATAAAAGCCCAAAAGAGATAGATAGATAGATAGATAGATAGATAGATAGATAGATAGATAGATAGATAGATAGATAGATAGATAGATAGATAGATAGATAGATAGATAGATAGATAGATAGATAGATAGATAGATAGATAGATAGATAGATAGATAGATAGATAGATAGATAGATAGATAGATAGATAGATAGATAGATAGATAGATAGATAGATAGATAGATAGATAGATAGATAGATAGATAGATAGATAGATAGATAGATGAAAAAATAGAGAAAATAGAGGGTCTTCTGTTGCACAGTGTCCTCATTGGAAAATGGACAAGCTCTGACAGCTTTGAACATTTTGGAGCCACATATTTTTTTCCCAGATCAATCATCTGGGGACTGTATCCTCCAGATCACTCCATCTCAGAAGAGCCCGAGCTGATGTGACGTGCTGTGGACTAACGTGTCCCACACTCCATTAGTTCCCTTCCCGCAGAGCTGGAAAGGGTTGGAGGTTAATTCAGGATCCGATGAAAACACAGGAATTCTGTAATCGAGAACGAGTGGCACATTTTTCCATTTTCCTGTAATCGAAAGTGTTTAAGTGTAGCTTTGTATCTAACTTTCCGTTGTAAGTGGGATATTGATTGGTATTTCTGATCATGAGAAAGCCTAAATGAAGCTTTTTTTTTTTAAAATTGTCAAACAATATACACTTATAAACTAAAGAGCCCAAAAAACGTTTGATGCTAGCATTGCGCCATTTAATTTATTTCCTCCTCTAAACGTCCTGATTTCCTCTTATTTTGTTCGGAAAGCATCCCAGCCCTGGCAGATGATTACAACTCTATCTTGTAGGCATTTTCATAAAATCTTTTTCGATATACATCGATTTCAGCTGTGTCTTTTGTGTCACAATAGATTGATTAGTGCTGCAGCCGCTGAATGCATTCGCTGTTTTTGCTTCATATTCAACAGCGGCAATAGACACTCAAGTATAAACATCCCTGCCTGGTCTGTTATTCCCGCACTGTCTTATAGTGCATGAATGACTAACTCATAGTGGCAAATTGACTGTCATTGCTCACGTTACACCTCTCCTATATGTACGGCACCACAACACAGAGCTCAAATCTCATTCTTGAGCCCATCCTCTCCATACACATCATCAACAAGCTTTTTCACACGCCATTGCCCGCGGTTAAGCTTCATCTCTTATTCATGTGATTGTCATGTTTGCTTACCCTGTTTTTGTCGTTCAGGAATCTGACGCAGTCGCGTATTGCTTATTCTCTTCTTTTTTACAACCACCACTCCCTGCTTATAAATTTTTTGAGGGGTTTCTTTTTGTCAATTTTCTATTTTTATTCAACTTGAGTGACAGTCAATATTTTTGATCTCTCTTTTCAGTAAAACTTTACTTAAAGCCATTATCCAGCAATTCGTTAGCTTATATATACAGTCAAACCAAAATGTAGTCTTACCTTCAACATTTATTCGCTAGAGTTTAGAAAATGGTAATGAAATATGATAAGAACTCAGAGTTAAACTGTGTCAGAACAAATTAATCTTGTTAATGTCAGATAACTTTGATAGAAAGGTATGTAATGGATTACAATCAACCAATCAGCTGTCAGCTGTTAAATTTAAGTTCACAATTTGTTAATACCAATTTAGGTCAACCAATGACCAAGCAATGCTTCATTTTGTTCAGTCTGTGGTGTAAAAGGTCGCATTAGCAATTAAAGAAAAAAAAAACGCAAAACATGGTCAGGTCAAAGTGTCTAAATATATATATACATACACAGTCAAACCAAAAATTATTCAGACACCAGATATAATTTTATATATATATAAGGAAGTAGGTAATTCATCTTGCAGCAATTTTTCTTTTTAGTGAAGTGACATGTAGGCATTTGAAATGGTGTGCTTAGATATCGTACCATGCTGTATTTGAAAAGCCCCTGTAGGAAAGACCTGGGGAAAGATATTTATCATAGTAATGCATAAATTATATTTGTTGTATCATGTCAGCGAATGGCCACACGGAGCATGTGTTCCACCTTCTGTTGACTGGGTTTTAACTGTATACCTCCCCCATGAGCCATATAGTTTACCTACATGTGTCTGCTTTATTTTAGATTACGTATCTGCTTTTTCCTGAGCAAAAAAAATTTAGTGCTAAGGGGTCGGAAAAAAAAGGGTTATATAGTATATATAGTGTTATATAGTATATATACAGCCATGTGAAAAAGAAAGGACACCCTATTAAATTCCATGGAAATTTCCAAAATGGAAATACCATGGGTGACAAACTAAGGACACCCTATGATTCAGTTTCCTATAGATCCACTTTTAGCAGCAGTAAGTATCAGTCTCTCACATTGTTCTGGAGGAATTTTGGCCCACTCTTCTTTACAGTGTTGCTCTAGTTTATTGAGGTTTGTGGGCATTTGTTTATGCACAGCTCTTGCCACAGCATTTCAGTCAGGTTGAGGTCTGAACTTGATTCTTTTCTTTTTCAGCCATTCTAGATTTGCTGGTGTGCTTGGGATCATTGTCCTGTTGCATGGCTCGATATCGGCTAAGCTTTAGCTGTCAGACGGCCGGATGGCCTCACATTTGGCTCTAGAATACTTTAGTATACAGAGGAGTTCATGGTCGACTCAATGAATGCAAGGTGCCCAGGTCCTGTGGCTGCAAAACAAGCCAAACATCATCAACCCTCCATCAGTGTGATGGACAGTTGGTATGAGGTGTTTGTGCTGATATGCTTTGTTTGGTTTTCGCCTAACTTGGCACTGAGGCATGCCAAACATCTCCGCTTTGAACTTGTCTGTCCAAAGGACATTGTTCTAGAAGTCTTATGGTTTGTTCAGATGCAACTTTTTCAAACCTAAGCTTTTTAGAGAGGCCTTTTCCTGGCAACCCTTTCAAACATGCCATACTTGTTCAGTCTTGTTCTAATGGTACTGCCATGAACTTTAACGTTTAACATGTTAACTGTAGAGTCTGAGGTGTAGTTCTCAGGATGTCTGCAATTTCTCTGAGCATTGCACGCCACGGTCTGATCTTGGGGTGAATTTGCTGGGATGTCCACCCCTGGGAAGATTGGCAACTCTCTTGACTGTATTTCACTTGTGAATAATCTTCCTCCCTGTAGAATGATGGACTTCAAATGGTTTTGAAATGGCCGCTTCTCATATTGATGGAAGCAACAGCTTCTCTAAGATCATTGCTGATGTCTGTCCTCTTTGGTGTTGTGTTAACACACACCTGGATGCTCAAGACCAGCAAACCGACAAAACTTCTGCTTTTATGATGATCAATTAATCAAAGACATTTGATTAGCAATGCCTGACTGCTACTTGCCCCCTTCATTCCTATGTTAACAGTAAGGGTGTCCTTAGTTTGTCACCCATGGCTTTGTTAACAAAAACTTTCTTATGTTTTTGTTAAGTAAATAATGACACGGTGTGATATATCATGTGTTGTTGTTCATCTGAGAGTTTTATTTTCCAAATGTTAAGACCTTCCAAGGAATAGATGACATATTTTTTTGTATTATGTCCTAATAAGAAAACCATGGAATTCAATAGGGCGTCCTTTCTTTTTCATATGACTATATATATATATTCTTTATTTTCAACTTTTTAATTTACAATTTTGATATAGCTTTATGCCGCCCCCTGACTTATATTTACATATATTTCATAAAGTGATGTTCTTACAGTGAGAGCAATTTAAATAAAAAAATTCAAAACTCATGTTTTGATTCTGCAGGTAATAAAAAATAAAATATATTGACTTTCAAAGACACTTTTAAATGTACGTTTTTTTCAGCTAGTATCGATATTATGCAATTATTATATGCACACATACAAACAATATTTAGGTATTAATTAACACTATTAGATATATTTAAAAAAAAGGATTGATGTTTTTATAATATAAATATATATTTATTAAGCTATACAATTATATGGTAAAATACAATTTTTACATATAAACCACAACATTTAAGTAAATATATAATAGAGTCTTGTACAAACACATAATATTAAGATTATATAGTTGTTTATTTTATACAATAGGGCCTGATTCGTGAGCTAGAGATGATTTGTTACGTGTTCTTGGAGGAGAGTGAGGAAGCGGCACAGTCGTGTGTATGTAGGACACATGGTTGTCAAGTGGGCGTGTCTATGCACTGCAGTCTGTCTTCTGATGGACGGGAGAGGGTGCGTGTATGTGCGTTTACAGACTGGAACACGTCCCACGGCCCCCTCCGACAGTCCTTGCGGGCCTTCTTCTGACAGCCAGTCCCGATAGTAAGCAAAGGATGTAAACACGCAACCAGGGACACCGCAGAAGACAGGCTCGCATTAACCTTGCCTGCAAATGGCTGCACACCCCCATGCTTTATTAATAGTATCTTGAGGGCGCTTGTATAGCACATGTGCTCGTTTAACAGAGACTGTGAAAAAATAACACTTGGACATCTTTGCAAACACAACATGTGGCCTTGTCACACGAGGCTCTATTTAAGGTGGGCGTGCTCTTCTCAAGGCACAAGTTATTTCTAATTAGGCTAAAACATTGGGGGAACAATAACTCTTGATGCATTACTTTCTTGGCTTTCATGATTCGTTTTTAGTTTTTATCGACCAATCAATCAGTTAATTATTTTTTATTCAAAAGTAATGAACTCTGGTAAGTATCAGACATTTTTTTTCAAAATGGTTCATATTTTACACAAATGTTACAACAATGTAAGGGTCATATTATTGCATAAGAATTGAACCCATTATGTGTGTTATAGGCTATAGCCAGATATGACCGAGCTACTACAACACACATCGAGTAGATGAGTAGCTGAGTATCTCTTCAGCAAACGGGATATTGCGTGGGAATTGAAGATTGTATTTATATTTGTTTTGCGGAGACACATTTATGTTGCCAAGTGTAAATGGAACCATTTTTACATATCAGTAAAAACAGATGTAAACCAGGTGTAAACAGGCCCAAAATGTTAGTTTAAACTGAAAATGTAGCAATGAATTAGGAATGGAATCTTCAGGAGCCTCATGATTCATTTTGAATTTGATTCTGCCGCAATTAAAAAATGATTCTTAAAGCATCTCAAGTTTTCAGCAACAATGCTCCCGATATTCCATTTCCCGCTACTCAGCGTTTGTTTGTTTACTTGATTTTGTCCTCAGACTTCAGAGAGTGTGGCATTTTAAAAGGAGTCATTTACAAAAGTGCATTAAGTCGTCACGCAGGAGGAAATGACTTTGTGGCTGACTGGACCGAACAGGTGCTCTTTCAGATTCATTTAGCGTTGCTTTCAGGAAAGTCCAGCCTAATCCTGTTTTTGTTTTTGTTTGCTAGCAGCGATTTACATGCATTTGAACCCAAATCAGCTATGGTTTGGTCTGTTGTGTCATTTTCAGCGACACCAAGTAAACATCTGCAGGAAAGCGGTGGGGGGAAAGCGGCCTAATTAGGATGAAGCCGATGTCCTGTATTCCCAGCTGCTCGCTATGTTTAGACAGACGACGTCTAGCGCGGGTAACCTCTTCTCTTGAGTGCCCTCTCACAATGCAGCCTGTGAGGTGAACGCGACACAACAGTTGGCGTAATAAGACAATTAGCTTGCGCAATTTGTAACTTTCTTAATTGCGCTGCAAGCTGAAATCGTTTCCAGTGCGCCTGTCACCTGCTAATTGTGAACCTATCACTCACAAGAAAATGGAGGACAGGAAATGGAGAAAACAAAGCCCTTTCTCTCTCTCCATCTTTGTCTCAAGCCCATGGTCTTTTTCTGTCCTGATTAAATAAATGCTTTTTAATTAGTTTGGAAGTAATGCATGTGTTCGCCATCCTTTGTCTTAATCTGCGCCGATGCCATTGTGGAAAAAAAGAACCCGTACAATCGAGTGTGCTGAAATATTTACCGTCGTCGTTGGATGTCTGCCACAAAGTGCAATTGCCTCGGCAGCCCTAAATGAAATTGTCCCTAATATGTTTCTGCTGATTAGGTGCTCTGCTTAGATGAAGAACGGGGCGTTTGCCAGCTAATACAAAAGGCTATTCTTGAGTGCTGTCCGTTCATCAATATTTGTTTTTTCATCACAAAAATTAGCCTTTTTTGCAGGGGAAAAAAAAAACAGAATGACTCGTAACTTTGGGCAGTAAGTGTTGATGTTGGACGGTGGCTTATCCCAAACTCCTGTTTGGAGTAAATACCAGATGCTGTCGTGGTCGGCCATATGGAGCTCGCTGCCTCGCAGCAGACTGGGAGCTGGGAATGGAAGCAGGTGGAAGGTACAGAGATTAAAGACCCGCTCAGTCTGCCTTATATCACAACGACTGGCGCTTCGCTAGCCACATTTAAATCTGCTCAGTTTGACGTTTCTATTCGTATTGTAAATGGGTCATCAACTTGTGTGCAACATTCGGAAAGGTTACTCGGAAAAGTATGTGCAATGCAGTATTGTGGTGGAAACAATAAGGGGAGGAAATATGGGAGGAAAAATTATATTTCAATTCTTTTGCATCCCCTCGAGAAACTTTGCTTTTTTCCCATAAAAGAACTCATATGTTTTGCAGGCGTAAACGCAACAATTTTTCGAGACAACGCAAAAGCATTAGCGTCATTTTTCCTCTTATCTCATTTTTTTTTTTTTTATCACTGTGTCCCTAGGGGCTCAGTATGTTACTCTTAAATTAGTATGAAATTGCATTGCATTGGGCATTATCCGAAGACAAAATGAACTATTTTTGTTGTACGTTTTGTTTAAAACCATTTTTTATGTACATTATTATTATGTCTTTTATAGAGCATTTATTTTTTAGCTTTATATATATACACTCACCTAAAGGATTATTAGGAACACCATACTAATACTGTGTTTGACCCCCTTTCGCCTTCCTGCCTTAATTCTATGTGGCATTGATTCAAAAAGGTGCTGAAAGCATTTTTTAGAAATGTTGGCCCATATTGATAGGATAGCATCTTGCAGTTGATGGAGATTTGTGGGATGCACATCCAGGGCACGCAGCTCCCGTTCCACCACATCCCAAAGATGCTCTATTGGGTTGAGATCTGGTGACTGTGGGGGCCATTTTAGTAGCATACTTGAACTCATTGTCATGTTCAAGAAACCAATTTGAAATGATTCAAGCTTTGTGACATGGTGCATTATCCTGCTGGAAGTAGCCATCAGAGGATGGGTACATGGTGGTCATAAAGGGATGGACATGGTCAGAAACAATGCTCAGGTAGGCCGGGGCATTTAAACGATGTCCAATTGGCACTAAGGGGCCTAAAGTGTGCAAAGAAAACATCCCCCACACCATTACACCCCCACCACCAGCCTGCACAGTGGTTACAATGCATGATGGATCCATGTTCTCATTCTGTTTACGCCAAATTCTGACTCTACCATCTGAATGTAGAAACAGAAATCGAGACTCATCAGACCAGGCAACATTTTTCCTGTCTTCAACTGTCCAATTTTGGTGAGCTCGTGCAAATTGTAGCCTCTTTTTCCTATTTGTAGTGGAGATGAGTGGTACCCGGTGGGGTCTTCTGCTGTTGTAGCCCATCCGCCTCAAGGTTGTGCGTGTTGTGGCTTCACAAATGCTTTGCTGCATACCTCGGTTGTAACGAGTGGTTATTTCAGTCAAACTTGCTCTTCTATCAGCTTGAATCAGTCGGCCCATTCTCCTCTGACCTCTAGCATCAACAAGGCATTTTCGCCCACAGGACTGCCACATACTGGATGTTTTTCCCTTTTCACACCATTCTTTGTAAACCCTAGAAATGGTTGTGCGTGAAAATCCCAGTAACTGAGCAGATTGTGAAATACTCAGACCGGCCCGCCTGGCACCAACAACCATGCCACGCTCAAAATTGCTTAAATCACCTTTCTTTCCCATTCTGACATTCAGTTCGGAGTTCAGGAGATTGTCTAGCCTAGAAATCTAGACGCACCCTAGCGGCAGAACATTTATTTTGCCGCGAGTGTAGTCTAGCAACTCTCGGTAGATCTGAGAGCTGGAAAAACCAAACTCTGGTCAGGCCAATCACAGCGTGTGTAAAGTCGGAGGGCGGGCTTAACATAATGACGGCACGTCACGGCAGAGTTTCGGAGGTTCTGCGTGCTACTCGTAAACAAAGAAGCTGACAAACAGCTGTCTTTTGAATCGGCTTTGGCCGCGACTCTGGAAGACTTTTAGGAGTTAAGCTTTTCATTGAGAAAAGAACAAAGAACGGCACTGAAGTCATTCTTAAGAAAAGAGGATATGTCCAAAGTTTTGCCTACTGGATACGGTGAAAGTCTATCAACTAACGTTAGCTCGGCTTCACCTTCTTCTTTGCTCTGGTTGGTTGGCGCCCATGGCGCTATCCAATTGCGTGCAGAGGGAATTTGAAAGACAACCATTTATCGCGCCCCTCGGATTGAGCCCTGTCAATGGTGAGTTTCCAGACCCAACATCTTGATGTGGGTCTGGCTTGTCAGGCTAGAGATTGTCTTGACCAGGACCACACCCCTAAATGCATTGAACCAACTGCCATGTGATTGGTTGATTAGATAATTGCATTAATGAGAATTTGAACAGGTGTTCCTAATAATCCTTTAGGTGAGTGTGTGTGTATATATATATACACACACACACACGCACGCACGCACGCACGCACGCACGCACGCACGCACGCACGCACGCACACACACACACACACACAGTCCCGGTGAGGACTTCAACCTGAATGCACACAGACTCATGGGGACTCGTGTCACCTTGTGGACCTAAATTGAGGTCCCTGTGAGGAAACAAGCTTATAAATCATACAGAATGAGTTTGAAAATGTAAAATGTTTTCTGTGATGGGTAGGGTTAGTGTAAAGAGATATAATATACAGTTTGTACAGTATAAAAACCATTAAGTCTATGGAGAGTCCCCAAAAAGATAGCGTGTGTGTGCGTGCGTGCGTGCGTGCGTGCGTGTGCAAATTGGTTTGTGCTGTAATGTCTATGTTTAATGCATTTTTTCTTATTCTTGCCGTTTTCCAGTACAAATAAACTATACTGATAAATCACAAATGTTTGAGTGATTTGTTTGCAAAGATATTATTATACAAGTTCTCACTTTCAGTTCAGTAAGGCCATTTACGTAAGAATGTTTGTTTTTTACACTTGGTTCTGCTTGTGTTTCATAAAAGAGACCTATTGTAAGTAAAACTAATACTTACATTTGTGTTATTTTTGACAAGACTCTAATTGTTCCGGAATGAAAGCTTGCAAGTTTTTTTTTTATGTATATTTCCTTATTTATTTTACATATCTAACGTGGTTACTTTTGCTGTGGACAAGTTTGCATGCAACTGCTATACCTGTTTGAGTGTAAAATGTGAAGCATTTCCTCAAACATACAGTATAACATACCATTGACCATTGCTCTAAAAACAACCACTTTTTAAAAAGCTTTTCTTGGTTGCTTTCATTTGTCATGGTGACCCACTCACTATATGTTGTTCTAACGATCACACTTCTTTATAACATACAGTGATTATCTGTACATCAAAGTCAGACAGGAGATGATCTGCAGATTATCACCTGCCGTCTTTAATGTTGTGGCGATATTTATTAGGGTGTTTGAGGTTACATTCCTCACTCAAGGGCAGAGCCGCAGTAAGGCTCAGCGGGGACTTGAACCGGCAGCAGACTGGTTGCTGCTCCATTACCCTGCCCAGTGGACCAAGTGTGACTTCATTCATCTCTGTTTCAGTGGCAAATCCACCTGATCTCTTGTGTTTAGATCATTTCATACTGTGGCTCCCGATGGGAGCTCACACAAAGATTTGGATGTAAAACAATGCAAATGTGTGTGTGGTTTTTGTGTAAATACACACAACAGGCATACGTTTTAGCAGTCGGGTTAAATGAAATGCTTTCAGAGATCACAGAAACTATCTAGGTTAAAAGCGATAAGTACACGAATGCTGAAAAACAAATTACATCAAAGGGTTGCATCAGTGCATCATGTTTTGCAGGGTTACATTACCTCGCATTACCCTTTATAATGTACACACAGAATTAAATAGTATTCAGGATACATTTGCCTTCATGTGTGACATTTAGGACTTGATATAATTATTGTATTTATTGATCTTTTTTTTAAATAAACATGAATTTATTATTCATGTATTTAATTATGAATATATATTAATTCAATATTATTATAGCGTTGTTGTTATTATTATAACAATAATAATCATTATTATTATATGTATTCTTAAACATTCTTCTATTATAATAAACTATTAATATTTCCTTTGTGACCCTGCAGAGGATAATGGGTTTGGAGAATGGATGGAATTTTTTGTGTTTGAAATTATTTGGAAATAAAATCTCACAAATGTGTTACTTAACACATTTCTGTGAGAATTGTTCATAAAAATTCTTTATTTCATCTGGTTTATTTAAATTTATTTTGCTTTCGGTCTATGGGCCAGAATTACTAAACAGGGAGTGGAAAGCATGTGATCTACTGAGGACACACAAATTAAAGAACACAGATAATTTCCATAATGACCAGTAGAATCTCCCAAGAGCAGCGCAAATTAGCATCTGGTTTAAGACATGCTTATTTTGGCCGGTAAATAATGGTAAATACCGGTAAATTGATGAGCGCAAACCTTAGTAAATCACCTTGCATTATTCATTTTAAATACTCTCCTTGCATAAATTTTGCATCTGAAAGGGAAACTCCTACAAATGCATATGCAATAAGGTCAGCCGCAAAAATAACCATGTCCACGCCTTTTCAGCGCAAATTTTTCACTGCGTGTTCTTAGTAAATCCTAACAGTAGTTTTCAAAAAAGGGTTTGACGCAAGCTGTTAGTAAATCTGGCCCTATATGTTATAAAAGTTGGTGCCACATTCTTTTAAGTTACCTGATGAGCCTGAGTGACAGCAGTCGGACTCATGAAATTCACACATTTCTCAATCTCTGTTTTGCAGCACCGCCTGCAGGAAGACTGTCACACAATCCTCTCAATTGGTCTCTCTCTCTCTCTCTCTCTCTTTCCCCCTCCAGATGTACAGCACATTAAGCGCAGAGACATCGTGCTGAAGAGGGAACTGGGCGAAGGGGCCTTTGGGAAGGTGTTCCTGGCAGAGTGCTACAACCTAAGCCCCACTAAGGACAAGATGCTGGTGGCTGTCAAGGTAAGAGATGATCCCTCCATTCCAGCAGGGCCGTTGCGCTCTCCAGTTACACAGTACTCATTCGAAAGGTCAAGCCCCTTTTTCCAGCCCCCCTCGAATGACATATAAAGTTGATCCTCCTGTGCCCGCCAGGGAGGGGTTTCTTTCGGGCAACGATCGCTAGACGTCTTGGTGGTGGAGGATTTGTTGACTAAGATCAATGATTGAAAGAGCTCTGCTGTGCTCCGAGGAGAGATCAGCTACAATAGCGTTTAATATTTGGCATTGATATAAGGTTTGGGAGGGTATTAAGATATTGCAGTGCTGTGGTTTAGTCTTCATGACATAGACAGAGTGGAATGAGTCACCGCTGTGGGCAGACAGTTCCTGGATAATGCCTTAACACGGTTTACCACATGAGACTCTTCACCAAGGTCAAGGAACTCACCGTCCAGTGAGCTGAGGGGGTCTATTGAAGGAGGTCTTCAGATCAATGCTGATCTATAAGTGCATCAGTGTGTCTGTCAGTTTAGAAATGTCAAAGTTTTAAGGTTTCACAGGTGCTGACATGAAGTATGAAGTCAAACATATATTTGGTGTTTTGTGGTGAGTATGAGTTTTTTTATATGAGGAAAATTTTAGAAGAATTATCAGCTTTATCACAAATAATATGAATCATTCGAGAAATAATATTATAAACCTACCTAATCACCCACCAACCCACCCCTATCTAACCGCCTACTCACCCACCCACCCACGCACCTACCTACCTAACCACTCACCCACGCACTATCTAACCACCAACCAACCTACCTACCCACACACCCACCCATCCATCTACCTACCTACCTAACCACCTACCTTCCTAACTGCCCACTTACCCACCTACCCACCTACCTAACCAGCAACCAACCTACCTACCTAATCACTCAATTACCTACCTAACCACCCACTTACCCACCTGCCTACCTACCTAGTCACCAACCTACCTACCTATGTAACCACTCACCTATCTATCTATCTACCTACCTACCTAACCACCAACCAATCTACCTAGTCACTCAACCACCAACCTAACTGCCCACTCACCCACCTAACTACCTACCTAACCACCAACCAATCTACCTAGTCACTCAACTACCTACCTAACTGCCCACTCACCCACCTAACTACCTACCTAACCACCAACCAACCTGCCTACCTATGTAACCACTCACCTACCTACCTACCTACCTAACCACCAACCAATCTACCTAGTCACTCAACCACCTACCTAACTGCCCACTCACCCACCTAACTACCTACCTAACCACCAACCAATCTACCTAGTCACTCAACCACCTACCTAACTGCCCACTCACCCACCTAACTACCTACCTAACCACCAACCAATCTACCTAGTCACTCAACCACCTACCTAAATGCCCACTCACCCACCTAACTACCTACCTAACCACCAGCCAATCTACCTAGTCACTCAACTACCTACCTAACCACCAACCAACCTGGCTACCTATGTAACCACTCACCTACCTACCTACCTACCTAACCACCAACCAACCTACCTACCACCAACTAACCTAATCACTCAACTACCTACCTTCCTAACCTACGTACCTAGTTAGATCAAATTTGGATTATAGATATCGGGGCATAATCTTACCAGCACAAAGATCTTCCCTATAAGCAGTTTTACCAGCATTATATCTTTAATTCATTAATTCTAAATTCATAAAAATAGAGAAAGAAAAGGCATTGTGTGAAATATAAATATATTTTTTCATCATGGCTTTCATGGTGTGGCACTTTAGTCCAAGATGGTTGGAGAAATAAATCATGGGGCAATAATACTGTCTGCTATTGACGGTTTATCATCCAGCAAAGCACATCATTCTGGCGACGCTGTGATCAAGAGCGATGAATCTGACGTTTTCTCTAACAATCTTGCAATGGTGTCTAAAGAAGATTCTCATGTGCAGAACAACACAAGCAGCCACATGCCCTGCTTTACCACCAACCCACTGGAAGAAAATCACAAATGATCTCTCTGATATCTCAATTTTTCTCTTAAACAGAAATGAAATTACATGGAGAGCAAAAGATTTTTCTCCTAATAAAAAGAATAGATGACTAGTAGTGCCACTTAAAAATCAAATTAAGGAATCTAAAAAGAAATCTAAATAAAATGTCTTAATAAATTTGCTTATTTAAATCATGATTAAAGCAGTTAAATGTAATAACTCCCTTTTTTAATTTGATGCATACATATAAATTAAAATCTGTATTTAATTACTGTTTATCCATTTGTCAAAGTTAAAATGCCATTTGACAATTCACATGTGGGAGCAGCCAATGAAATTTAAAACACAATGCTCACTGAGTTGGCCTTCAAGAAAAGCAGCTGACCAATGCTTGTTTTAATGTTCATTTATTTGTCGATTTTGCAGTTCAAGACCTCCATAAAAAGACTCTACAATTGTCTGATTTCAGAATTAACCACAAAAAATGTCTCTCATTTGTCAATATATTAAAATCTTCAATCAAAAGGCAGAGATCTCAATGAACTTGTTTCTCAGTAGGTTTCTCCAAGACCAAACCATGCTGTTCTTAGAGGAACCTAATGAGAAATGAGTTTGAGCTATGCAACCCACATTCATTTTATAGCTCTATACTCCCACTGCATTTCAACATTTGTGTCGTTTTCATCTAGGAATTGTAGGACAAACATCAAGTCTGAGGCAAAGTTGATACTTAAATGAAAGCTAATTGAGTCTCCTCAGCTTTGAAAGAACAACCTCTGAGCAATAAAACGTTCCTCTGGGAAGCTGCTTGGCTTCGTCGGCTTCATGGAGCTCCATCACAGCAGCTGCTGTTTGAAAGCTGTCCAACTCAAATTCAGAGAGGTCAAGTTTTTCCTTGTATTTTGGCCAAAGAGCTGCCAGCATCTCTCTCATACCTTTGCTCTCCCCCATCTCCACCTGATGCCCAAGACCTCCAGACCCTTATTACGAGTGACAGCCCCCCAGGTGGTGCTGGATTCGTCCCCTCTGCTCTCTCCAGCCTGTGCAGGTGGCCAATTCTGCAACACAGGGGTAATAAAGCATTATGGATAGGGATAGATACCTCGCCATCTGCGAATTGGTTCCCTTATCCATCTCGAACGCATGAACCTCTCTGCAATTCCTGATATGGATTAACCCATGGTAGCTCTAATTAAAATTAAACTGCGAGCTCTGAGGGCGAAACGCAATTATAACATAATTGAAGGAGCGATTCCTCACAAACACAACGTGATGCTGCATCTGGCTGCAAGAGCGTCTGGGAAACCGATTGACATATCACGGCCAAGGCCACAAAGGGGGGTTCTTTTTCGGTGAATGACGGGATATAAGATGACAAAAAGACGGATGTGTTCAGGCAACTATTTAATCTGCCAGAAAAGACAAAGAGGGGCACGGGCAAATCAAAGACGTCATGCTGGTCATTTGTGAATTTTCCTTGGCATCCCTAGGTTTACAATTCTGAAAAATGTATGAACTGTTTTGAATGATTTAAAGCACTTTAGACATCTACGATATAATAATTGTGTCAACTCATCTACATTTTGATTATGCATGTAAATATACTGTCAAAAATAGCTCGGCATGCTCCATTGGTTTGTGGCATGTTGGATAAGATTGTAAATTGTTCAGGATTCATAAACCATTAAAGACAGATCTGTTTATCTACAGATTAGTTGGAGAGGTTAGTCTCGTTAACCTGATTAATTGTTCACTTGAATTATTTATTACTGACTGACTCATTTAAGCTCCCTTGATTAATTTTCTTGTACCGTGAGTACCAAAAAAATAATCGCAAGGGCACATTTCATTCCTGTACATCCACAATATATCCTCCGATATTGATTTGATTTTAAAATGTTAATTACAAAATGTATTTATTATTTTTATGGGTGTGTTTAAAAACAATTCATATGTCTATTTGTCTAAAATGTCTGATGTTTCAGAATAAATCCTCAAAAATGTCTCTGATTAGTCAAGAAATCTCCATAGATCTCAAACTCATTTCTCATTAGGTTCCTCCAAGTCCAAACTTTGCAGATGAGTTTGCAATCAACATAATTTTTTTTATTTAAAAAAAACAACAATAGCAAAGGCACATTTCATTCCTGGATAAACTCTAATATGTATTATTTGTCTTTGAAATATGAAGTTTAATGGAACTTTTCCCCCAAAATATGTTTTTCCCCCACAGTGCTCAAGTATCTGGTTGAGTATCAAATGTTGTGGTTATTAGACGATAAACGGTCTGTTTTCTGTTTCTCTGCAGACCCTGAAGGACCCCACCCTTTCGGCGAGGAAAGACTTCCAGCGGGAGGCCGAGCTGCTGACCAACCTTCAGCACGATCACATAGTGAAGTTCTACGGCGTCTGCGTGGACGGTGACCCGCTTATCATGGTCTTCGAGTACATGAAACACGGAGACCTCAACAAGTTCCTCAGGTGTGTGGATGGGATCAACACACTACACACACATTGTCATAATGCATTAATCGTTGTGCTTTGCATGTACAATTATCTCAAATACAAAGGGAATTAGTTATTAATGATTTAGGTCACAGACCAAGTGGAACATAATTATACACCCACTGAATTCCAATGTGATGCTCTGGGAATTTCAGAGTCTTACGATGCACACATCCTCTGGAGTTGTAATGGACAGAAATGCCGAATTCATTTTAAAACATAATTTTTTTTAATGAAATGTTTTAAATAAAAACAGAAATATAACACTTGACTGTGATATGTGACCCTGGACCACAGAACCAGTCATAAGGGTAAATTTTTTTGACATTGAGATTTATACATCATCTGAAAGCTGAATAAATAAGCTTTCCATTGATGTATGGTTTGTTAGGATAGGACAATATTTGGTCAAACTATTTGAAAATCTGTGATCTGAGGGTGCAAAAAGTTGTCCAAATGAAGTCCTTAGCAATGCATATTACTAATAATAATACATTTTTGATATATTGCAAAATATCTTCATGGAACACGATATTTACTCAATATCCTAATGATTTTTGGCATAAAAGAAAAATCTATACTTTTGACCCATATAATGTATTGTTGGCTATTACCACAAATATAGACTTATGAATGGTTTTGTGGTCCAGGGTCACATATTGTATGGGTAGCCAAAGTCCCTTTAAAGGGGCTATATGTAGGATTCAGAAACCCTTGTTATTAGCGACACCGGTGGCCATTAAGTGAACTGCAGCCAGCAACTTATTGCTCATGCTCGCACTCGTGCAGATGTAACGTACAAGAGACTAAACGTGATTCAAGGCCCCGATATCACAGCAAAGTTCTTTTTTGTTATTCGCTTAGAAGTAAAAAGTTGGAAATACGTCCACACTGCTGAGAACATTTAGATGAATATGTTCTGCGCACTTTCATCTCATTAACAAAATAAACACACAACAAAAATTGACAGTGGTGAGAAAGCATCTGATGATATAAAAAAATATACAAAAATAAACTAGGCGTAAATATGTGAACACCATACGGACACTCTAGACCGTGCATACACACTCTTTTACTGGAGTGAAGTAATGAAGTAAACAGAATGATTTAAATTCTGTTTTACATTTGATATACACATTTAGATTAAATATGCCACTCTCATTAATGAAGTTAAGCACTGAACCTTTTCCTGTGGCATGCTGTGTTTTAATGTTTTAACTAGTGAGGATTGCTTGGCGCATGATAATTCTGCTTTCACTTGTGTTCTAAATATAGCAGAACTCAAGTTCTGAGAAAATATTTTCGCGCAAATAATGATTAACTATGTGTACTTGACTCCGTCTAAGCCTAGAGACCTTCACGATTATGTAGATTCTATATATATATATATGTATATGTGTGTCAACAAAAAATACTTATTAGTAACATGAAAATAACCTTTCTTTGGGAGGGTTTGCCTTCGTTATGCTTCCTGGAAGTAAGGGTAGGAAGTTGGCAGTTTCATGTGACAGGAAGGAAGTTAATACCTTTTTTTTTCTCTTTAAATCCTTTATTTGGTTGTTTTCTTGAGATATAAGAAATTATATGTCATTGAGATAAAAAACATGGATACTATCTAGAAAAATACTTACAAAAGGAAAATGACAACTGTACACTGCGGCAACTAGTTTCGGGAAGGAGACGTGGAGATGCATGTATGCACAATCTTCAGCTGACTGGGCTTTATAAGGGAATTCTGTGGCGGTTCATGGCGCTGTGAATACTTTCTGGATGCACTGTATGTGTGCAGAAATCAAACAATTTCAGATGACAAAATGGTAGGGAACTCCTGCATTAGAATGTTGTACAAACCAGTTGCATGTCGTTTTCTTGTCGTTGTGATGTAAAGTTCAGCTTTGTGATGTCAGTAGGACCCATCTGAATGTGATTGATAGGTTACAACCAATACAAAGGTATTGAACAAGCAATAGGAGGTGGATACAAAGGACTACATGGTTTCTGACAGGGCTCTGTCGAAAGAGCAGAAATTGCTTTCTCTTTCCAGCTAGCAGGATTATAGGGGATAGCAGGCTTTGTCAAAACTGCTTCATACGTAATGACACTTTAAGGTGATAGATTCATGAAAGGGCAGAGAAAACTGACAGGGATGCAAATTGCATCATACAGTACTCGTTTCCTTTGAAGAGGAAAGTAATCTTTTGGTAATTTGCATTGACATGAATAGGCGCATTAGCTTATTTTAATTTTGCATTGATTTGTTTCCTTCTGCATTCATGAATATAGCTTTATTCTTATCTAATGCACTGCAAAATTAATTTATTTTTAAAGGGATAATTCACCCAAAAATGAAAATTCTGTCACTCACCCTCAAGTTGTTCCAAACATGTATGAATTTCTTTCTTCTGTTGAACCCAAAGAATATGTGTAACCAAAGAGTTGATGGGCCCCATTGACTTCCATTGTACGGAGGGAAAAAAATACCATGGAAGTCAATGTATGTTTAGACATCAACTGTTTGATTACTGACATTCTTCAAAATATCTTCTTTCATGTTCAGCAGAAGAAAGAAATTGTAACGTACAATAAACCAGAGTCTCAACTCCCATTCCCTTTAAAAGCCAGTTGCGCTCGCGCCATGGCTGATTCGCTATTTACATAGTGGAATTTGCAAAAAAAAAAAAAAAAATGCTTCTACAGAGAGGAATTGTATTTTTAATATTTAAAAATGTTTGTGTGCTGCTGCGCATCCCTGTGTGTGTAATGAACAGTGTGTACGCGCGTTGTGCACCCGCCTATTGGCGCATGTGTACAATGCACAAATGGGCGCAAATGCATTTGCTACTTAAACAACATGGCGCAGGACGTGAAAATGATAACTAGAAAAAAAACACTTGCAACGCGCCTGGCTCCGCATTTCTCCGGGTGTAGGGCCCTAAGTGTGTTGTAAGCATCCAAATCCCTTTTTGGGACCGAAGTGATTGAACTGAAATCAGTTGTGTCATTCCGGCTGTTTTATACTTGCAGAGCTCATGGTCCAGATGCAATGATCCTGGTTGACGGACAGCCACTGCAGACCAATGGGGAACTGGGTTTGTCTCAGATGCTGCACATAGCCACTCAGATCGCATCAGGGATGGTCTACCTGGCGTCTCAGCACTTTGTGCACCGTGACCTGGCGACACGCAACTGCCTGGTGGGCAACGGGCTGCTCGTGAAAATCGGAGACTTCGGAATGTCAAGAGACATCTACAGCACTGACTACTATCGGGTAAGAACACTTTTGTTTTCATAAACGCTTTGCAAATTGCAAGTTGGTGGAAAAAACGTTCATAAGATCTTAAATTATGCAGCTCTGAGACAGTCTGAACCTGTATTTAGCTCATTGATTAGTCATCAAATATCCACAAAACACAAATTAACCCTTTGTCAATTGTGGCGTATGATGGATCCATAATTGAATGCATAATTACTCATTTTTAATGACTTTTGAGGAGTTGTAATATTGATATATCAAGCTGCTTTAGTGTTTTGAAAGACCTTAATCAAGTTGTTTATTTACAGTCATTACAAAATGTTAATTAAGGGCGAGGTAAAAAAAAAAATTATTTCACCATATTTGTTAATTCAATGTATTAAAGATACTAACATAAATACAAACAAAGTCTATTAAATATTTGACCAACATCTAAATCATACACAGAGCTCTGAATACAAGCCTTGGTGAGATGTGACCACAAAAATACATTGAGATGTTAAAAGCACAAATTATCATATCCGTGTTTTGCAAGAATACATTTTGCAACAAAAAAAAATTGTGGATTCACAACCATATTAGATTTAAATTAAAGGAGTATTTTTAAAGGTATACAGTACCAATAAATTCAATTCTATGAGCATTTACTTGCTTGTCAATCCAAATTCAAGTGCATTTTAGTTATTCTTGCATGAAACACTAAAGGAGATATTTAGAAGCATGTACTGCTGTTTGTCTGTGTTATGAAAGTGAATGGGGACCATGCAGAGAAGGACAAATAGTGTAGATAAAATAGCAGCTTGGATACTCTGCTAGTCATACAGGTTTGGAACCACACAAGAGTCAGTAAATGATTATGGAAATACAATTTTTGGATGAACTATTCCTTAAAAGTTCAAGTATGAATTCAGACAATTCACTCATTCAAGCTGGTTGGCTCAATTATATGCTCCAGACCCATTTGCGCTTCACAGAAGATCCTCAATCAAAATCTTGACACAGACATGGGCCTCTCGGTAGATTTGGCCTAGATGACAGAGGGCTCAATTTGCAAGCTGAGGGCCCTAAATGAATTAAAATCTATGTCTTCACTTAGCGCTCAACAAGAGGATGAATGAGGTGACGCAGAATTTACAGAGCTCCTCTATCGCTCGACTAGATTAAGTTGATTTGAACATGATTGTTCATCTCGCTGCTTTGAATGTGACTCCCATTTTTAGGGCACTGAAGTGAAATGAGAATTTTACTCACTGTCAGAAGTCAAGGAATGATTCAGGAGCCAAACTAAAAAAGCAAACAGCTCAATCAGCATACGTACTGATGATATCGGTGGCTGGTGGTGAACTTTTGATCTGAGGAGACAAATGCCATACTATATATTACAAACAAGCCACATCAAATATCAAGTTTGTTTATTTAAGTGGTTTTTTTTAGGTTTTTAAAGGGGTCATGACATGGAATTTCTTTATTTTAATATGGTCGTTGAGGTTCACTTAATAATGTTAATTAAGTGTTTTGCTCAAAAAGGCAAATGCGTAAAAAAATATTATTTTCAGACTCTCTCTCGTAAATTATCCATTTTAAGGGGCGGCTCCTTTAAAGGGTTAGTTCACCCAAAAATGAAAATTCTGTTATTAATTACTTACCCTCATGTCATTCGATACCCATAAGATCTCTGTTCATCTTCGGAACACAAATTAAGATATTTTAGTTGAAATCCGATGGCTCAGAAAGGCCTCCATTGGCACAATGCACTTTACACTCTCAAGACCCATAGAAGGTACTAAAGGCATCGTTAAAAAGTCCATCTCACTACAGTGGTTCTACAAAAACCTTATGAAGCGACGAGAATAGTTTTTGTGCGCAAAAAAACCCCTAAATAACGACTTTATATAGTGATGACCGATTTCAAAACACGGCATCATGAAGCTTTGAAGCGTTATGAATCAGCGAGTCGAATCATGATTCGGATCGCGTGTCAAATCGCCAAACTGCTGAAATCACGTGACTTTGGCGATCCAAACCGCTGAATCGACTCACTGATTCATAACGCTTGAGGTCTTCATAAGGTCTTACGGGTGTCGAACGACATGAGGGTAAGTAATTAATGACAGAATTTTCATTTTTGGGTGAACTAACCCCTTAAAGGCTTGGCACTAAACTTACCCTTGGGTGGACAATGTAAAATTGACCGGAAGCAAGAAAATATTTTGAATATACTGGAAGAAAAAATAAGCCTGATGACCAAAAAGCAGCTGTTTACAGAAATGTGCCTCAAAAGTAACATATTTCTAAATGCAGGTCCTTCAATAGACACGGGTTGTTGCTTTTCCCAGAGCATCAGTCCTAATTGCAATGGAGGAAATATGTTACTTTAACAGTAAATGTCAAATAGACCATTGCATCTCATCTCACTAAATGTATTCTGTGGCTTACTTTACTTTAATGGCACTGTGAAATGGCTGATTGCACTCTGCAGTACAAAAGCGATCAGCGATCAATTTACTGTTCCTAACAAACAGGAAGTGACTGTTTTGAAAAGGCAAACCTAAATGTCCATGAGTCTGCGAGGCATTTGGCATTGATGCATAAAGATGAGCAGCATGAGATCTATTTAAACATTTCATTCAAGACAGAAAACTATTGATGAACAAATAAAATGGACTATTTCATCCACTGTTTGTGTATGATGTGTTTTTAGGGTTATCGTTAAAAGGATAGTTCACCCCAAAATGTAAATTATCCCATAATTTACTCATCCTCAAGCCATCCTAGGTGTATATGACCTTCTTCTTTCAGACAAATACAATCGGAGTTATATTAAAAAAATGTCCTGGCTAATCCAAGCTTTATAATGGCAGCCCAAAATTTGAAGGCCAAAAAAGTGCATCCATCCATTATAAAATTAATCCATACGGCTCCGGGGGGTTAAAAAAGGCCTTCTGAAGCGAATCCATGGGTTTTTGTTAGGAAAATATCCATATTTAACACGTTATAAAGCAAAAAACTTCCGTATTCAACTTACGAAGAAAGTGTAACGCCTCTCGAAGTTCAAAATGCTTACGCCACGTCCGACGTCCTCGTCACGCCATTTACGTTTTTTTTACGCTATGTCCGACATCATCGTCGTGACAGTTCTGCTTTTTCTGTAAGTTTAATACAGAAGGCGGTCTGTCGGAAGCTAGATATTTTATTTTTATTTTTATTTATTAACCCCCCGGAGCCGTGTGGAAGGATTACATTTATAATTGCTTCAAATTTTGGGCTGCCATTTAATGCCATTATAATGCTTGGAAGATCCAGGACTTTTTTAATACAACTCCGATTGTATTCGTCTGAAAGAAGAATGTCATGTACACCTAGAGTGGCTTTGGGGTGAGTAAATCATGGGCTAATTTTCATTTTTGGGTGAACTATCACTTTAAGCTCTATTGGATTCCTATTGGACTTTTTTGGAGTCAAATCAGCCATGCAGAATTCTGTTAATGCGCTATTGTAGAGCATTTCTAATCAGCCACTTTGATATCATTTAGCATGTAGCCTTAGAAGTTAGCTATCTAAGTAGGAAGCATATCCTTGATTTCCACAAATTGTTATAGTATAAACCCAAACCTGATCTGCAGGTTTCGCTTAGTAGCTCCTAACTGCAATAGGCACATACACCTCACATCTCAGAACAGATATAAACCGAAATGGCATCCAACAGCCCATCTTCTCTGACATCGGGTACATTCTGACGTGTTCATTCTCCAGAAAGAACCTCTACAAGGTGGTCTCCTGGGAATGAACACAGTCAGTTAGCCCAGAGTCAGTATTCATCAACAGCTTGGCTTCCTCATTCATGTAATGATTGTGCCGTATAATCTCACTTGCAGAAGGAGGAGAAGCTGGGGTCGATTTCGAGTTGCTCAGGCTTTCTTTGTCAGTATAAATTTGCGCTGAGGGCCATGATGTAGGAACCAAACACCTCAGCTTCCTGCCAGGAGGACCTGGCAGAGAAAAGCTGAGCTACCTTGCTTCAAACCCATCCGTTCTATAATGTGTTTGAAGGACTTGTTGTGGTGGAATACTCCATTAACTGATGGGTATCCAAGTTAATAGACCCAGAACAGAAACCTCCACTCTGCATTATGCTCTCTGTGTAACTTTTTTCCTCTGTTAATGCACATTTGGTTGGTACATTGCAATCTCTTCTGAAACTAGCTAAGTGAGACAGAAAACTGCACGAAATTCCAACCACATATGTCTATTTCCTCAACACTCTTTAACTTCTGACGAGCACTCGTTTAATGACATCATCTCTCGTCAGCTGTTCATTGAAACAAACATGCTATTGATTTTAATATGCATTAATTACCGCTATGTGATTCCCATCCTCCTCGTCTACGATTCTTCCCCCCTCCACTCGCTAATTGTGTTGCCTTTCATCTGTGCCCTTTCAGATTGCGTTGGCATTTTTGTCACCACCCTGCCAGTTCTCATTGCGATCTCTACGAAGCCCCGCAGACTGATTTACATGCATCTGCAGTCTCGTCGTTCCACCTCAGATAAAACCGGGGGAGCAATCTGGGAGAAGCTATTCAGATGAATGGAAGTTCAATCAATACAATCGATTCAATTTCCCAAACACTCGAGCACAAATAGTTTCACTAAACAAAAACACTGAATATGTCCGTGTTTGGTTTAGCATACTAACATACTACATATACTGTAGTCTAGTCAGCGCACTTTTCTCTATAGATACATTGCAGTATACAACACATTGTATACCACAGTGCACTTGACTTGACCTTACATTACTAGTGGGACGCTTGAACTGTTAATTATAGCAGCAATCTTTTTTAACTCATTTAATCTGACTTCTAAATGTTGAATTAAAAATGGGGAAACAGTTTTAACTGGATGCCACTCACATGCAGTGTAATTTAGCATACTTAAAAGAAAAAGTAAGCTGTATACAGTGTATACTGCACATTTCGTAAGTATTAATGTGGTATTCCATAACAAACATAGCCTATGTCTTTTGGTTTAAAAAAAAATAGACATTGTGGACATTGACACTGGCTAAATTCGGAATCGCATATTAGCAAACGACTATATGGCAGAAAAAAAGTGCAACAGTCGGGTTCCAGAAGTAAACATCACATTCATTTTCTCCATGGAACAATTTTGAATAATAACTTATAAACCATTAAAGACATATACTACTAAAGAGTTATGAGGTTGTTAATCAGTGGTATGCTTTTGTCAAAGCCGCCATCAGCAAGCATTATTTCAACATATTTTAGTAGTTTTTCCACCAAGAATTTCGCTAAGAAATTACGCCCAACACAGTGACGTCGCTGCTTATTAATATTTAGTAAGGTAATTTTTGTAGTATTTAAGTATTGGGGGGGGGGGGGGGGGTATATGATATTAATGAAGGCATTAATATGTGCTTTATAAGTACTAATAAACAGCCAATATCCTAGTAATATGCATGCTAATAAGCCACTAGTTAATAGCGAGAATTGAACCCTAAAATAAAGTGTTACCGCTATTTCTAATTAGGCTGGATCTTGCACGGCTAGCATTGCAGCTAACACAGTTAGCGCCGTATTTGACTGTTTCAAGCTCTCCAAACATGGTTCTGTCTCTCTCCCCTCTATCTACGTCCATTATGGTGATCATACCTTCATTACCTTCATCCCTGGCTGACTTTTCCTGGCAAGGATGTTGTGCGCTAAAGTGGGCTGAGTTAGCCAGGCGAGCAGCTCAGTATGGCCATGGGGAGCAGTTCCTGCCCACGCATGGGGAGCGTTAGCAGCGGCCCAGTAGTACCCTGAACTCCATCTCACGGAACAAGAGGAGTGTTGTTTGACCGCAGCAGGACTGGCATATTGCTTACACCTCCTAAAGGGCAGAGGCGGGAAGGAAAGAGCGAGCCAGCGAGGGGAGGGATATTTGCCACACATCACTGGAGCCTGTGGGACAGCTTCCTCCTCTGTGAGGAACTGGCTGCGAATGAGAATCACAGAAGCGTAGCTGATTAACATACACAGCCTTATACTGCCTTATCGTTCCCTACATTAAAGACATTACACTGGGAAAAAAACAACCTCCCAGACTTTAATTATAGTACATCTCAATGCCTCTATAGTTTCCTAATCGTGAAGACGTTCATATTTTTGCACTCATTATTCTGAGTCATTTGCAGTTTGCAAATTGAAATGAGCTGTGAGCTGCGCAGATGTGCAAACTAAGATTCTTTGTTGTGTATTTGATAAACAGTGATTTATTCAACGCCAAGCATCGAAAACGGAGACATTTTCCTAATTCTTAAATTGTCGTTGTTGTGCTCAGTGCTTGGAGACATGTCCTGTTGCCAAGGATACACTCTTGACAAAGCATTGTGGGATGAGAGCCAATGAACATTTTACCATAATCTATAGTTGTTTTTCTTCTGATTGTTTTTAACGCACAACTACTTTGTACCTAAATGCATTTATGATACAAAAATAAAAGCACAATAAGCATCCTGCAAAGCAAAAATTAGGCAGTCTGTGGATGTACAGTATGCCGCAGGCTGCTTTGTATTCCTGCACACAGTCGATAGCCTGACCCCCATGTGAGCAAACCACTAATGAGCCTTGTAATTAATACGCAGTCGCCACTTACGAGTTGAAAGCCGCAATAACCACGCAACCGCCATTGAAACGTCACTCTCAGTTGTCCTGGCATGGCTGTAATTAACACAAGCAACAGACACGAAGAGGAAATGGATTCTAAACCAATCCAGTCCAGTGCCGGCCCAGGGCAGAGATGATTAATGTCTTGTTGCTTTAATCGATTAATATCTCGCTTAACATAGGGAAGGCCTGGAGGGAGACTTTATTTATGGCCTTTGATGATTTGGAGCTGTCAAAAACCCTTAATGGATATATTTGTTTTCCCTTCCTCCATCTTTTCTGGTTTCTCAGTTTCCCGGGTGCTCTGCAAATATTGTAAAAAGGGGTAGGAGTTTATAAACCAAAAATGATCTGCGCCCATACTGCGGCATCACAAAAGCATACATTTTTAAGCATTGCTGTCTACAAACAAGTGACTTTAAACCGCTGGAGTGCAATAAGCAGGAAAGAGAACTAATTTCAGTATATGTACGCGCTGTGAGATGGTATTCGAGTGCTATCTGAGAGCACTCCCTTTCGAAGCACATAGAGGAGCTACGGTGTGGAGGGCTGCATTGGGATTGAGTCCCGCCGGGTCCCGCGGGACCCAACGCAAATCTCGCGGGAGCGGGCGGTTTGAATTTTGCTGCAGG
The DNA here is from genome assembly GCF_949357685.1 of Gobio gobio. NCBI lineage: Eukaryota > Metazoa > Chordata > Actinopteri > Cypriniformes > Gobionidae > Gobio > Gobio gobio. Next base: position 14,192,079 of record NC_137121.1, on the reverse strand, counting down.
CGGGAATGGGCGGCTAAAAAAAACACCGCGGGATAGGGAGGTTGCCTAGCGACATGATGGAGAAGATGGATGATGTAGAAAAGAACCTCAAACGAGGTATTTACAGCACAAAAGCTAAGCAAGGAAAGTCTGACATTTGGAGAAGTTTCTCAATTGTTTGTGATAAAGATGGAAAGGAGCTGGACTTTGTTCATTGTGACAAATGTGCAAAAATACTCATCTACAATGGGCACAAATCCGGGGTTTTTTTTACATGCAGGCCAGGGAAACGAAACAAACAACCCCATGAATCTCTTTAATAATATCAATACAAATACGTGTTTTTTTTCCCCCTGCGGGACGGGAGAAGACACAAAATCAATGCATCTCTATTATTGTGCGGGAATAAATTCTCAGAGTTTTGCGGGTGCGGGCGGGAGTGGACATACATATTGCGGGAGCGGGCAGGAGTGTAACACATACGTTGCGGGGGCGGGCGGTAATGGTCAGAAATTCGGCGGGCGCGGGTGGGAGCGGGATGAAGAAAACAGTCCCGCGCAGGGCTCTACTACGGTGGCCGACACAGGACAAAGATGTCCCGCGGTGTATGTAGATAGAAATGGCTCATTCTAAGGTAATAAAAACATAACGGTTCATTATGTAAGGTCTTTATACACCACTGAAGAAATAGTTAGGTATATTATATTGCATTTCTGTCAATAGATGCTCATAAATACTACACTGCACCTTTAAATGGTGAAGTCCATGCCGTGTTTTTTGTATTTAAAGGACAACTCCGGTGAAAAATGAACCTAGGGGTAATTAACACATGGTTACCGAGTAGATCGTTCTCTGGGATGCGTTTTCATGAAAATCGAATGTAAAGAGTTTTATCTCTAAACAGATTATCTTATAATGCTAGTATATGGGGCATAGAATAAGTAAAATTAAATCGCTAGTTAATACCACTAACAAGGCTCAAAATAGCCTCACACTAACACGGTAGCATAATGAGGGTCCCTACATGTAAACCGAAGCATTGAGAACTTTGTAAGTGTACAAACAGTTTAATAAGAAGATACTTTATAAAGACAGTACATTACGCGTATACAGACAGGAGCCATCTTGGAAAACAGTCTCGACAAGTCGAGCCACGGTTGAATAATCCGCCATCTCTTTAGTGTGTATCCTTTGGAAGCACTAGTCTCTGTTGCGTTTAGTTTTTTTAAAAGTTATTTTTATTTATTTATTTTCTCGTTCAGTGCTTTCTTCCGGAAACAACGGACCATATGAGATTCCAAGTCACAGTTCATCACTTAGCACAGCGTTCGTGGCTCGACTTGTCGAGACTGTTTTCCAAGATGGCTCCTGTCTGTATACGCGTAATGTACTTTCTTTATAAAGTATCTTCTTATTAAACTGTTTGTACACTTACAAAGTTCTCAATGCTTCGGTTTACATGTAGGGACCCTCATTATGCTACCGTGTTAGTGTGAGGCTATTTTGAGCCTTGTTAGTGGTATTAACTAGCGATTTAATTTTACTTATTTTATGCCCCATATACTAGCATTATAAGATAATCTGTTTAGAGATAAAACTCTTTACATTCGATTTTCATGAAAACGCATCCCAGAGAACGATCTACTCGGTAACCATGTGTTACCCCTAGGTTCATTTTTCACCGGAGTTGTCCTTTAATTACTTATAATTTATGTAGCATTTGTTATTTAGTGCTTGAAGTGTTTCAGGTAAGGCTTTGTTCTAACTTAGTTTTGTCCTATTGCTTGTCATTTCTTTCTTTGTTATTTTATCACAGACTGTTTAATTGTCTTCAGTAAACTTGAGTGTTTTTTGTTTGTTTTAATATTTTTTACTTTGGCTAGTATTAGTTTTTTGTGCTATTGATATTGAGCTAGTTAGCCAGTCTTAAGCAGTTAGAGCTATGCTAAGCTAATAGACTAAGCTCTTAGCTTTCTAATCAATGGCTAATTGAAAACACAAAGAAAGAAATCTTTCCTTTGACCATCTTTAGCTTGTGACATGTCCTTTAAAAGACATTAACATTTTAAAGTAAACTTTAACAGTTTTCATAAGCTATTTCTAATCAGGCTGGACAGCAGCAGCAAGTTGCTAGCATTGCAGCTAACACAGTTAGCACCGTATTTGACTGTATTTCAATCGTTATCGTGAAATAACTACTTATATCGTGATATAAGTTTTAATTGTAAATCATATTCTTATTTTTCACAGAAACTAGGAAGGTGAATATAATGATAACTATATTAGCCTCCACACCAGTGCACGCTAATTTTCAGTTTATTCTGCCACTTTAAATGATCTAGCTCTTTAAAGACGGAATGGATCCTCATTGGCTGTCACGGCTTTATTGTTCATCCGCTGGAAAAAAAATCTGAAATTGATCCTGAAGATATCATTCCTCTGGTATACTTGCGGTGTCATTGTGTCTTTTATCATAAAATTGTTCGATTATTAAAACTTTATAAGTATCGTTAAAGAGCACCTATTATGGCATTTAAAATGTTCCAAATATTGTTTTAGAAGACCCCAAAAACAGTTTTGCATGCATTCAATGACAAAAAAGACTTTAGTTTTCTTATAATATGCATTTATTTTTACCTGTTTTGACAGCGATTCTCAAATGATTCCTTTAGTGATTCACTTTTCAAAACCCCGCCTTTACGTGACTCTAATCTGCGGTGATTGGTCCAATGACCCAGTCAGTTGTGATTGGTATAGTCTGTGCAGATATTTTCGGAAACGGAACGGCCATCACCATATATGGTTTTCGGAACCTCTTAACTGGATTGAGGGCGCATTCGTCCTCAAGCTTTATTTGTTTAAATTAGCTCAAATGACTGTCAGATGTAAGTAATTACCATGTCAATCTATACATCATTTAAAAGATCTAAGAGTCAAGCTTCCATTTTTTACCTCTGTTTTATTCTCAAAGTCTTATAGTGACAGTAATTTGTTAATATGTGTCAGGAGTTATGAATATGAAAACCGCGTCGGTACCGTTTGATTGTAACATGAGTCTCAGCTGATCTCATTCATAAAAAAACTCCTCTATTCTCCTCCCGAAGACTCGCGACAAATCAACATCCCTCAGGGCTTTTAGTTCAAAAGATGCAGATGAGGAGAAATATTGATCGATTCTCATATGTCTGTGTCAAATTTCTAAACAGAGGAGTATTTTTTATTCAATACTTCCTCAAAATGCGCAGATGTAGCCTAATCATGAGCGATGGAGACTCTTATGTGTTGTTTTCAATTCATACTGGCAGCCGGAGGGTGCTCTGTTCACATGTAGTCCATATATGGTACAGACAGACAAAGAAGATACCATATGCCATAATAGAAGTCCTTAATAAAAGCTTCCTGAGATCGCGAAACATGCAAATAGAGACATTTGAAGACTAATAAACACACAATCGCGACGATGTATGGTTTGTCTTCAAGCCACTTAGTCTTCAAATGCACATCCTTGGGCAGATGAAAAAAGTTCGCTTTTGAGTCGCACTTCAGAACACAGCATCTCGTCACCATGATGTTTTCTAGTTTTCACTGGCGTCTTGGAGCGCAATAAGTGGGCGTATCGTATTCAAATAACTTGACAAGTTGACGTCATCTAGTCAGAGAAAAAGCTTCGGTCTTCTAACGATTCTTAAAAATGACTCAGAGTCGACTCTTACTTTTGAAAGAAAATAACTATATATTCGGTGCACTGTCATATTTCAAACTTTGCAGGATGTTTTTGTTCACTTAGATCTATGTTACACACTACATGAAAGGTAAATTTCAAAATTCCATGATAGGTGCTCTTTAACATTATAGTTAATGTCCTTTGTGTGAATCAGGGCTTAAGAAATTATAAAATGCTGTGTCTATAGTTGTGGTGTGGACGTCTCCATTCTCATAGGTTTACAACGATTATTGAAATCATCGTTATATTTATCGTCCTTGGTGTCGTCCTTAAGAAATTACAAAATGCTTTGAACAATTATGGAAGTCTTGGAATGTTTACATAAAAAAAAAGACTTTAAATCATTTTCCCTCCAAAACTCTGTATTATAACATGGAATGTGTAGTTAGTATTGGGTAATGCAAGTTTGTGAAGGTCACTAGTCTTTGCCCCGACAGGTGGGAGGACACACCATGCTGCCCATTCGCTGGATGCCACCAGAAAGCATCATGTACAGGAAGTTCACAACAGAGAGTGACGTGTGGAGCTTCGGCGTCATCCTCTGGGAAATCTTCACCTACGGCAAGCAGCCATGGTTTCAGCTGGCAAATAATGAGGTATGTTCATTTTATGGGTTTCCACAAAGAAAAATCCCTCCGACAGAAAGAAATCTTCTTTTTTAGCTGTTTGCTCGCCTTCTGGCTTGCTTTGGTCACACGTTATTAGTAAACTGTATGACTGCCGTAGGCGAAAGCAAGGTGTAAAGACTCATTGCCTAGATGAGATGATAATAAAAAGCTTAATGGAGACAGAATGTCTGTACTGGACAAAAATTATTTGTGAAAATAATGTAGCAATATGGGACACATTCAGTCTTGAGACAGGATGACTAAAGGAGCATAATCACTGGCTGTTGTGGTGAGGCTTTTGACATGTATAGACAGTAACTCAAGCTCATCTTGAACATGACTTCTTCCTATGAAATGAACAAGTACACGTTGAAATGTCATGTTGTTGTTGTTGTATTTTCACCGCACACATATTCCCTCGTGTGTCGCGTTAATGAGGAACATCGGCACTTAATTTTCGGCTATTGTTCTTCTGCATGTAACATTTCACAACTAAGGTTTGGATGAACTCCAAATAGCCACACACACATAGAGAAGCTGCTCCCAAATTCCATTTTGTCTGAATAGCAAAGATTACTATTTAGCTTTTCAAATAAATCTCATAATTACCACTATTGAACTAAATGTTGTTATGGTTAGACAAGTGCCTTATAATGTATTCAGTACTGATACTACACTGGGCTCTATGCATCAATTTATGCATTCATAACAAAATGTTGCAACAAATATCCACATACGTTTACTGGAATTCCCTGTGCAATGAAAAAGAAATTACATTATGAGTGAATGTAGATTGTTATATTATTAGAAGTGTTTGAATGAAACTCATGAAACCTTCAAATAACGCCATATTTCACCCCCAAAACAAAAGAAAATTGTTTAAAATATATTATTTTGCATAATGAAATTGAAGGCTTTTCTAGGACCAATACAATGGGGAAATTCTTTATAAATTAGTGCTGTCAAACGATTAATCACGATTAATCGCATCTGAAATAAAAGTTTGTGTTTACATAATAGTGTGTACTGTGTATAATTATGATAAATATCTAAATACATACACATGCATGTATATATTTAAGAATTTGTTTTATATTTGTATGTAAAATATGTATATATGATATAAATATATATACAGTGTATACATGCAAATATTTCTTGAATATATACATGTATATGTGTGTATTCACATATACATAATAATTACATAAAATATTATGTAAACAAACTTATTTTGGATGCGATTAATCGTTTGACATGTATGTATTATACATTGACATCATGGATATACAAAACTATATAATTACTGTAATAATCAAACTACTTAGAATCAACATTTTGAATGACTTGGACAAATGCAAACTATGAGATTCACATTTATAAGCAAGAATCAGCACTAATAATATAAAGTAGAGAGTCTTTGTGAGAAAGTGTGTTAATGTTTTTCTCTGCTGACCAAACACAGCTGGATGTGCTGAAAATACTTCATTCCCCACTTCAGATTCCCAAGCTGTGAAAAGTGAAAAAGCGACAGCGATTCTCTTGAAGCTTCTATTCGCAGCTGGTTTGAGCACTACTTCACACTGAGATTATCAATATCAACTCAGTGAACCATAATCTATAGGTGCTGTGCGATTTATGCAAGAAAGATGTGTGTTTGTATTATGCACTGAAGGGGCTTGAATACCAATCACATGCACTGCTCCATATTCTGTTGCCAGAGGGCTGATGGCTACTGTATTGCATCAGAACGTATGCTGTCATTTCTGCCGGTGGAAGAAACTAAATCAAACTTTCAGTCAATAGAACACAGACATCCACAAGATGGAGTCAGCGCAGTGGACACAAGGGACCACGAACAATCATCTGTCTCTTCTAAAAGTCGATACGAAGCCATCCACTGAGGCAAATGTCTTCAGTTTCATGAGATGGCCCCATTTTGCGTATCATAACACAAAGGCTATAGATGGTTTTTCTGCAGAAACAGACAACTGTTAAATGATAGATTAAGTCTGTTGTACAAAAAACACACATCAGTCAGTTCTTGTGTAGTCAGGACGGTCAGCAAGTCCTCTCGCCGCATCTGACTGCAGCAGAAATGCACTTGTGTTATAATTCGTGGAGCAAAGATTCCTCGTATACGTCGCAAAAATGATCATAGAGTATAAATATAATCATTTAGAATTTTGATACCACATTACATGAAGTCTGTGTGACTTGATTAACAAAAAATATTTGAAATCGCAGTAAAAAAAATAAAAAATAAAAAATACCCATGCTCTTGGAATGAAAACTACATTCTGACACAACTTACATACACTTCCATTCAAAAGTGTTTAAAGGTGCTGTATGTAAGTTTTGAACTGTACTAAAGCAGGGCTCCAGACTGTGACTAAATGGTCGCATTTTGCGACCTTTTTTCCTGCTGGTGCGACTGAACTTGGTTAGAGGTGCCGCGGTGCCCAACTGATAAGAGCTGCCATTTTTGTTACATTTGAGAAACATCGGACGGCAAACGAAACGAAAGCGGAACGGAACCGCGCTACTCGTTTGAGCTGTGCTGCGCGGACCGTTTATCAGCTCGGACCAATAATAGACATCGCAGCGGGAGCTCATACATGAGCCGATCTCGATCACGCGACACCGTTACTAAACAGCGCTAAAACAGATCCAGTGCAAAAGGGTTTGAGTTCACCTCAGTATTAATAACATCGCTACTGCGAGACCTAGTGGGGAGACGGGGAGACGTTTGGTGCAGAATTCTCTGTTATAAACCACAGATATCAGATCAAACAGAGCTGACGCGGAGACCAGGAGAAACATTTTGAAACATTCAGGGGTTTCAGTCCACAAATCATAAACATTCACCATGGATTTAATGTAGTAACACCCCATGGTATTGTGGAAGAAATGGTCACATTTTTTTTTTTTTTTACATTATTCATCTCAGGGTTTGTACAACCTTTTGAGAGTGAAATTCAAGCACTTTTCAAGTTTTTCACACTTTTTCCAGCACTTCAAAGTTGTGGATAAAAATTATCCAATTTTAATATTATTTTTAGTGCGATGATTTTTAAAACTAAAAGTTTAAAGGTGCTGGCCACTTTATGGCAAAAAACAAAACAAAACACTATAACCAGTAGGTGGTGGCATAGGAGCACTTATTTGACTTATTAGACATTTCCACTCCTTAATATATGTAAAAAAGTAAGAAGTCACAAAGTCTCATGAAAAACTAAAACTTTTCTTCAAATTGTGACTGGATTACACAGAAAACAAGTAAAGAGTGTTCCTTTTAGTTCAGTATGATACTATTGAAGAACAATAGTACATTTAATAAGAGTGGAATATTACAATTTTCCTTATACAAATGAGGTTTTTGCACATTACTGTTGTTAATAAAAGTTAAATTTTTTCTGCATAACAATTCAAGCTCAGCGTTTCACTGTTAAATTTCCAATAAACAAACATGTACTATTATTAGTAACTGCACTTATTAACAAAACAATGCAAAACAATAGTAATTTTATAATTAAATTAATCTTATGATAAATGTTCCTCCGCTGGTGCCACTGCTCTCAAATGTTAATCTGGAGCCCTGTATTATCAAAGTATTTATTTGTAATACAGTGGAAATTTTCAGTTGGGGGTCACTGTGCTCCTAGTGAAAAAAGTTAGTCTGGAGCCCTGTAAAGCATAAAAATACCAAAATATGTTTGCAGATATGTAGGATACATGCTGAGTTCACATAATTGTTTCTCATAAAAGCAATGCTACAGCCAGATATTCTACTTTGAAATGTGTGTTCCGTGTCGGAATGTCTGTTTTTGTTTTGGTCTGTGCGATGTTGCACGTTACCCAATAGTATTTTGACGCCCACGGGTTGCCAGTTGTCATAAATCACAGCATATTGCTGCCATGGAAGCCAGCAAATCAACTGGGATCACAGATTCTACCCAACCTAAAAAGCCTCAGCTTCCATCTAACAATCTCTATGAACAGAAGGACATTAAAACGAGGATAAATCAACTTACAGTGTGTAAGTCTCATCACTTTCCATTGTCGCTTGCTCGTTCCTGTTGCGTGTCCTCAAATTGGCAACCCGAGTCTGAGGAGGAGGAGGGGGCGGGCCAAATAATATTTTTAATTTGGACTGCAGTACCCATTCATTCATACATACAGCTCCTTTAATGTTTTTGAAAGAAATGTATTCCGGCATTTATTTACAGCATCATTACTCGTCTTTAATGTCACATGATCCTTCAGAAATCATTCTAATATGCTGATTTGCTGCTTAAGAAATATTAATTAAATCAATGTTAAACTCCCCATGACTCTTTAATGAATAGAACAGCATCTATTTGAAATATAAATCTTTTGTAACAATGTAAATGTCTTAACTATGACTTTTGACTATTTTAATAAATACATTTAAAATAAAATACATTAAAAAAGCTAAAGGTTTGCTAAATATTGTATTGTCCTTCCTATATTAAGTTTCTATATTGTTGGTATCACAAGTATCTAAGTATGCCAGGCTCAATTTGATACAATATGTAACAGAAGACCTTGGCCTGGAAAAGGTTAAAGACCCCCGCAATATAATATTTATCCGCAAGTAATTCCATTCTCCTTCCTCCCTGTCTTTACAGGTAATCGAATGCATCACACAAGGACGTGTGCTGGAGAGGCCACGGCTTTGTCCCAAGGAAGTGTACGACATTATGCTGGGATGCTGGCAGAGGGAACCGCAGCAGAGGTTGAACATCAAAGACATCCAGAAAATTCTTTATGCCTTGGGTAAAGCCACACCTGTCTACCTGGATATCCTGGGCTAGTGTTTGTTGGGAATATGTTTGGATGTCTGTCTGCGTCTATCCAACGGAGGAACGAACAACCTGGGATTTTACCCAAAACAACATGTACCTTACTTCGCCACTGTCAGACAACTACAACACGGGGATGGACTTAAGTGCCTGCTACTCCTTTCGATACACTGGATAACAGTCTTTAAAAAGCACTTTTACATTTTGTTTACCTGCATATAAAGATGTACAGTTCTACTGCAAGAAGAGGAGTCTCCTTTCTCTGTTTCTTTCTTTTCATTTGGGTAAGAACAGCCTACTTTTAAACTCTAAAAAAGGAATAATGGAAAACTTTCCCCCTAAAATATGGAAAAAGTAAAAAAAAACAAAAAAAAACAAAAAACCTTTTGTTGTTTCCTGACTGCCTGACAATTCTCCCCGTGGTTACTTGTTTTTCATTTTATAAATATATATATATTTTTTATTTATTTTTCTTTCACCTCCGAGTGTGGATGTATGCCATGTTTCTTGCTGAGGGTATATCGCCTTTCGGATATGACTGCTTACCGTTGCCATGTCAGATAATTGGCGAGGACTTTTTTTTCGAAAAAAGCCTTACTGCGCTCTGATTGGCCGGATCTTCTCTCTGACTCTACAGGAAGTATCCAACAGGGCTTTTAAATATTTTGAGGAGCTTTTTAGTGAATGGATTAACTTGAAGGAACCACCAATCAATACAAAGGAGTTTATTTAAAAAAAGAATGTATATAATGTAAATTTCTGTGTCACAAGCGACAGTATGTTAACTTATTTCATTTCCTGATTAGATGATTTTAGTTCCTTGGCGTGCTGTTACGGTGAGTGAATTCTATAAATATTTTGATAATATTTTAATGTTTTTTTATTTTTCCACATGTCCATAGAATGTATGTTGATATTTCTAAATGAACTTTTTTTTTTTTCATTTTCCCACTCTTTTGTTTTTTCGATGCGACCAAGAGCTCAAGAACGGTTAGGGTTTTCAAGGTGAAACGCACCACAAAAGGAAAATCATGAGACGTTGCCTCGCTCCTTGTATTCCAGAGACCTTTTGCTTCTGAGATGAATGTAACAGGAAGAGTAGATTTGTTTCCTAAGTGAGATCATGCCCAGAAAATACTCATATTCCATTCACTAGCCCTCATCGCTTTAATGAATTGTGATCATGCTTCTTTGCAAACATATTATACCATCCTTTCCCATAGTTTGAGTAATAAAAGAGAAATGGTTAAGTAGAACTAGCAAGAGCAACCACTAAATTCCTGAAGAAACACTGTCCATTCCTAGTTCTGCAACCTCTTTCCTCTAGTAAATATTGTAGCTGCTATATAAAGTCGTCAAAATATAATGAAAGAGAGTCCATAACAACATAGTAGATTCTGTCAAGTAATATTTTCCCCCCTAGTGTTTAACAATAGAATACTGTAAACACAATAATGTGATACTTGTATAATCGAGAGATGGAGCGTTTCTAATACTAAAGGGCTTCTTTGAAACGTTCTTCGTTTATTTTTGAAGTGACATTTGGATTGTTTTGCTGGCTCATGCTTTCCATTTAAGGTGATTCAGTATTTGTCTAATGATAAATCTAATCATTACACGTAGAGTAAATCAGCCATCTGTGCAAACGATTCTTGAGCACACAATAAGAGACATTTTAAAACTTCATCCTGAATTTAACTTAACCCTTACATATATCAACAGGTTTTTTTTAGGTGTATGCGAGTGCTCACTTTGATTCTCGCAACTTAATCATTACCAAAAGCGAAAAATTTCAAAAAGTTTCCAGCTTTCCCCAGGTCTCTATCAGGAACCATAAGTTAAATTGCTGTTTGAGGCAACCTGCCCATCACAGTCAAACACATTCACGCTTAATCATAATCTCACCCTTCACATCAGGAAAAGTTCTTGGCGCAGAAGAAGTGACTTGAACATTTGTTGATCTTGTTGTGTTGTTTCTTTCGGCTTCCCACAGTGGCCAGATAATTCTCTCCACATTTATGACAAGGGGGAAATTGCAAAAGTCTTTCAATAACTCCGCCAGCGATGTGCTTATGTGTGATAAGATGCTTCTCATTTTGATATTCTCGTCGGCTACGGGGCCCTGCTGCAGATATCCACTGACTTTACAATTTTGCACACCAAGCTTTCGTGCAGAAAAATAAAAGTGGAGATTTACCTTGGTATGTGTACCCAACTGCTTGCTCAAAAAGACTTGAGGTTTATTAAGTGAACAGGCCTGCTTTTCTCTAGCACCTGCATTCCGGACGAGCCCCCAATTTGAGGCTGCATTTTAAACAGCCCTCTTTACTGATTGTAATTTCAGCAAATCACTCATTGATGTGGCATTCCAGATTTTACATGTCAATTGCAGTACACAGTAAGCATTCATGCTGAATTAGGTTCTAATTGGAAGGAAACAGACAAAATGTCACTTTTGGCAATGACAGCAATTCCCAGCTTTCCTGCAGAGAGACTTCGAGAATGCACGCGGGGCTGAATTCAGAATATGAAAATGATGTTAACATGAACAGGCTATTATTTTCATTTTGGTCAACCCCCTTTTTTAGTTTGGGGAATTTTCTGAAGAAAAAAAAAACACTGCTGCCCACCTCACATTTATCTTGAACTCTTTTCCCGCCATTTCCCAGCATTTTTTATAGAATATTTTGTTGGATCTGAACATGATATATAAAAATAATTTCAAGCATTCTTTATCAACACTTGAATGTGGGTAAGTCATAAAAAGGCAACATTTTGATGGGAAAAAGCTGAGAAAATCGTGTTTTGTCAAAGACTACGTCTGGCTCAGATTCAGTGCGATGAGCAAAACACAGATGGAGTAGATAGAGTCCATCAATACCCCCAAAGCTTGCACAGTCTCATAGCTCGTCCCTGGGTCAACATTTCACCCAGCATTTCTACTTCTGGAGAGCGTGTGGCGGCGCTTTAAATAGCTGCGGCCCGGAGGCTTGCTCCAAACACATTTCGTTGCATTGTACTTTTACATGTGTAATGACAATAAACTATCTATCTATCTATCTAACATTAGGCCGTTTTGATTTATATGCTGTTTATCATTGATGATCGCATATTTTTTTCATATGCATCTGCTTACATATGAGATTGCTCGTTTCTGCTACTTTTTTTCTTGTGTTTTGATCTGGTGATACTGTACTCGTTCAGGTGGTGCGTAATAGCGCCCCCTAGCATATTACACTAAAAACACGGAAAGCCGTAAAAGCTTATGAATGGCAGGGAAGCATTTTCTCATGAACGACGAGTCGACACATCAATGGCAGGGAAAGAGTTAATACAAATCTGGTTTATTCAAAAAAGAAGCATGCTTAATCTCCACTGTGGCAGTTTTTAGCAATATTACCGCCCCCTAGCGTATTACAGTAAAAACACGGAAAGCCATAAAAGCTTGTGAAGCATTTTCTCATGAACAACGAGTCGACTCATCAATGGCAGGACAAGAGTTAATAAAAATCTGGTTTATTCAAAAAAGAAGCATGCTTAATCTCCACTGTGGCAATTAATTAATTTTTAGCAATATTACCGCCATTGTCAATAATAAATTAATCATTTAATCATGATGCATTAGAACAGGGGAGGCGAACTCCGGTCCTGGAGAGCCTCAGTCCAGCAGAGTTCAACTACAACTCTGATAAAACTCCCTGCCTGTAGCTTTCTAGTAACGCTTCAGACCTTGATTAGCTTGTTCAGGTGTGTTTGATTAGGGTTGAAGCAAAGACTATGCAAGACTGTGGCTCTCCAGGACCTGAGTTCGCCACCTATGTGTTTTATGACATTGACTGGCCAGTATTTTTCCCCTTCTGAAACCAAATTTTGCAAAACATAAGCTTTACAACCTCACGCATCTCTTCTCCACATGTGAATGTTGTTTATATCTGTGACAAATGAAAATATGAAACTGCACTTAGAAACTGCACACCTGTTTCCTGAGGAGGAATAAAGGTTGCGGCTCACTGCAGAGGCGGTGGTTACTGAAGATTATTTGAGTCGTTGGGTACATAACTGTGACTAACAGGGTTGAAAGAGTCGAACATTTCTCTGCGGTTTACTTGGTGAGACCAATCGTTGCTCAACGACCTGTGAACGGTGGATTATACAAACGCGACGAGAAGGGGTCGTGTGGCGTTAGCTGCGGGGGGCTGTATCTTTATCACCTGAAGCCATCGGAGAACTGGCGCAAACTGAATTAGTAGTTTCTGTAAATGAAAGGACGCGAGTGTGTAAGCCACAGCTGGTTCGGAGAGGGGGATCAGACGAGAAAGTGTGACAGCAGGGTGACGGTATGGCAGCTCCAGGGGTTGCCGTGACTCTAATGACTTCACCTTGCAGAAATGGGTGGAAATTACCAATGAAATGAGTTTTTGGCCCAGGCTTTTAGATATCCCTTAAATATGATGGCCAGTTCTTTCGGTAATCCCCCTGAGGCAGAGAAGAGAGGTGTGTGTGGTTGTATCTGTGTGTGAGAGAAAGCGAGGGGTAGGAGAGATGAATCAGTGAAGGTCACACACTAACAGAGTGGATAGAAGTGCCACAGCGCTGTCTGTTGGCAGGCTAACAGAGTTGAGTTAAGCATTCAGAGCTGTGAGGCAAGCAGAATCTCCCTCTCTCGCTTACCGCCACCATGGCAGCGAGCAGGCGCAGGGCGATTGATGAGAGGTTTAAGACCTTAATCATGAGGAGAAGAAGCGAGGCAGGAAGCTGGAACATTACGTCTGGAATGAGCTCTCTTTCAGCACTTCATAACCCTGCAGAAGGGCTGCAGAAACCTTGGCACTGTCACGCTTCGCTGCTGATCTCAGATCAGCTCTCTCCTCATCCATTTATCCTACCTTCTGTGGGCCTGATTTACCAAAGCATTTAGCGCATGCAAGACTGCTTTACTGGGGCAAAGTGAAGAAGAAAAACTGTAATTGGCCAATCACTGGCAATGTTGCTCAAATCAAACGTCTAGATTTGCCAGCAAAACGTCGTGTGTTAACTTTTTTACCCCGAATTACTGCCTTTGATATGTTCTGTTTTGAGCACTAGGCAGTACTAATCCATGTGTAGCTTCTTTCAAAACCAGTAACAACCCCATCAAATTAGCCAACCAGCTTTTAGAACTCGTTTAGCCTCCCGACACTTGATGTGGCCACCTGGAGCATTAATTTTCAAGAGATGCAGTCACACTGAATATCTCGCTGATTGAATCTGTTATCCCAAATTGTTGTCGCTGCAGATCTTCAGCTGTCACTGTGGCTCACATAAAACATGCTATGCGTTTTTTTGCTTGCAGGATAAAACTCATTTTCATTGCCTTCAAAACATTTAATTAAAGATCCTTATCTGATTTGAAACTCCACTCCTAAATTACAAATGAGACTACCAGAACAAGTCCTTATCTACCTCTAGAGTATTGCGGCTTAAGTACTCTTAATGTACTGTGGAAAGAAGAGGTTCCAAACTTCTGCTGATGATACGAATAACAACGGCAGTGTTTTCATACATCTGAAGCGGCGAAATCCCTGAGAAAGGGCCAGCTCCATTTTCAGAGCCTGACTCAGCTCACGCTGCAGTTGCGGTACACTGCTGGCACATGGACAAGCATGTGAATCTTGTTACTTAGAACCTAAAGTGATCTATAGTTTAGGCCGGCAGATCAACTGAGCTGTGGGAAAAGCTGAACCCGCTTCCAAGGACAGTTGTGCATTTAACTCGGGAAAGCCTGGCCAAATGCAACTCCGGTTTTCTTTAAAAGGGAGGTTAAAATTGACTGCGGCATTAAGACTTCAGATGGGGATGTCACCCCAGAGCAATCTCCTGCACTGTCAGCAGACTTTGACATCTAGATTAACCTTGCTGCTGTGAGCGTGCTGACGGCTCTCATTAGGATGCAAGACGCATCTCGGATCTTCTATTCCAAAAGTACTTCGGCCCCCTCTTTCCCTGTGTGAAAAGGAAAGTTGGAAGCATGAGCCAGCACACATACTGATCCAAGGGAGGTCCTTATGTGAATCCGTGTAGGAGGGGATGTTATCTTTTTTGGAACGGAAATATTGAACAAATGGCGATCTGTCCCAGCCTTCCCACCTTTCCCCAGAGTTTACCAGTCCACCAGGCAAGCAAAAGATACGCCAAAGGGTCTAGGTGGACATCTAGGTGCACCTCTCACTCTCTCTTGTGTCTTTTTGTACAGAACAGTTTTATTTCCTAATAGAGACTACAGCCCTTTGTTCCACAGAAGAATACTTGTCAATCAGAACAAAAAGGGACTCAGCTCCTTTGAGCTCTTGCTCTGTCTCTTAAATGTATTATTCAACCTCATTCCACTTTCTGGTCAAACTGTGGGAGAAAGTTGTTTTACCGAGGTGATTACTACAAGGCAGTTCCGACTCTAGAGTGAAAAGTTATTTCGCTTGTAATTGTTTCTTTTCACTTGTGCCAGATAATGACTGTAACCTTGTTGGTCAAAGCTCAATATCTAAACAGCATGATGATTAGTCGTTACCCTTTTGTTGGCCAAATAAACTGCCAGTTGTCAACTCAATAAGGAGCCAATAAGTCACTTATTCTTTCTAGCTGTAGCCTTTGCAAACTACTTTGATGCAGTACGCTTGTGCATAATGGTTTTGCTGCTGAAAAAAGGTCTTAGCTTGGTCTTACTAGTCCCACCCTTGCCAAAATTTTAAGAAATGTTTAGCTGATTGTTCTGAGACTGGTCTCCGATCAGCTGGTTCTGTTGAACTGGGAAACCAACTAAAGCCACGTTTCCACCGAAAATATCCAGAACAACTTGTCCCAGGAACTTTTCTTATCTCCCAGACCTGTTGCTGTCTGTGTTTCCATTGCAGCCTAAAGTACTGTGAAGATTAGGCAAATTAGTCCTGTGGGGTAGGACTGCGCGCAACTTTCCAGTTCCCGCTGGATTTCGTCCTCCGCATATAAGCTTAATAAAGCCTGAACCTCATCATCGATCCATCAGTCCATTTTTTTTTTATCGAATTGTTGATTCGAATAGCAAACAACTCTGCAGTTACTGCACACACCACAAGACTTTTTTTTAAATGGTGGTTGAAATACTGCGTCAACTCAACCAATCAGCATGTTCAGAGCCCAAGTCCCACCCCCGAAAGTTCCTGAACTTTGAAAAAGTACTAAGTAAAAGTACTCGCGAGAGCAGGGACTTTCTGAGGGGGAAATGTTTACCCAGAACTTCATTTAGACCCTGGTCCCTGTGGTCCAAACACACCGAGTACCACCCCAAAGTACCTAGTTCCTAGTGAAAGTTCCTGCGATGGAAACCACCACTTTGCTTAAAGGGATAGTTCAACACAAAAATGAAAATTCAGTCATCATTTACTCACCCTCAAGTTGTTCCAAACCTGTATGAGTTTTTTTCTTGTGTTGAACACAAAAGAAGATATTTAGAAGAATGTTTGTAACCAAGCAGATATAGCAACCATTGACTACCATAGTAGGTAAAAAAAAATACTATGGTAGTCAATGGTTGCTCTATCTGCTTGCTTTCAAACATTCTTCAAAATATCTTCTTTTGTGTTCAGCAGAACAAATTAACTCATACAGGTTTGGAACGACTTGAGGGTGAGTAAATGATGACAGAATTTTCATTTTTGGGTGAACTATCCCTTTAAGACCAGCAAACCAAATTTAGGTTATTTTTTACCACATGGTTGTAATTGTGAAAACACCGTTCAAAACTCTGCCTTTCACTTATGGTTCACATAACCCACAATTGATCTCAAGAAGCAACTGCTGAGAAACGGTTTTAAATGTCTTCCTTAATGGCATGGCTAACTGTGGAACACCCCTGCAGTGTTAAGATGGTGCTAGCAGGGACCTTTCCATACAATAACCTGACTAAAAATAGCGTTGCGAGAAGGATGCATAGAGCAGAAGTGGGGCGGCGAGTTTGTGACTCACTCCATGCTGCCTACGTTTGCCTCAGAACATGGGTGACATTTCAGATCACAGCTCGTCTGCACTAGCACTGCCACCCACAACACCGTACGTCTAAATCTGAATACTGCAAACTAGCCTCTGACTGCAGCGTAACAAGAACATTTTTGAGTCACATCATTTTCAATGAAACCTATCATGATAGAGCTGATGTTGTAGTTCATGACACATTTAGCGTAGTTAGTATATTGCCTGTTAAAGCATTTCATGAGGTCAGGGCACAACATAAACAGGAATGTGGTGAAATATGTTTCAGTGTCTCCTCGTATTCTTTTATTGATGCACATAATGCTAATGTGATTATGCAAACAGTTATTTATTACTACATGCAGACCCTAGAGACTAACATTTTAGGCCATTGCTTTCAGAAAGTTTGATGGCTGAATGACAGCTAGAGAAGAAGGTCGGAAATAATTAATTGGCCTTAGGTCAAAGTAGAAGCAATGTAGGACACATATGCTTTATTATCTGCAGCGGCGTAACAATCATCTGTCATGCTATTCAACACAGGGATGTTTTTAGAGATCAAATGCTTTTAGGAACTGGCAATTTGATCAGTCAAGTGTTTTTGTACAGTATGTTGAAGAGTTGGTATGAGGATAGGTCTGTTCATAAAACTGGGCTAATGCAAGCGAACATCATAGTACGTATTTCTGACACTATATTCGGATAATAGTCGCTGCTCAGGACCAAATGATTTTAGTTTGACTCTCACTTGGATGATGACTTTTTGGGCTGTTGCTAGCAAAGCTAAGATGTTAGCATTAAGTTTATGCTTTTTATGTTTTGTTCAGACTTGATAGACTAGTTTAAGATGGGTTAAACTTAAGTAGCTTTTGGTGGAAATGTGACAAAGCTGTAAAGTTACCTTTTCTTCCTATCTTCCTCTCGAAACGATGAGGTCAGGCAAGGTTATCTAAAATCTTAAATTATTAATAATTTCTGCCCTTTTTTAATTTTTTTTTTAGATTTTTTAGAATCCATCATCATATGTAGAGATAATGATTAAGCAGTGACATCTTTGATGTAAGGCATAATAACATTGCATCATTCATATAAGCATAAGTCATCTGAAATCAGACAAGCGTTTGAGTTTTTGGAAAAGCGTTTGGAATTTTTGAAATTTTTGTTGTAAAGTCTTCAAATCTGTTTCTCAGACAAAGACTGGTGATTAAAGAATGATGATTAAGATTCATAAGATTCTTTCTGTGTAAAGCCAGGTTTTTAACCCTTAAACGCATGAATGTTTCGCCAATCATTATTGCATATTCGGGTCTTTAGCGACGCGGATCTATATCTAACATGGATATAACACTCTTGATATTAGAGTAACAATTACAGAAGAATAAAATAAAGCATATGTTGTTCCCTTTTGGAGTTTAGAAGGGTTCAGTTTGAGCAGATGTTTTATACCATCATCCCTGTCCTCATCAGAGCTCTTTTCCCAGTACATTCAGCATCTGGCTCATATTTGCCATCTCAAACATATTCTCAAAACTATCTTCAAAATCAATATTTTGAGCACTGACAGCTTCTTCGCCAGATCCACCATCAAGTGACAGTGACACTAATATTTGATTGCGTTCGGCACTTGCTCTGCAGTAAATCGCCATTTCAAGTTTTGTTGATGATACTTCCTATTCTTTTGTTTTCTGCCTGCGGTAACTATGAGTGAAACGTCACTTCATCATTGTGCGTCAGACATTGCCACCTTGTGGAATAAAGGTGAATTGCACTTATTCATTCATCAAAGATTCAATTATTGTCGTGCAGAAAAAATATAAGTACACTGCTACACACCTCGGGTCGTTAGCGACCCTATACCATTTACAAAAAATGAATGGGAAAACAGGCATTCTTTTATAATTGTATTTTTTTTCTTGTTAAATTGTTTATAATGAATTGATTGAGGAATACTAAGAAGTTTGATTGCTAACTTGTAAAAAAAATTATGGAATGAAGAGGAGGGTAGTGAATGATGTCCCGGGTCATTAAGACCCGAGGTATGCGTTTAAGGGTTTAAAGGGTTTTTTGCTAAATGATGTAAATCTTGTAATGAAAGCCATAGATAGATAGTTTATTTGGTATTTAAAGCCATATGAGGAAGTATGTTATAGGAATCATGTTAGAAGTATATGCAGATGCTTAAATTCTGTTCTATCTGACCACTTAGCTTTATTGTTTGTGAATCAGGGAAAATGATTGGGAAAATTGTGTGGGTCTGGAATGGATATAATACAGAGAAACACTGCAGTAGAAGCAAAGAAAATGTTGTCCCCCTACTCTCGCGGTGCTAAATCCAATCGAAGCCGAAAAAGCCACAGCAGGAACTGACATTTCCAACCTTGTTTTAAAAGGCAACTTCAGCTATATTAAAGTCTGCAGGCAACAGGATTCTCGTCCAAACAATATGGCTCACCATGTATAGTTTTGACCATCTTTTCATCTCTCAAACATCCTGGCCCCTCCAGGTAGTGGACATGCACTTAGATGTCTGAGCTGATCTTATTGTCATGGTGCCTGGGCTCTAGAGGAAAGACCAGGGCAGGGATCTGGAATGCAGGGAGAGCAGATAGAATCCTAATCATGTATGTGATTGGACTCTGTGTTTCCAGTAACCCATCACAACACTGGTAGATATTGGCGGAAGAGAAATATATTACAGGGAGGCTGTATTGTGGTGGCCTCATCCATGTCAACAAGTTTTCATTGTTTTTCATGTCTTTTTAAATGGACGCTTTGTTCAACAGTTTGTTCGTTGAGGCCTTTGATGTCACATGGGCAGTATATACAGTAAACAAGGCTAAGCGATTCATACAACCATGTTAAAAGAAACTCATATTACATATTAGCAATATCTGTGTGTGTGTCACTGTCATTGTAGTATTCATCGTTCAACCTAATATATTTCTCTTCCTATGAATTGTATGTGGGAAAAATCCATTGCAATATTCAACTATGGGAGACATTTAAGCTACACATCTGTTTCTATATGTGGTCTTTTTCATCTGGGCTAATGCGAGAACAGCAGTCGGGCAATCAATGTCGAGTTCAAATGTCTGAATATTTATGTGATGAGTGCAGATATTTTGTCTTTTCATTTCCATCAAGCTGTGTACGGTTTGAAAATAATAACTTTGTGACACCTTCTGGCATTCACAGTAATGTATTTTCCATCTGAGAAGTCCTAGCTGAAGTGCTGACTTTACGATTTCTCTTGAGTATTTCTATCATCTTGTCCGAAACCTCGTTAGGAACGATGAAGGAACGAGGTGTGAAAAAAAATCTCACGGTTCCTCTATTTGTAACTCATCGTTAATCCACCTGTGTTCCGTTTACCATCTATAAACTAAAAACAGCTGTAACTAACTATGTATCCTATGATGATTTATGTAGACTTATTCTATAAATAAAAAGAAAAAATACACTTCCCTTTGTGTGATTTTTTTTATTTTTATATATATATATTTAATGTTTTAGAAAGACTTTTCTTATGATCACCAAGGCTGCATTAATTTGATCCCATTTCAAATTGTAATAATATTTCACAGTTTCACTGTATTATAAAATATAATTTATTCCTGTGATGGCAAAGTTGAATTTTCAGCATCATTTCTCCAGTCTTCAGTGTCACATGATCCATCAGAAATAATTTTAATATGATGATTTTCTGCTCAATAAACATTTCTTATTTTATCAATGCTGATGTTGTTTCCAATGCTTGATGAAAATAGAATGTTGAAAAGAACAACATTTATTTGGGGGGAAAAAAACTTTTTGATCAATTTGATGCATCTTTGCAGAATAAGAGTATTAATTTATTATATATATATTATATATATATATCTGTGTGGCAAATATATATATATATATATATATATATATATATATATATATATATATATATATATATATATGAATACTCTTATTCTGCAAGGATGCATCAAATTTATCAAAAATATGAGTTTTTTTCAAATAAATGCTGTTATTTTGAACATTCTATTTTCATCAAACATCTATTTTCATACGCACGCACGCACGCACGCACGCACGCACGCACGCACACACACACACACACACGTGTATGAAAATGTAACTTGAAAGTAGGGGGTTGAGCAAAACCACAGTCAGAACAGACCTGCGACCACATTCACTGTTGTCACCGATTCTTGGCAATATTTTCATATTAATGTCACTCTTGAAGCTGTACAATACCTGAATTACAGCCCAAAGTCATCTGAGCAAACAGGGCACCTTCTCTGGATCCTCAAACTCCTTTAGCTGCTTTGCCATCTGACCTTGAGAGAAATAACTGTCTCCTCATTCACACACAGTGGACCGGAGAACATGATATAGCTACTGCTGCCATTACAGTCATATATTATGTGCACCCAAATCACTCTGCATCCACGACAGCCTGTCTCCAGGGTGGGAAGGAGGAGGCATTAAGCGCCTCTGTACCTGCAGTGTGGCGATAACCTCTTTAGTCGTGACCTTTCCAGAGAACGCAGTGTAAAGCACCGTCCTCTTTTAACCCTCTGCAGTAGCATGGCTCAGAGACAATAGCAAATTAGACCTTATTTGATGCCCTGGTTAACTCACAAGAGTGACAGACCTATTTTTCATAATTATTTATGTGGGCTGCATTGGAGCACTGCATACTAAAGGAAAAATCCATAGACTTGTAGTGGCATATTTCCTTTTTTCTTTCCACCAAAACACCCAAGCAATGTGCTAAAATCACTTAGTAATGTGCTAAAACACACTAAAAACATCTTAGCAATGCCCTGGCAACCACCCAAGTAACCACAGAGCAATGCGTTAAAATCCACTTACAAAACGCTGGCAAAGACCCAGAACAGCCGAGTAAATGCATAGCAATATAAAAGCTAATCAGAACACCTTAGCAACACCCTGGCAACCCCAAGCATTTTGCACTGACAAAAAACTCAGTTTTTCCCAAAAAAGTCCACACTCTGTGTGCATCTGTTGCATTAGCTGTGCATAAGTTAAAGGTGGGTTAAGCAATATTTCTCAGTCTTTGCTGAACATTGTTGATATTTGAAATCAACCCAAACAAACACACCCCTCTCTTCATTGCTTCGCCTCCAAAGCTCACTCTCCAATCCTAACCGCCTTGCTCCGAGTCGTTCTCAAACCCCAATCGGTGGCATGCACTGAACAAGGACGCTAAACAGTAAACGCCACATTCTCTATCGGTCATCAGCCTGAGCAACTGTCACCAGCTGACCTCCATTACACACACAATGAGTGGGTGTCTATTTATCGTAGCCTAAGCGCAACAAAATGCTTCACAAAGAAAGGTGATGAACAAACGACAAGGAAGCACAAAAAATGAACATACAGTACACAAGAGTAAATACAAGCAAGAGTTTGTTGTTAGTTGCCAATGTCAAACAATGACATTCAAAACCAGTGTTACTCACGTTTGGAGCGGAATCAAAGCAACCTCCGCGTTTGTTTTCAGGCCTTCCCGCATAGCTCGCTCCAGCGCTGGAAAGCTTTTGAAATTCACACTATTTAAACACCACATCTGCTCATGTATTTGAAGGCTGCTATTGGATCGTTGAGGGCAAATGTCAAATTATGTGACTTTATGGAGAGATTACAACCTACTAGCTGTTCTGCCTTAAAAACAAATGGTGAAACCAAATAAAGTAGCGAGTAGTTACTAAGCCTCTAGTGTGGACTTTATGTTCCAATTTAAGTAAGAACTTACAAATGGCTGGTGCAACCCTACCCATGTGCTTAATGTGAATTAATGTTGTTTGCCGTGTTGAGTGTCAAGTCACCTTTATTAATATACAGCTTTATACAATACAGATTGTTTCAAAGCAGCTTTACAATGATAGCAGGAAAATGATGCAGAACCTGCAGATTTTAATTTTCTATATATTTTTAATTTCTCTAATTCATACTCTAATTCTCTAATTCATACATTTTAATTAAAATGATCAACCTAAATATTTTTAGCAGTGGAAACTTGGCTAGCTTTAAGTAGCTAATTCAATACATGCATGCTAATTGGTAACACAATGCTTTGATTGCATTAGCATCGCACTTGCTGAATAAGTACAGAAATATATAAAATTTTACATACTGTATATCTGTTAGGAAATATAAATCCCAGTTTCAGTTTCAGTTAAATTTAAGTTTGTCTATCAATCTTTTTGAGTTTTGCCAACTTACTCAGGTTTACAGTGTGCAGATCCACCATCTGATCTGGATATGGACCGGATCCGGCTGACTACAGTAACCTCTGGATAATGATGAGACAGATTAATATTAGCATAGATGCCATTCTTCTTACAATGTAACAAGTACATTGGGTGTTAATGGGTGTTCTCATTCCAGTTTACCTAATTTATACAGCCTAACAATCATTTAACTGATTTGAATAATAGAAATTGATAATCTGTTATGTGAATGCCAGGTTAAAGAGATGTGTTTTTGATCTAGATTTAAACTCACAGAGTGTGTTTGCTTCGCAAAACAAGGTTAGGACGACTAGAGTGATCATTGTAGCTCAAAGATGCAAAAATTACTATGATTGAGTGTTGCTAGAACTTGAAGTTGAAATGTATTTACTGTGGATCCAAATAGAAAATAATGAAATCCGGACATCTACCATGATCCTAGCCTAGAAATCTAGACGCACCCTAGCAAGGGTAGTCTAGCAACTCTCCGTTGGCTTGTGAGCTGGACAAACCAAACTCTGGTCAGGCCAATCACATCATGTATAGAGTCGGTGGGCGGGCTTAACATAATGATGGCAGAGTTGTTGTGGTTCCGCGTGCTACTTGGAAATAAAGAAGCTGGCGAATGGCGGTCTTTCGACTCAGATTTGGCCGCGACTCTGGAAGACTTGGAGTTTAGCTTATCTTTGAGAAAAGAACAAAGAACGGCATTGAAGTCATTCTTAAGAAAGGAAGATGTGTTCTGAGATTTGCCGACCGGACACGGCGAAAGTTTAATCTATCAACTAGCTCCGCTTCACCTTCTTTGTTGCTCTGGTTGGTTGTAGCGCTATCCTATAGCGTGCAGAGGGAATTTGAAAGACAACCTTTTTTCCCGCCCCTTGGATTGAGCCCTGCCAATGGTGAGTTCCTAGACCCAACATCTTGATGTGGGTCTGGCTTGTCAGGCTACCATGATCCAGCACTGCATCAGCACAAGGGCAGCCACATTCTCTTCCCAGGGGTCATTGCAGCCAGAGTGCTGTGAAAGATTCACTTTAGCTGAACTCCTGTGTGTTGCAAAAGGAACATAATGCTAAAAAAAGATTCAGAAACAGTTTTAAAACATAAATCATCCAAAATATGGTACCTGTCAAATCTTGATTGGTTCCTCGTTAAAGAGGTCACCCTTTCTTATCTCCACCTCTGCCTGCATTCCTCTGATCCAAAGCATTATGGCATGATTGATAGCTGTAAATCTTTTTTTTTGAGGATCTCCTGCCATCGTTCTGACCCAACATAAAGTGAAAGACAGCAGTTTAATAGATCTCTCATTTACATGCAGGCTGCAGAGCCCTTCGTCTTTAATTAAGACAGTGTGAGATCATCTTGAGGAATGAACATGACACATCTCTCATGCTGCACACCAGGCGACTGAAGATAAGATAAAGTCGACCTGCCAGTCTAAATCTGTAATGACCCCGTTCCTCACTTTCACCTCTTGAATGCAGTCTGTGGTGGAAAAGGGAATGTTAATGGAGCTTCTTTGCTAAGCTTCATTTGTATGTATAGAAAGTTAGGCCAAAAAGGTTAATACATTGCAATTCTGTTTGGTGGCACCAGTGATGAATAAATTCCGCTTTATCATCTTAAAGGCTTTTATAGATTGTTGTTAATCAGAACTGTTACTTTTGCATGGCATTTATATTCGGTCGGTTGTTGTTTTTCAGTTTACTCTTCATTCACAGCCACTCCTTCTGATTCCCAACAATACCTTTGGGTAATTCATCTCACCATGGAACTCCCAGTGCAATGACAGGCAACTGTGAATCAGACCAGACCTGCGTCGGTGCAATTTACAGATCAGACATTACAAACACCATGCAAGTCAGACTGGTAATGAATTATGCAGACAGGGTGAGTTGACAAGCCTTTGAAGGTTGGAAAGGAGAATGAAAGGCGGCTTTCTCTCGGGTACACACTGCACAATAAAAACTGAGGTGTTGTGTGTGAGCAACAGGGTAGGCGTGTGCAAAGCATCAGTGATGGTTTAATTTAATGCATTATTCCCCCAATGATTACTGCATTATTATATCTATTACCACAGCATATTATGGTTTTTGTTTATAAAATCTGTGTGGGAATCTTTAGGAGGGTAATTTGCATTGCCCCTTGTTGAAATCCAGACATGTTTACTTTGTATTTAAAAACCAACAGGCAAAAAAACTAAAACAATATAGTTTCTTAAAGGGACAGTTCACCCTACATACCATTCTATTTTATAAACCCATCCTTTTGCCACTGCAAAACTCAAAAACAATGCAAAAGCATCATAAGTGGGCTTCTGAGGTGATCTGATAACTTTATGTGAATGGTTCTAATTTTATTAATGTTGATTAATTATTAATTAATTCACTGCTAATCTTGCCCTGCAGAATGGGATCAGTCCAATTTTTTGACAAATCAAGTTTTTATTCTGCTAGTCTTGTCCTTCATTAGAAACAGATCATTCCCATTTGTAAACAAACCTTACAGTTTGGATCAACCAATTCATAGAAAAGATTTAACTCAAAAGAATGATACATTCATGAATCGGACATTGTTACTTTCATGAACTAGTTAATTATATACTATTAGTCCAAAATCATTGTGATTGCATGGAAAAGAGTTCTACTGTAGATGAGACTAAAGATCCCAACGGCGAAGCAAAATACCACCACAGCAGAGTAGACAGGACTGAAGATCCCCACGGTGGAGCAGAAGACCACCACTGCAGAGTAGAAGGAACTGAAGATCCCCAAGGCGGAACAGAAGACACAGCAGAGTAGAAGGGAAAGAAGATCCCCAAGGCGGAGCAGAAGACCACCACAGCAGAGTAGACGGGACTGAAGAATCCCACGGCAGAGCAGAAGACCACCACCGCAGAGTAGAAGGGAATGAAGATCCCCAAGGCGGAGCAGAAGACCACCACAGCAGAGTAGAAGGAACTGAAGATCCCCAAGGCAGAGCAGAAGACCACCACAGCAGAGTAGAAGGGACTGAAGAATACCACGGCGGAGCAGAAGACCACCACCGCAGAGTAGAAGGGACTGAAGATCCCCAAGGCAGAGCAGAAGACCACCACAGCAGAGTAGAAGGGAATGAAGATCCCCAAGGCAGAGCAGAAGACCACCACAGCAGAGTAGAAGGGAATGAAGATCCCCACGCCGAGCAGAAGACCACCACAGCAGGGTAGACAGGACGGAATATCCCCAAGTGGAGCTGGAGACCACCATGGCGAAGTGAACACACCTCTCTGGTCATGTCAGGGCAGGCAGGGAGTTCACAGATGCCCCCTTGGCCGTAACAGAATAACTAGAAGTTTCATGGGCGGTCGCCGCCACCTCGGAAGGAGCTGCAGACACGCATGCGGCCAAAACACATAAGATGGCGACTGCCATTACAGGAAGTGCAGCCGATACCAGTAGGAACTCCGGGACCACCGGACTTGGAAGTGCTGGGACCACCGAACTTAGATGTGCTGAGACCACCAGGATGCTGGCTACTCGCACCGACATCAGTGGTGGGTCCGCCACACTGTACGCCAGTCTAGAACGCCTTGGAACAGCCTTTGTTGCATCAGGTGTGGCGGACATGATGGCTGGGGACTCTGGCGTGGCGGCCATGATGGCTGGGGACTCTGGCGTGGCGGCCATGATGGCTGGGGACTCTGAGGTAGCGGATACTGCTGGAGTGCCGCGTTCCTCCTCCAGGACTCTCTCTGAGCCGTTCAGTTCAGTCATGCCAGTGCACAGCCCATCAATCTGGCACTGCAACTGAGTGGCTCTGCACTTCCACAGTATCTGCCACGCCAGAGTCCCCAGCCTTCATGGCTGCCACACTGGAAGACAGGAAGAGAACATAGGGACGATGGGCACAGAAAATAACTTCAAAACATGATGACAACATTGATGAACACAGACAGTGTAAATCTACTGTCTTTCACAGAAGAACTAGTGTCATACAAGTTAAGAACAACATGATGGTGTGTAAATACAGTAATGACTATTCCTGAATTATTCCTTTAATATGGCTTCTGAAAGACTTGAATTTTGAGGTTTCCCTGATAAGAAAAAGGCTGTTCATGACACATATTTCTCATGGCCAAGATAAAATGAAAAGTCTGTAAATGTTTTTCCTCCCTTCCATCCTGCCTCATTTATGAAAAGCCAGCATCAAAGCATTCAATTAACAGTTCACTGACAGCTGTTTCGGTAAGTAAAGAGGCTATTTTTCAAGAATTAAATTATATATTAAGGTGGCCAGGGCAATTCCTAGCGTTCGCTTTCTTGCCGAAACCACGGCTGCTTTATGATTTATTAAAAACGCATAACCTGAGGTCCCATTAACATTTCAGAAAGTGAGCTATTTTCTCCACTCCTTTAATGTACCTTTTAATGCACCGCATTTATCCATGGGAGTACCAGGTGCTGCCGGAGATCAGGCACATCATGACGTTCACACATCTGCCGACACTATGAGACCAGGCTGCTAGAAATGTGTCAGGACTGTTGGATATTCCTCTTGGGCATGTAGTCTGCAATCTCCTTCGGGTACATAAAAAGTGCTACGGGTTAGAACGGCAGCCCTGATTCAGTCAAGCTATAATGAAAACCAAAGTTCCATATCTGTGTGAGGATAATAGTATTGACACGTTTTTTTTTTTCGGTGTGATTTTAGCTCATTGCCATCTCTTAGCATTAATCTAGCATGGAGAATGGACTTTAATTGAATGGAGACTACTGTGGTGCTTAAGTTGCACTGCGATTTTTGGATTGATTTAGGCCCTTGTGCTACTAAATCTAGTATTATTCTTTTTTGTTATAAGCAGCATGCTGAATCCCAAAAAATCTATAGGCTTTCTCAATTGGCTGAGAATGAACCATGGGTAGGTTGTTGACTAAAACGACAAGCATATCATCGTTTATCTATGGGGGACAAATTCCTGTATTACGAATAAGATTTCAATGGATTAGCTCAATAACGGGATTCTCTGTGCAGAACTATGTAACCAGGTCTTGTTTGGTGTACATTTCAAATTTATAAGCGCCATGAC
Source organism: Gobio gobio (assembly GCF_949357685.1). Classification (NCBI taxonomy): domain Eukaryota; kingdom Metazoa; phylum Chordata; class Actinopteri; order Cypriniformes; family Gobionidae; genus Gobio; species Gobio gobio. Next base: position 14,163,637 of record NC_137121.1, on the reverse strand, counting down.
CTACTGCTGTATTGATTGTCTTCCCATACAACAAGTAAATATTAATTAAAGATGTAACACAGAACCTCATAATTATGTTTGACTCAATGGAGTGTTCACCTAGTTTCACTAATGAGGGATACAATGGCATTATCGTAGTGTATTGATCAAACAGTGGTCTCACCAATAATGCAGGCTCTGGTTTCATCTCCAGACGGCTCATCGTCTTTTCCATTTATTGTTACTTCATGCCATGATTGCGTTCAACACCTAAATGGGGCGTATAACTGTGTGCGTATGGTCAGTGCTGTTGTGTTGCTAGGCTTTCTTGTGTTTCACAAGTGAGAGCATCTTCCCCTTATCAGAAGCGACGGGAAAGAGAGATGCTGGAGTTCCCCAGGGGGAGACAGCAGGCTTGTCTGAGTGCCATGATCAATATGGGCCCTCCTCGCTTTTATATCAGGAAAATAATACAGCGGCACCATAATGCATCTGGTTATGCCCCCACGGCATACGCTTAGGGAGGCTAGAGTTTCTCATACACTATAAAGCAGTCCCTTTTCAGCATGTCCCCCAAGGGCTCATGGCACACAGTATCAATGGGAAAACAAAGCACTTTTCACTGTTAGCGATGGTGCAGTCAAACCTAAACTATGGGGTTCTACCACCTAAGGTGGGATACTTGACAACTTACATAATGCCACACTGAGGTATTGTGTTGGTTTACATGTAAATTTACAGTTCCTTCACTGCCAAAAAAATTACTTTGTAAATTAGTATTTTCTACTTGATTTCCAGTAAATATATACACTCACCTAAAGGATTATTAGGAACACCTGTTCAATTTCTCATTAATGCAATTATCTAATAAACCAATCACATGGCAGTTGCTTCAATGCATTTAGGGGTGTGGTCCTGGTCAAGACAATCTCCTGAACTCCAAACTGAATGTCAGAATGGGAAAGAAAGATGATTTAAGCAATTTTGAGCGTGACATGGTTGTTGGTGCCAGACGGGCCGGAGTATTTCACAATCTGCTCAGTTACTGGGATTTCCACGCATAACCATTTCTAGGGTTTACAAAGAATGGCGTGAAAAGGGAAAAACATCCAGTATGCGGCAGTCCTGTGGGCGAAAATGCCTTGTTGATGCTAGAGGTCAGAGGAGAATGGGCCGACTGATTCAAGCTGATAGAAGAGCAACTTTGACTGAAATAACCACTCGTTACAACCGAGGTATGCAGCAAAGCATTTGTGAAGCCAAAACACGCACAACCTTGAGGCTGATGGGCTACAACAGCAGAAGACCCCACCGGGTACCACTCATCTCCACTACAAATAGAAAAAAGAGGCTACAATTTGCACGAGCTCACCAAAATTGGACAGTTGAAGACTGGAAAAATGTTGCCTGGTCTGATGAGTCTCGATTTCTGTTGAGACATTCAGATGGTAGAGTCAGAATTTGGCGTAAACAGAATGAGAACATGGATCCATCATGCCTTGTTACCACTGTGCAGGCAGGTGGTGGTGGTGTAATGGTGTGGGGGATGTTTTCTTGGCACACTTTAGGCCCCTTAGTGCCAATTGGGCATCGTTTAAATGCCACGGCCTACCTGAGCATTGTTTCTGACCATGTCCATCCCTTTATGACCACCATGTACCCATCCTCTGATGGCTACTTCCATATATATATATATATATATATATATATATATATATATATATTCAAAACCTATATGACCTTTTCTTCTGGATACCACAAAAGAAGATATTTTGAAGAATGTTTCCACTGTTTTTGCACAATACAATACAAAAATAGATTTGGGCCCCATTGACTTGGAGAAACGTTTTTGAAAGTATCTTTTGTTTTCCACAGAAGAAATAATGATGACAACATTTTTCGTGAACTTTCCCTTGTTTTCAGAGAAATATAGATATAGTGTATTTTGCTTCAATTTGTTTTAAGCAAATGTAGAAACAAGTGAAGAAATCAGTGTCAAAGTGCAGTAAAAGAAACACTTTTTTTACACTTACATTCAAAATAAAGTCAAGGAAAAGAAGTCTTAAAGGGATAGTTCACACAAGCAGATCTCGCCCCTCATTGACTACCATAGTAGGGGAAAAAATTAGCCTGACAAGCCAGACCCACATCAAGATGTTGGGTCTGGAAACTCACCATTGGCAGGGCTCAATCCGAGGGGCGGGATAAACGGTTGTCTTTCAAATTCCCTCTGGACGCAATTGTATAGCGCCATGAGCGCCACAACCAACCAGAGCAAAGTAGAAGGTGAAGCCGAGCTAACGTTAGTTGATAGACTTTCGCCGTATCCGGTCGGCAAAACTTTGAACATATCTTCTTTTCTTAAGAATGACTTCAGTGCTGTTCTTTGTTCTTTTCTCAAAGAAAAGCTTAACTCCAAGTCTTCCAGAGTCGCGGCCAAAGCCGATTCAAAAGGCCGCTGTTCGTCAGCTTCTTTGTTTACAAATAGCATGCAGAACCTCCCTAACTCTGCTGTGACATGCCGTCATTATGTTAAGCCCGCCCACCGACTCTACACACGCTGTGATTGGCCTGACCAGAGTTTGGTTTTTCCAGCTCTCAGGTCTACCGAGAGTTGCTAGACTACACTTGTGGCAAAATAAATGTTCTGCCGCTAGGGTGCGTCTAGATTTCTAGGCTAGGAAAAAATTCTATGGTAGTCAATGGGGGGGATCTGCTTGGTTACAAACATTCTTCCAAATATCTTTCTTTGTGTACAGCAGAACAAAGACATTTATACAGGTTTAGAAAAAACTTGAGGGTGAGTAATACTAATAATCTAATGTTTAGTTAAAGTAATGTGTTTGTTACTTTAATGAGATAGAATGAAAGAGGTTTATGTGAACAATACAAAGGAAAAGTAGCTCAAGTACAAGTCGTCTTTACAGACATAACATTTAACAAAATTACATTTTTGGATATTGTAACTGTAACAAAATATAAATATATTTTTTAGTAAATATTTATAATATTCTGCTATGTGTGTTATAGGGGAACTTCAGCGCTGGGAAGATGAAAGTGTATTTAAACTGGGTCATTTATGTAGTAGAAATGTGAAATTATTTTTGAATTTGGTGCCTTCTAGACCGAGAAAAGACAGAAAATGTATTTTTGTCTCATGTGGATGAAAGACAACAACGCCCAGAATGAACTTGCTTCGCTGCCCAACGAGGCCACTCCCAAAGCCACGGCTACTGGTTACATCTCTTGCCCACTGCGGCACCGTCCCACCGTCGTTTTGATATTCATAGTAATAAAATAATTTCGTACAGTTACTGAACGTGTCTTTTCAATAAAGTGTGAGTGAGCCGAATGAAAGTCACGACACAAATGCAGCAGGAGTCTGATTTCATTCATCACGAGAGCGAAGAGCTAAGGTAAGCGCGGCAGTCATTCTCGGCGCATTTTCAGATCATGCCTATGGAAGCTTACCTTTCATTGGAATTCATTGAAAAGTTGAAACACTCACCCGCAGCCAAGCGGCACTACATTCTGTGAGTGAGATCCCACCCCAATGGGCGGGTTGAAAACATGCAGAACTAGCTCCTTCTACTGGCTGTAGTCTCTAACCTCCGGCCCAAAAATCCTCAGATGACGCAAAATGACGATATTTGCGTCATTGGAGATTTTTTTCCAGAAATAAAATGCATAATTATCTCGTCTCAGGGGGACATGAGAGGGGAAAGCACGATAATTCGAATACCGGGTTTCTACTGATACAAAGCTTAATGCTAAATCGCTGAAGTAACCCATTAATGTCACCAAACAGAACTGCAAAAAAAAAAAAACAACAGGCTTTACTCACCTTGATTACTACTAGTTGGGACAAACAGATAGCCACACCCCCAAATCATGCTATTGGATGAGCCAGTGTTGCTTGTTGCTGGTCAGGATCCTCAAACACAGAGTAATGATAAGATTGTGTCACAGAGTCACAATATTTACACATTTGGATTTACTCACAAATGACTTATAGCCGACTCTGGGATAATAGTACAACGGGATCTTCCAGGTTGTTTTGGTATTGAAAAAAGCTAGTTTGCTAGCTTCCACCTTAGTTACTAGAATTGAAATGGACATTTTTAGATGATGATGAAGAATGATGTGTTTAGCTTCAATACGTTTGACGGAGGAATGCAAGTGCAATCTTTAAATGTCAAGGAGGTCTTGAAGAAAAAGTATGATATAAGACGCAAACCACCCTTCACTCTATTAATTTACATTCCCGGAGGCCACTTCAAACGGCATAAATCTAATAACAGGGTTCTAGTGAGGTGCATCATGGGTAATATATAAACTCCACTTTATGGCCCAGAAGGGCAGGAGAGGGATCTGATGAAATATATAGAGAGAGAGAGTAAACTCAAAGCTCAGCCACATAATGTAGCAGGAAAACATGGTCGATAGCAGATCTGAAATGTGATTAAAATGTGCATTCAATGATAAACACCTACTCCCAGAAATATGTTTACTTTTCATTTCTCGTCTGCAAGGCTGGTTAAGCTCGCTCACTTGTACATGCGCAGCACGTCCTACACAGGGACAAAAAGAATGGGAAATTACTATTCTTGAGGTCCCACAACATCTATATGCCATATATGCTTCTGCCAAACCAGCAGCTTGCCTGAAACAACCCTGGAGATTGAAGACCGGTGGCTTCAGAGCAGACCTCTCATCCCGGATCCCTGCTTTTGATCTGGATGTCTCTTGATATGTCACAAGTGCGTGTCGCCCTCGCTCCAATGTGACCTCATCAGACAGCAGAGCCCTCTGTTCTCCTCCAGCCCTATTAGTTGAGATGGTTCCCCGGTAGTCATTTTTCGAGGAGTCCTTGTTGCCGTGTCCGGTTTCATCGCTTGCCGGAATGGACGGGGAACCAGGCGAGAGAGCGGGATGATGTAAGGAGAACTCAAAAGAGGTCAGCCTGGGTGGAGTATCGACAACCCGAAGGAATGACGGCGCCAGCTCGTTAAACTCGTGTCCGTTGGCAAAGAGAACACGGCGGCGTTTTATTCCCGAGAGGACACTTGCTGTTTCAACCTCTCTACATTGTTAATCTTTATTGATCTTCCGTTAGAGACATTTGCACTAAGTACAACGTGGATTCATATTACTCTAATTCTGTTTGTATGTTTTAGCAGTAGCGAACAGGTGCGGAGGACTCATCCCTCGTATGTTTGGCGAGCCTCCAGCAACACGATACGCCTTCAAGCAGACACCGAGCTACACCGTGAGAGCGATCCGCAGCCGCTGATGGTCCTAATAGCAAATATCTGACATTTTCCCGGGAAGAAACGGATCTTCTTAATCCTCGCCTGCATTAGCTCGCTGTTTACTCTCCTTGAGCCGTTGATGCCTCACACCTGAGTACACCCATCTTTAATTAAGACTCTCAGCAAGACTTCCACGCTGTTCTCCCAAGACTCCCGTTTCCATGAACTTCCCTAATGTTAATTTAACTTTATGCTGCCCCGAAGTCCATTTCAATATCAGACAGTGGAAGAACTTGCAATATTTGGGGGAAATGCAATATTTGTAATTGTATTATTATACTTATTAAAAATGTGAATTACTAAAAATAGTAACGCTCACCATGCATGTGTAGCGGAAAAATATTTCTAGGACAGTTCATGGAAGAGGAAAACTGTGAATAGCAACGCAGGAGGTCTTTTGTGGGGGGAGGGGGGCCCTGAACATCTTGCTTGCTTCAACAAATCCTCAACTCACCGCTCACACACCAGAAATGTTTCATGAGATTTTGACTGAGGATTTCAGCCTGGAACATGGAATGAATGTAAACCTGCCTGTTCCTCAGCTGCAGGGTCTCAGAGGAGATTACTGGGCGGAGCTTTCACATCACTCGCTGTTTGATAAACGACTTTAAATAATGAAAAAAATCAAACTGATTGCTTGCTTCATATTCAGATCAGGTTTCATTTATTTGTCAATTGTTCCATTCATACGATAACGGATTTCTCTAATGAACTCATTTCTCAAAGTGAACATTCACATTTCTCTATTCCTTTGATAATGTGTTTTTTCTTTTCTTTGTTATTTCTTCCTTCCCATCCTTGCTTAAGTCAGCCATCCTTCCTTCCTGTGTTCTCTCCTTCTTACGTTCTTCTATTTTTCTTTCCTTGCTTTTTGTGTTCTTCCTACATTCTTTTTTGTTTTTCCTTCCTCCTTGTGTCCTCCTTTTTTTCCATCTTGTGTGGTTGTTTCCCTATTCCTTCGTTTTTCATTTCTCCTTCCTGTTTTTTTTTACTTTCTTTTTTTCATTCTTTTCTCCTGTTTTTCTTTACTTCATTTGTGCCCTTCCTTCCTTCAAATTGTTCCCCTGCATTTTTCTTTACTTCATTTGTGTTTTTTCTTTACTTTCTTACTTCCTTCATGTTCTTCATTCTTTCCTTCTTCATTCTTTTTTCCTATTTCTTTTACTTCATTAGTTTTTCCTTCATTTTTCATTATTTTCTTTACTTCATTAGTGTTTTTCCTTCATTTTTCATTATTTTTCTTTACTTCATTAGTGTTTTTCCTTCATTTCTCATTATTTTTCCTGTTTTTCTTTACTTCATTAGTGTTTTTCCTTCATTTCTCATTATTTTTCCTGTTTTTCTTTACTTCATTAGTGTTTTTCCTTCATTTCTCATTATTTTTCCTGTTTTTCTTTACTTCATTAATGTTCTTCCTCTTTCATTCCTTTTTCCTGTTTTTCTTTACTTCATTAGTGTTTTTCCTTCCTTCCTCTTTCATTCCCTTTTCCTGTTTTTCTTTACTTCATTCGTGTTTTTCCTTCCTTCCTTTCATTCCCTTTTCCTGTTTTTCTTTACTTCATTAGTGTTTTTCCTTCCTTCTTCATTTCTCTTTCCCTGTTTTGCTTTACCTCATTAGTGTTTTTCCTTCATTTCTCATTATTTTTCCTGTTTTTCTTTACTTCATTAATGTTCTTCCTCTTTCATACCCTTTTCCTGTTTTTCTTTACTTCATTAGTGTTTTTCCTTCCTTCCTCTTTCATTCCTTTTTCCTGTTTTTTTTACTTCATTAGTGTTTTTCCTTCCTTCCTCTTTAATTCCCTTTTCCTGTTTTTCTTTACTTCATTAGCGTTTTTCCTTCCTTCCTCTTTCCCTTTTCCTGTTTTTTTTACTTCATTAGTGTTTTTCCTTCCTTCCTCTTTAATTCCTTTTTCCTGTTTTTTTTACTTCATTACTATTTCCTTCCTTCCCCTTTCATTCCTTTTTCCTGTTTGTCTTTACTTCATTAATGTTCTTCCTTCCTTAATTTTTCATAATTTTTCCTTTTTTTCTTTATGTCATTTGTGTTCTTCCATCCATCCTTCCATACTTCCTTTTTCATAATTTTTTCCTGTTTTTCTTTACTTCATTAGTGTTTTTCCTTCCTTCCTCTTTCATTCCCTTTTTCTGCTTTTCTTTACTTCAAGTGTTTTCCTTCCTTCCTCTTTCCCTGTTTTTCTTTACTTCATTAGTGTTTTTCCTTCCTTCCTCTTTCATTCCATTTTCCTGTTTTTCTTTACTTCATTAGTGTTTTTCCTTCATTTTTCAATATTTTTCCTGTTTTTCTTTACTTCATTAGTGTTTTTCCTTCCTTCTTCATTTCTCTTTCCCTGTTTTTCTTTGCCTCATTAGTGTTTTTCCTTCATTTCTCATTATTTTTCCTGTTTTTCTTTACTTCATTAATGTTCTTCCTCTTTCATAACCTTTTCCTGTTTTTCTTTACTTCATTAGTGTTTTTCCTTCCTTCCTCTTTCATTCCTTTTTCCTGTTTTTCTTTTCTTCATTAGTGTTTTTCCTTCCTTCCTCTTTCATTCCCTTTTCCTGTTTTTCTTTACTTCATTAGTGTTTTCCTTCCTTCCTCTTTCCCTTTTCCTGTTTTTTTTTACTTCATTAGTGTTTTTCCTTCCTTCCTCTTTAATTCCTTTTTTCTGTTTTTTTTTTACTTCATTACTGTTTTTCCTTCCTTCCTCTTTCATTCCTTTTTCCTGTTTGTCTTTACTTCATTAATGTTCTTCCTTCCTTAATTTTTCATAATTTTTCCTTTTTTTCTTTATGTCATTTGTGTTCTTCCATCCATCCTTCCATACTTCCTTTTTCATAATTTTTTCCTGTTTTTCTTTACTTCATTAGTGTTTTTCCTTCCTTCCTCTTTCATTCCCTTTTTCTGCTTTTCTTTACTTCAAGTGTTTTCCTTCCTTCCTCTTTCCCTGTTTTTCTTTACTTCATTAGTGTTTTTCCTTCCTTCCTCTTTCATTCCATTTTCCTGTTTTTCTTTACTTCATTAGTGTTTTTCCTTCATTTTTCAATATTTTTCCTGTTTTTCTTTACTTCATTAGTGTTTTTCCTTCCTTCTTCATTTCTCTTTCCCTGTTTTTCTTTGCCTCATTAGTGTTTTTCCTTCATTTCTCATTATTTTTCCTGTTTTTCTTTACTTCATTAATGTTCTTCCTCTTTCATAACCTTTTCCTGTTTTTCTTTACTTCATTAGTGTTTTTCCTTCCTTCCTCTTTCATTCCTTTTTCCTGTTTTTCTTTTCTTCATTAGTGTTTTTCCTTCCTTCCTCTTTCATTCCCTTTTCCTGTTTTTCTTTACTTCATTAGTGTTTTCCTTCCTTCCTCTTTCCCTTTTCCTGTTTTTTTTTACTTCATTAGTGTTTTTCCTTCCTTCCTCTTTAATTCCTTTTTTCTGTTTTTTTTTTACTTCATTACTGTTTTTCCTTCCTTCCTCTTTCATTCCTTTTTCCTGTTTGTCTTTACTTCATTAATGTTCTTCCTTCCTTAATTTTTCATTATTTTTCTTTACTTAATTTTTGTTCTTCATTCCATTGATCCTTTGTAATCTTCCTTCCTTTCCTCCTTGTTCATTCTTCCGTCCTTTTTTGCTTGACTTCATTACTTCCTTCCTGGGTCTTTCTTTCATTCTTTTTTTCTCTACAATAAGTGTCTTCCTGTACCTCACAAGATCTTGGTAGCACTTGAGATCATTCTACCAGCAGTTCTGCTTGTCAATGAGATGAGTTACCAGCCACAGGTGAAGGACAAAGTAGGGGGTATCTTTACAACACTGGACTCAAAGTGGTTTCTTGAGAATAACTTGCTTGAAATCCTATGAAAAGAAATAAGACCTAATTTATGCAATAGTCAATGCTCTACAAAAGTGCTCATTTTCTTTTAATCTAGAGTGCTAAATGCTCCAAAGGTACAGAAATCAATTAAACATGTGTACAATAAAGGATGTAGTAATGGGGGCACTATGTGGCAAGTCCACAGCACTTTTGTACCATGATTAGAGTGGCAATACCACTTAATATATGAGCAAAAAGAAGATATACACTTTTGCAATTAAAATATCGGTAGATAACACATAAGTGCAACTCCTGGTTTTTATCTTTATACTATAGGTATGCGAAAAAAAGACTATCATTATTACAGCCAAGGTTTTGCAGCAACTTGAATATTACAATAACAGATCACCATGAATGGGCTTTTAAACATTATCACTTGCTTTTAGATACAGTAATTCTACCTAAGATGATATGGCCAACATGGCAGAATAATGCTTTCTGGTATATATGCTTATTAGCACAATATACTCAAGGTAAAGGATGACTTTGAGGTTACATGAAAATCATTAATGCATGCAGAGAGGACACCCACGCTATGTTCTTAGGCAGGAACAAAGCAGCAAACCTCTTTCACGCTCACAGTGTGTCTAGAAATCAAAGATGGGGCATCTCCTGAGTCTACAAAATTCTACTCAAAGCGGTTTCTTGAGAGGAACTTGCTTGAAATTCTGTGAAAAGAAATACGACCTCACTTCTGCAACAGTCTTTCAATAGAATAATCCCCCACATTTTTTAAGAAATTCAGGGATTGGAGTGTACACTAGTGCTATATGGCACTAAAACTGGTTCTTGGCTTGTAATCATAGTCTTGGTGTTTCAGTGGTTCTTCACCTGTTCTTTGGCTGCTATCATATACAGGACATGTTAAGATATGCTGCTATATAGCACCAAAAGTAGTTCCCCAATGATAACGAGCCAAGAACCACTTTTAGTGCAATATAGCAAAAAAAAAATTTAGAGTGTATTGTCTGATCTGATATTTTTTGCTTGTAAAAAGTAGAATTTTCCCATGTTTCTAGTGGGGTTTCCATCTCACATCTCTCAAGGTAATGGAGTTAAATTTCAAAAAAATAAAAAAGATATTAAAAGTCAAGGCTATCTACCTGTTGTGTAAAGTTTGTGAATACTATTATAATACTTTAAGGAGAAAAATCCCAATGGATCCCATTCCGTCAGTTTAAAAGGAACATCTGTCAAGAGTTCAAAAAAAAGTATTATTACTTCCTCTGAAAATACTCTGATCATTTAGAAAAGTAAAACCTCTCTGCAAAAATGTGCACGATTTTAGGAATTAATTAATGTCCATAAATGGTTTGGGATAATAATAATCATACATTTAAATATATAAATAGTAAGCAACAATATGAATTGCCTACTAATAATAACTAATAAATCACTATTAATTACCTATAAATTGTTATTAAATTCCATGTCCACAAATGCTTTGAGGTGAGTTACATATAAAGTAACATATAATATAATATAATGAATATAATATAATTAATATAATAGAATAGAATAGAATTTAATAGAATTAATATAATATAATATAATTAATATAATATAATATAATATAATATAATTAATATAATATAATATAATATAATATAATATAATATAATATAATATAATATAATATAATATAATATAATATAATATAATATCATATAATGTAATGTAATGTAATGTAATGTAATATAATGTAATATAATGTGACCCTGGACCACAAATAAGGGTCAGTTTTTTTAATTGAGATTTATACATTATCTGAAATATTGCAAGAATAAATAAGCTTTCCATTGATGTATGGTTTGTTAGGATAGAGAATTGAAACTATTTGAAAATCTGGAATCTGAGGGTGCAAAATGAAGTCCTTATGCATAATGCATATTACTACTAATAATTATACATTTTTTATATATTTATGGTAGGCAATTTACAAAATATCTTCATGGAACATGATCTTTAATCATTTTTGGCATAAAAGAAAAATCGATAATTTTGACCCATACAATGTATATATCCCCGTGCGACTTATGACTGGTTTTGTGGTCCAGGGTCACGTAATTATATGATATAACTAATATAATAAGATATGATATAATATAATTAATATTATATAATAATATTTAAATAAAAGGCAATAATATACATGTTCTACTAATAATAACAATTAAAACACTAATACTCATCATCAATAAAATGTTATCAAAATGCTCCATTTTATGTTCTAACTGCTTGATTTAACATTCTGACATTCAGACAATTTTAACCGACACAGCGAGGGCAATTAAAGTGCTAGTTTGTGTTATTTCAGATAGTAAGACGGGCTCAGATAGACTGATGATCACACATGGCAATTAACTAGATACCTGAAAGTGTAGATACCTGGCATGCTGTTATTTCCTTCTCCTAATTCAAAGCAGACAAAGGCACAGGCATATCAACTATACGTCTGAACATTCCTCATTACTGCTTCATTTCTCTACAGTCGACGTTTCGTGAAACAACTGTGAAATGACTTTGTGTCTTTCATGCATGTGGAAGGAGCAAAATCAGAGTTTGCTTATCAAAGTGAATCAAGTCAAGAGACCTCATCTAATTCTGCTTCATTGCATCTGAAGTTGTCCAGACAAATGCAATTCACAGCAGAACCAAGTCAAGCATTGGCTTCAACAGTGTGTTTCACACACACACACACACACACACTGACAGTGCCAGTGTGGTAATCGGAGTGCAATGTCGAACATTTGATCCATCTCAGGCCTGGCCGAGCAGCTGGTGTGTGGCTATGGGCACATCTAAGCTGTCAGACTTATCAGAAAGGGTGGTACATTGGGGATGGAGACACTGATAAGGCATCAATTATGCATGAAAATAGGTACTCTACATCGCTCGCTCTCAGGGTTGTCTTCGCCTTTCTTTTCCAACCATTTTTATCCAGGAGCACTCTGAATGCATGACTACTGGACGTGTAATTCATCTCATAACCTTTTCTTTTTTTTCCACAGACGCACTCAATTTTCCATTCCTGACCATCACGTCTTGGTCATAATTTTCTAGTTGGAAGGCCAGATAAGGCCCTGAAAGTTTTATGAGGACAAATAAGATCCTCATCTCATCTAAGGGCCGGTGTCATGATGTCATCGGCGACTGCATACGAGAAGACCCCAGATGAAAATCCGATACCTCAAAAGTGAGACTTTTCATGCTGGGGAGAAAGAGAGAGAGAGAGAGAACTTAATCTTATATATTAGATGGTCTCTTATTTCTACATTTTTTCAATATCGCTCTCTAGGGTATCAAAGTGGCCTGATATTACAGGGACTACAGGACCTGAAAGAGTAGGGCATAGTAATTCCCAGATGCAATACGATCCCTATTTATTTCTCCCGTTCTGTACGCCAAATGGCGAGTTTAACAGAGGTCATCAGCCCATCATTACTCATAACCCTATAAGAGGCCAGTTTTAAAAATTCATGTCTGACTGAAAAGCCCAACAAGAATTCTTTATCAATTATTGGACCTTCCGGGCTTTTCTCTCCGTTTGTGTACTGATATTTACTTCTGTGGAGGCGGAAAATTGGGCCAGTGAAATTGGATGAAAAAATTAAGCTGACAGGTAATAAGAGTGACAGTCAAAAAATAATCTGCCCGAGGTACCCAACCCACGTGGGAAGAAACCCACAGGTGCACCGTCTATCATCTTGCTTTTCAACGTCTGCCACTGCAGGATATCCATAGGCAGCACTGAGAGCTTTGAAGAGGCCTAAGAAATCATGTGCTTTTCTGGAGGGCTTACTGGCACACGTGGAATGTCAATTTAAGAGCATTTGTGCCCATATCTGCTTGGATTAGTAGAACCCAGGGCAGCGAGTGACTGTGGGAAGAGATATTGTATTTTTGTCCTGTTTCCATTCATCACTCTCTTGGGCTCTTTTGAATTCAGAACTCTGAGTTTTCTTGCAGTTTAGTTCTGGTAATGACTGTTACGGCCACGTAGGTAAAAAAAATCACAAATTTTAGTTTATCTGCATGTTGCTTGCACTGCCGGTGCTCAGTTTTGGGGAGTAACTAACTAAAAGTAGCAATGCTAATCATTTACAGTCTCTTTCCAGCAGGTTGTTGGGTAACAAGTAACTTTTTCTTACAGAGAAAATAATCAAATGCACTCCAATTCACTGAATCAGTTAATTCAAAAAAAATTTCACTGGTTAAATAAACAAATCATTTTCTGTCTTTTTTTGCTAAATATTGCTGTTTTCAACTAAATTATGTATATTCAAGTTTTTTTTGTTGTATTTATTTTCTGTCAACCAAAATTAGATCCTCGTTTTTGCGCCAGATAAATACTGCTCTGATTATAAAATTGAATCATCATTTATGAAGAGATTTCCCTATTAAATAGATCCAATGCTACTTTTTATTAGTAGTTTGTAGTGCTGACCACTTTTTGAAGGGTAACTTGACTGTAGTTCAACTACTTTAAAAATATAATAACTCATTTACACAACTGAGTCAAAAAAATGACAAAGAGCACTAAACGTTTCAATTAACAAAGGATGTAAAGGCTTGTGCAGAGTCAAATGAATCAGTGAATCATTAAATTTTTTTTCCCATTTTCAATTTATGTGGTTTACTTACATTCACTAAAATGAATCAGCTTCCCGAGGCTGTCACGTTTTAGTCCGATGATGATGAAGATGGGCACAAATGATGAAATGGTAGCCTAATTATTAAAATAACTCAAACTCAGGAAAACAACGAAGGCAAGTGCAACATTTTCACTTGCTGCCTATATATCACACCTACTAAAAGGTGCCATGATGAAGAGATAATCAGTGTTATTCACTGGTCATAATGTTATGCCTGATCGGTGTGTGTGTGTGTGTGTGTGTATATATATATACACGCATATATATATATATATATATATATATATATATATATACAATAACCAAGGAGACTAGCTAGTCTGAGAGCAAAGGAACACTAACTAGAGAACTAAGACAGGCTGAACAGGAACAGAAGACAGTTTTTGCCTAATTCATATACACTGAAAAAAATGATTTGTTGAATTTACTAATTTTTTTTATCGTAAGTGGTCGCAATCAATTTATTTTATCTCAATTTAAACAAAAACACATGCAATTCCCATAAAACCAATTCATTTTTTTTTATTAAAATCAAAAAACTAAATTTTAATTATTTAAACGAGCACAAATTAATTATGCTTAATTTAATCGGGCCATAATAATTTTTTTCAGTGTACTATCTGTCCTAAATAGTATTCGAAATTAGTATTAGTGTGTCCCAAATTGTAGTATGTTGAAATGAGTATTCCAAAGATACCCAGATGGTTTACTTTTTCCAGTTAGAATCCAAAGTGCAGATCCGTGCGCACTCTAACGGCTGATATTGCCCACAACCCATTGCACGTTGGACGAGGATTCGATTAGAACTACAAACATGGTGGTCAATCAAACCCCTTTATCTATAAACATCTCTATGAAAACCGCCGGGTGGTTTCATAGGGATGTTTATAGATAAAGGGGTTTGCTTTGAGTGATTAATAATTAGTATCTAACCTGACAAATCGATATGTATTCAATGTTATCCACATTATATTTTATCTGCAACAGCATTGTGAGCTTTTGTAATGATATGTTTGGCCACTTTTAAATGTATCATTGTGCAAATTGCAAACACATGAGACGAGTCTCCGCATGAAAGACCCACGACTGGCAGATCAACGTGCTACTACATTTCTCTCCGATATGGTAGGAAATTAAATTAAATTTAATGTAGAGGATTTTAACTGTGACAAGATGATTGACAGGGCAGTTTAAACTGTGACATGATGCACATAGCTAAGCGAAAGAGCTGTCCGTTAAAGGTCCTGTTCTTCGTGATCCCATTTTTCAAACTTTAGTTAGTGTGTAATGTTGCTGTTAGAGCATATATAATACCTGTAAAATTATAAAGCTCAAAGTTCAATGCCAAGCGAGATATTTTATTTAACAGAAGTTCCCTTTCAAAGCCTACAGCAAACGGCTGGTTAGGACTACATCCTGGTATTTCCTGCTTTAATTACGTCAGTAGAGCAGTTTGTCGACTAACCTCCGCCCACAAGAGTACGCGAAAAAGGGGGCGTGGTCTTGTTGCTCCCGCGTGGATAAGAGGAAGTGTTGCGTTCGGTTGCGTTTGTAGAGTTTGTTTGTCGCCATGTCGTCGAGACGCTGTTATTTTCATCCCGGAGTCAAGTCACCTTTGTTTGGCTTTCCCAGGGACGCTGTACTTAGAGATCATTGAGCGCATGCATCCCCGTTATGGTGAGAGGCGTGACCTTTCCGGTAACGTGCGCTCTGCGTGCGCTAAGCTGTTGTCGAATCACAACACGGGAACCGCTGGCACAATCAGAACTCGTTACGTGTTTCTGAAGGAGGAACTTCATAGAACAGGGAAATCTTTCAAGCCGTTTTGAGGACAGTGAAAACAGCAGTATACAGATAAGTAAATTGTGTGAAAAATACTGTGTTTTTTTACATGCGAAACATGAACACGTTATATTGCACACTGTAAACACAATCAAAGCTTCAAAAAAACACGAAAAACGGGACCTTTAAAGACCCAATTATGGCGAAGGAGCTTGCCTACTCTTCTGCTACACACTCAAAAGTACGCACTTTTTATTCACAAAAACAGAATAAGTAGGCGAATTGGAAGTAACAATGAAAGCAAACTGAACATAACTGTTAGGAAGGCTACATACATTAGGGCCTTGATCCACTAAACAATGGGACACTGATGACTCAATTAACTGTGACAGGATTACGAGGCTGTGCATTAAAACGTAGCTCGTATTTATGAACAACATTGCTGCGTAACGTACATATCAATTGTTTGTTTATCGAGCAGCTTCATTATAGCCGTTAGTTCACTGGCATAAACTTGCTCTCATCCTTTATTTCTGATGACATTTCTGGTACGTGACTATAGTGAGAGCCTGATGCTCAGTGGTTGTACAGTGAATTTCTAGTTTACTCGACTACTGAATGACATATAAACCAAACATGTTAAATAAATGTATGTCATAAGGCTGAGATCCTCAATCTAACCTCTTTAAAGATCCGTAATTGAGAAAGAAGAAGTGAATGACATTTGTTTTCCATCAATCTTTTCGCCATAGAAAAGGGTTCATGGGCCAATTTATCAGTTCAGAGAGATTCAACATCAGCAAATAGTGTTTGAAGCCAAGAAATATGAATACCCTCCTTGCCACCCCTGATAAATCTCTGCCGGAAAATCTGTGCTGGCAACCTCAGGAATGGTATATATCAAGATATGAACCCTGAGATCTGAGTGAGTTATCTATATAATACGTCATATTCTTTATTTTAACTGTGTGTCTTTATCCAAATCATATTTGCTGAGAAACAGGAGAATGCTCCAGGCTATTCAATTATTTGAAAAGGATTTTATCACTGTCACAGTGTTGCTGTCAGAAGAAACTGCAGTCTGCTGTACTCAGCAGTTCAATCATCTATGAATAAAGCGATCACTGCCGGAGCACAGGTTGGAGATGTGATGAAATCCGTTGTGATGTCATAAAGAGAGTAGAACTGAATCACTTAGAGTAACTTAGTAGGGATGGGAATCGTAAAGAATTTAATGATTCCAGTTCAGGTTCACCTTGGCGGTTCCATTAGCGCGTGTTTTATTACTTTTAAAGAACAAATATTTGAAAAAAATAAAAGCAATTCCACTGTGAAATAAGACAATTTAAACAATAAAAAAAGGCAGATTTTTTTTCCATCCATTAATATTTATAAAATACTACTGACTAAACGCATAATGTACATCTTTAACTACATTTTGTCAAAGTAACAACTAATTTATCAGCACGTTTGATTCACTAAAAATAACATACTCAAAAGAGTCATTCATTTGGGAATGGATGTTTTTGATTCACTAAAAAGAACAGACTCAAAAGAGTCATTCATTTGGGAATGGATGTTTTTGATTCACTAAAAAGAACAGACTCAAAAGAGTCATTCATTTGGGAATCAAAATTGGCTGCACTCTATGTTTTGATTAACTAAAAAGAACATACTCAAAAGAGTCATTCGTTTGGGAATGGATGTTTTTGATTCACTAAAAAGAACAGACTCCAAAGAGTCATTTGTTTGGGAATGGATGTTTTTGATTCACTAAAAAGAACAGACTCAAAAAAAGTCAATTGTTTGGGAATCAAACGGCATTGGTTGCGCTTGATGTTTTAGATTCGCTAAAAAGAACCAACTCAAAAGGATTCATTCGTTTGGGATTCAAAATTGGTTTGGCTGGATGTTTTTGATTCACTAAAAAGAACATACTCAAAGAGTCATTTGTTTGGGAATGGATGTTTTTGATTCACTAAAAAGAACAGACTCAAAGAAGTCAATTGTTTGGGAATCAAACTGCATTGCTTGCACTGGATGTTTCTGATTCGCTAAAAAGAACCGACTCAAAAGGAGTAATTCGTTTGGGAATCAAAATTGGTTGCGCTGAATGTTTTTGATTCACTAAAAAGAACTGACTCAAAAGAGTCATTCATTTGGGAATAAAACTACATTGTTGTGCTGGATGTTTTTGATTCACTAAAAAGAACAGACTCAAAAGAGTCAATTGTTTGGGAATCAAACTGCATTGCTTGCACTGGATGTTTTTGATTCGCTAAAAATAACTGACTCAAAAGACAGCCATTTGTAGTGGTGCCAAAACCATAGTGAACATTATCGAGTATACTCATTCAATCCCACAATGGACCACAATAACGAGTGTACAACCGATGTACGCTCAACGCCTAGGGAATTACCCATAATGCACTGTGACAGTCGCACCGAACAAATTCCCGCGTCTCGCCAGAAGATGCCGCCTGCAGCTGAACCGTTCATTCATCCATTTTCCAAACCGCTGGTCCAATGTGGGTACAGCGTAATATCATACAGGTATAAATTCCTTTTTAATTGATTATTCAATTGTTTAATTAAGGTTTATACATTCTAGTTTCCATGACAGAGTTATAAATTGTTCCATTAGGCTACTACTGGAGCTGCCAGTATGCTAAGTTTCAAATGATTACTAAACAGCAAGCACAAACTCTGCAAAAGCGGCAGCCCTTCCGGCGTACTCAGTGTCCAAATTAACTCACTTGTTTTCAATCACTCCTTCAAGTGGACTATATTAGTGGAGTAATGTAGGGAATAATGAATGAGTATATAGGGGGCGATTCCGAACACAGCCCTTATTTGTAAATCGGAGCGTCACTTCAAAGCGCCATCAGCTGCACTCAAGGGATTTATGTTGTTAAAGTTTGGCTATTTAAGAAATTCATAACAAATCTTAATAAAGCAAGATGCCCTGTTGAAATATGTTAGATGTGGGGTTTATTTAAACTGCAAAAAGAGAACTGAGGCTGCGTCCAAAATCACATTCTCTCTTGAGTGAGTATATTTGAATAATTACTGTAATAATATCATGAAGTAATTACTTCATGAACGCTAAAAAATGAATGTATGTAATCCGGACATACTACATTCACCATGTTGCCCTACCAGCGTCAGATGTATCTAGTCACCGCCATTCACAAATCCTCTCCCATGGCCATCATACGAACATTTCCTAATCTCGCCAGGTACTCTTTGCCTACTCTTTTATTAGTACTGTGAATTCAGACATACTTCTTTTGTCACATATTGTTTTCGCCTACTATATAGTAGGGAAGTATGCGATTTCGGCCGCAGTCAGCCAAGACTTGAAGGGGTTCAGGGTCACAGGCTGGAGGACGGAGCAGTGAGGAAACTAGGAAGCAAACATTTGTGTTCTGAGAAGCACCCTTATTTTAGCCTGACAAGCCAGACCCAAATCAAGATGTTGGGTCTGGGAACTCACCATTGGCAGGGCTCAATCCGAGGGGCAGGATAAACGGTTGTCTTTCAAATTCCCTTTGCACGCAATAGGATAGCGCTACAACCAACCAGAGCAACGAAGGTGGAGCGGAGCTAGTTGATAGATTAAACTTTAGCCGTATCTGGTCGGCAAAACTCTGAACACATCTTCCTTTCTTAAGAATGACTTCAGTGCCGTTATTTGTTCTTTTCTCAAAGAAAAGCTTAACAAGTCTTCCAGAGTCGCGGACAAAGACGATTTGAAAGACCGCCGTTCGCCAGCTTCTTTGTTTACGAGTAGCATGCGAAACCGCGTCAACTCTGCCGTCATTATGTTAAGCCCGCCCACCGACTCTATACACGATGGGATTGGCCTGACCAGAGTTTTGTTTTTTCCAGCTCGCAAGCCAACGGAAAGTTGCTAGAATACCCTGGCTGCACATTAGATTTTCTGCTGCTATGGTGCGTCTAGATTTCTAGGCTACCCTTATTTTTGATTCACTGAAAAGAACCAACTGAATAGAGTCATTTGTTCGGGAATCGATTCGAACTACATGTGCTGTATGTTTTTGATTCACTAAAAAGATCCGTCTCAAAGAGTTATTCGTTTGGGAATCTGACTACAATTGTTGCGCTGCACATTTTTGATTCATTAAAAGAACCGACACAAAAGAGTCATCCATTTGGGAGTTGGATACAACGGGATCGCTGTTTGTTTGTCATTCACTAAAACAAACCAGCTCAGTAGTCATTCGTTCTGCATCAGGCTGGTCAGTTTTGACCTGTAAATTCAGAAGTGGTGTTGCGCCGCTGTGATTTTAATACAATATTCCATCCAAATCAGCAGAAGAATATGAGAACTGTTTACTGAACTTACTGAACATCGATTTCTGTCTTTTTTTCAAGTCGTCAATCATTAGTGCTTGATAAGACTAACATCACTATTAATATTCAAACAAACGACCAACCCTTTTAAAGTATCAACTTTGGACATGAATGAGAGCTACCTCAAGTCACGCAAGAAATGTCCTAGCAACCACCTATTAACATTAACATCATGACAGAAACACCACTCACATTTTCCTCATAAAAAAGTGTTATATAGATGATTATTTAAGTTCAAGACACACAGAGTACTGCAGCTTTAATCAGTATGCAAATATTTCATTCTCTTCTACTCTTCAGTCAAGCTGATATCATTTGTACTTTGTTGTCATTGTTCGACCTGTATAAATATGCTAGAAGATTGTACACGAGTCTCTTGATTGGTGGATTTATAGGGTACAGAGAATGTAATTTCATACTGCATCTAACGCTTAGGGTGGCCCAGCCCAGTTGATCATTTCAACATAATTAATTTGTTTGTTGGCACTGACTGGGTCCTAGGCGCATATGCGCATTAATGTTAATTAAATGAGATGTAAACTCCCTCCAAGTAGAGTATGAAAAGAAATACTTGCCTGCAGATCGGAGACTGCACACTATATGTACAGTCAAACCAAAAATGATTCAGACACCAGATATTATTTTTTACTAGTGGGTGCAGGACACTATAGCTCGTTTATGTAAGTGAGGAGAGCAAAATAAAGTAAACTGTGACATACACTCACCTAAAGGATTATTAGGAACATCATACTAATATTGTGTTTGACCCCCTTTCGCCTTCAGAACTGCCTTAATTCTACGTGGCATTGATTCAACAAGGTGCTGAAAGCATTCTTTAGAAATGTTGGCCCATACTGATAGGATAGCATCTTGCAGTTGATGGAGATTTGTGGGATGCACATCCAGGGCACGAAGCTCCCGTTCCACCACATCCCAAAGATGCTCTATTGGGTTGAGATCTGGTGACTGTGGGGGGCATTTTAGTGCAGTGAACTCATTGTCATGTTCAAGAAACCAATTTGAAATGATTCAAGCTTTGTGACATGGTGCATTATCCTGCTGGAAGTATAGCCATCAGAGGATGGGTACATGGTGGTCATAAAGGGATGGACATGGTCAGAAACAATGCTCAGGTAGGCAGTGGCATTTAAACGATGCCCAATTGGCACTAAGGGGCCTAAAGTGTGCCAAGAAAACATCCCCCACACCATTACACCACCACCACCAGCCTGCACAGTGGTAACAAGGCATGATGGATCCATGTTCTCATTCTGTTTACGCCAAATTCTGACTCTACCATCTGAATGTCTCAACAGAAATCGAGACTCATCAGACCAGGCAAAATTTTTCCAGTCTTCAACTGTCCACTTTTGGTGAGCTCGTGCAAATTGTAGCCTCTTTTTCCTATTTGTAGTGGAGATGAAGCTGTTGTAGCCCATCCGCCTCAAGGTTGTGCGTGTTGTGGCTTCACAAATGCTTTGCTGCATACCTCGGTTGTAACGAGTGGTTATTTCAGTCAAAGTTGCTCTTCTATCAGCTTGAATCAGTCGGCCCATTCTCCTCTGACCTCTAGCATCAACAAGGCATTTTCGCCCACAGGACTGCCGCATACTGGATGTTTTTCCCTTTTCACACCATTCTTTGTAAACCCTAGAAATGGTTGTGCGAGAAAATCCCAGTAACTGAGCAGATTGTGAAATACTCAGACCGGCCCGTCTGGCACCAACAACCATGCCACGCTCAAAATTGCTTAAATCACCTTTCTTTCCCATTCTGACATTCAGCTTGGAGTTCAGGAGATTGTCTTGACCAGGACCACACCGCTAAATGCTTTGAAGCAACTGCCATGTGATTGGTTGATTAGATAATTGCATTAATGAGAAATTGAACAGGTGTTCCTAATAATCCTTTAGGTGAGTGTATTATACCCAAAAATTCTTCATACAGTGGACTACCAATTGATAACAATTTGGGACCAAAATTATTCAGACACTTTGACCTGACCAGGTGTTTTTTCTTTAATTGCTAATGCGACCGTTTACACCACAGACTGAACAAAATGAAGCATTGCTTGGTCATTGGTTGACCTAAATTGGTATTATCAAATTGTGTACATAAATTTAACAGCTGACAGCTGATTGGTTGATTGTAATCCATTACATACCTTTCTATCAAAGTTAACTGACATTATCAAGATTAATTTTTTCTGACACAGTTCAACTCTGAGTTCTTGTCATATTTTATTCCCATTTTCTAAACTATAGCGAATAAACTGTCATAATGTGAGAAAATGTTGAAGGTGTCTAAATAAAGTGTGTATATGTTGTTAATCTGAATGTTGTTTGCTCAAAAGTCACGCTAAAGTGGTTGCCAGGGAGTTGCTATTGTGTTCTAGGTGGTTGCTAGGGCATTTGGGGTGGTTTCTTATTGGTCCAAGTCTAAAGAGCCCACCCCCATCTCTTTGATATTTGCATCCCAAGTGTATGACTTAGGTAAGCATGAGAAATAACAGTGATGGTTGCCTTAATAATGAATAATAACATATATTACCTGATAACATAAATGCTCCTCCAGGGTAATTTCACTCTAATCTTCTGCATGTGCTTTGACACAGGGAAGTGGAGAAACATTGGCTTCCATTACCGAGGTCACAGGCAATAGCAGACTCGTCTGTTTTCACCATAGGAATCTCCCGTAAGCCTTGTTCAAGGTGAATGAGTCAAATGTGGGTAACCAGCTCTGTAACAATTCAGCGTTTTTCCTTTTCAGGGTCACCTGCGGTAGATCAGGGAACAAGCAAAGGCTTCTGATCTTGTTATGTTTGCAGATTGTATCTGTAACAGAAAAAAAGAACCGCATTGTTGACTTTTTGTTCATTGGAGGACACACATATTTAACCTCCTGGGTAGTTGAATAACGAAGTCCTATAAACAACATGTCTGACTTACCGAAAGCTATTCGCAAGCAGTCCCAGACTAAAATGCACGTTTGAACTGTTTTAACTGAAATCAACTTGCACGAACATGTCTTAAAATATATCAGTGTCATTGTTTTCTCTCAAGATGCACACCAGTAATGTTTTTTCTAAGGCATGTTTATGAAAGCTACTTAAATCTAAGCCTTGTCTGTGAAACCAGGCCATTATGTTACATTAAAAGTAGTTAACATTAACACTTGTTTTTTTTTACAGAAAGCATGTTTTACTCTGCCTTTTCATCGACTGAGCCTCCCCTCCTATATGCTTGACTTTTATCTCTCAAACTTTGATAAATGCTAGCCACATTTATCTACTAGAAATACAACTCACTTGAAAATGTACTAGACTATCACAGATTATGAGAGTTAATGTCAAATAGAAAGAGTTCAGTTGTTACAAGTTGCAACACTAGCTGGGGATAGAAGTAACAATGAGAGGTAATTTGTAAGGGATAATGTACATCCAGACGGTTGTTATCGCAGAATAAACCCCGACAGGGTGATCAGGGCGGTCTTTTATCAGCCTGAAGGGGTTTATTCTGCGATAACAACCGGCTGGATGTACATTCTGCCGCTTATTACACGGCTACTTGCCACATAAGTAAATAATTAGACGTGAAATATTGATCTGAGTTGAAATATTTTACTAGTTTTTTAAATGCAAAGCTTCCACTGAGAGAGCAGTTGCTAGCAAACATTAAATTCACTAGACGGACATTTAAGGGATACGGGGCAGCCATACTATTACACTGTATTTCGCATACCATACTATTTCGCATACCATGCTATTACACGGTATTTCGCCACATAAAAATATTGACTTTGTATTGCGTGAAGCGGCCTCCTAGTTATTTCTGATGTATAACAAAAAACAGAACAATGTCTAAAAGCTGCTAAATGACAGAGTGTTCAGCAAACAAGCTAAAAAACCCAGAACTAAGTTTTTATAAGCGTTTAAGGAGATAAAAGTGGATACAGGCAATAAGATGTGAAGCATCAGCAGGAAGAATGGGCAAATTGTGGGATCCTGACACTCAGTATGCCTACGTGTGCAGTAAACATTATGTCACTGGTAAGTCAAATATCCAAATGGCAGTTTTTATATTATATTTTAGCATATCCTGTCGCCGATTACGTTCTCCTCCAGTGGGCGTAGTTCTCAGAGTAATATGACCTGTTGTGCTCTGTCTCAATTGCCTGTATCCACTTTTGTGTCCTTAAACGCTCAGGTTTTTTTTAGCTTGTTTGCTGTACACTCATATGTCATATAGCAGCTTTTAGGCATTGTTCTGTTTTTTGTTAGAAGTCAGAAATGACAAGGAGACCGCTTCACGCAAAGTGAATAATGAATGAATGAAAATGAAATGAAATGAAATGAAATTAAAGTTGAATACAAAGTCAATGGAGAGGGTTGGATTGTTCGGATTGTTATCGGGGAATAACATAACGCTGGATGGCATGATTGACCAGTCAGAGTCAAGTATTCCACAGAGCCGTGTAATAAGCTGAAATACGATCCACACTATGTAATTTATGCAAGAGCTTTATTAAAGAACAAAGAATAATCCGTTTTGAATAAAGTGAACAATATAAAGTGACAAAAAATATTGTATTTCTTTTAGGTACACACAAAAACGCTGTGAGTGTTCATATGTACTATATTCCTGTCACATAGGCTAAGGTTTCAGTCACTAGCTATGTTGCCATGTGAATTATGTGATATCACATAAAAAAATGCTGGATGGAAACATACATTCCAAAAATGTGCACAAAAAAAGGCATGTGCTCAATTGAGGAAGATAATGTTTTTATCTTATTGCAAGACATGCACATTAACTACGATAGAAACACATTTATTGAATAAATCCCTCAATGCGCAACAAAAAACTCTTTGCCTCAACAGAGCATGTGACTTATAACTGGACTCATTGTTTGGAATCACCATAAGTGGTTGGTTGTAGCCTTTTTAATGAACTGTTACAACTATTCAAGCAATTTTGCGTTTAAAAGACATCTAATAGCCGTCCAAACACAGCCTGACGTCTAGGCTAAAACAAGGCATAATTTG
This sequence comes from Gobio gobio, assembly GCF_949357685.1. Lineage (NCBI taxonomy): Eukaryota > Metazoa > Chordata > Actinopteri > Cypriniformes > Gobionidae > Gobio > Gobio gobio. The sequence continues at coordinate 14,138,626 of NC_137121.1, read as the reverse complement.
GGCTGTCAGTGAAAATTTAATATACGTCCAAAAAAATGAAACCAAACACCTTGTAATCACTGTTGACTTTGCTTACATGGTGGAATATTATACATCTCGCAAGTTATTTAGCAAAAATGACATGTAATCAAATTTAAGGATATTTTGGCTAGAAGTTGGTTACTCGTAACCAGACTATATCAGGTCTATAGTTATGGTGAAATGACGGCTTGCTGGGTTCCCACTCCAAACAACCATAACATAGCGGTTTTAGCATGTGGGTTTGAAGTTAGCATGAATTAGCAAATCATCAAAATAAACTAGAGAAATGGCTATTTTAGGTTATGTAAATCAAATAATTGTATCTGCAATACAATGATTGCTAGACCAAAACATTTTTACTTTCTTTCCTGAAAATCAGTTTTTTGGTCATAAAATCTACAATGTTCATCACAGTCAGGTCACTTCTCCTGTGAGCTCAAAAAGGTAATGGGAGTGTATGATATTGCTGACATTACCACAGCTCTTTTCTGACTTTTCAAACTGACAATGTTACAACTGACCCCGCTGAACACTCCCCGGTCTCCCCCTATAATAAATATTAAAGATATGTGTTATGGTTTTTTTTTAAAAACTCGAATAACACATAAGTCTAAACCCCCACTACTGCTCACACGTACAGTTGTCACCATCGATGCAACAGGACCATATGGATATTAAATACCTGGTCCATAACAGCGATGTCTCAAGTGCTCTCTACACATCCGAGCACTGCTCTTTGCTCCCTAGCAGACCCCCACCGCCTGCAGTCTCCAGGTTCCCTTTAATCATTTTAATGGACAATTCTGGGATTGCAGGAGATCTGGCAGCTTTTAATGAGATGGGCTTTTACCTCATATACCTGCTGTGGTGTTTTATAGTTGTGGTATAAGGCTGCTCTATGTTGTAATCTGTTTGTTTTCTCTCTAGCTTCCACCCCTCACGAGTCGCCTTTTAAAACACTTGTATAATCCCTTAGGCGAGGAAAATGTCAATCAGCTTGCTCTATACATTCGGCATTGGATCTATGAGGTGTGAAAAATGTTCAAAAGACACGGATAAATACGCTCGTGTTTAACCTTGTGAATCCTGGGAAGAGATTGAAAGCCTCTAGTGGGTTGTAAAAGTAAACTAAAGACAACTAAACAGCTTCTGTTTGGTGCACGTGAAACTTGCAGTTCTTAAGAACAGAATCTCAGCTATATCTACAGCTTCATTTTCAGGAATTATTTAGTTGTTTAATTATTGAAATGTAATTTATATATTGTCCTAATATTAAAGGGTTAGTTCACCCAAAAATGAAAATTCGGTCATCATCTGTATACATTTCTTTGTTCTGCTGAAAACAAAGGAAGATATTTGGAAGAATGTTTTAGCAGATCTCGGCAGACATTGACTACCATAGTGGGGGGAAATACTATGCTAGTCAATGGCTGCCGAGATCTGTTTGGTTTCAAATGCAGTGTGTTTTTGTATTCACCGTGCTCTGCCCCGCTGATGGTCATAAATATGGCGGGTGAAAAAGTAAAGTGACTGAAACAGATGAATACACACACAAGGAGGGTATGGACAGGAGCAGTTCATCACATTAACTATGAAGTATGATTTTAACATTTAAAGCCAAATAAACAAGTTCAACTTGAAATATAGGCTATATATGACTAAATAAAGAATATAGGCCTATATAGTCATATGATGAACTTCACATCAAAACGAAAAAAAATTCTTGTCAACTTAGATCTCACAAAAGGGAATGATTAAATGAAAAAGATCAAAGTTAACAAGACGGCTATGGCAAATCCCAAGAAAGTTTGAGTAAATCTAAATAAATACTGGTTAGGATATACTTGTTGACTTTCCACTGAATTTCATATTTGTCATCTAGAATATTCATTATAATACAGTACAGTTTTTGCATTGCAGAATGTCTGAGTGGCGCCCTTCCATACAATGAAAAGTCGATGTGATCATCATGCTCTTTTGTTGGTGTACTACATTCCAAGTTTTCTAAAGCTTTATGTGAGGAATATTCATTGAAAATATTGGTCAGCATTCACTTCCATTGTATGGAAAAGAGCAGCTAAACATTCTGCCTAACATCTCTATTTGACTTCCAAAGAAGAAAGAAACTTGTACAGGTTCTAATGAGGGTGAGTAAATGATAGCAAACTTTTCATTTTATTACAAACTTTTCAAAATATTAGGTAGCAAGTGAACATTTTGTCCTCAAAGTTGATGCGTTAGAAGCAGGAAAAATGGGCAAGCGTAAGGATTTGAGCGAGTTTGACAAGGGCCAAATTGTGATGGCTAGACGACTGGGTCAGAGCATCTCCAAAACTGCAGCTCTTGTGGGGTGTTACCGGTCTGCAGTGGTCAGTATCTATCAAAAGTAGGGTTGGGAATCGTGAGAAATTTTCCGGTTCCGGTTCCGGTTCCGCCTAACGATTCCGGTTCCGATTCCGGTTCCATTAAAATTATTAAACAACTAGTGGTAAAGGAAAAAGGCACAATACGCAACTCAAACAATCCATTTTGTGTTTATTACTTGCTCTAAAATTAATTTACAGGTTGGCAATGTCAAAAAAGTCCTTTACTGTACATAATTACAGTATTATTAAGCCATTCTTGCAATTTTTTTTCAAATGAACACCTCTGAAATTGTCTTATTACATTTTATCTCTCTGTCTCTGAATAAAACCAAGTTATAAATTATATTTATTAATTAGTTGTATATTAATTTAATAGTAATTCAGTTATTCAGTGAACGTGTAAATAATAAATTGCAATTCAGCATTACAAAGGTAATTGTGCCTAAACGCTTACCTAAACCATGGTGACTCAACGGTTGACAATATATATATATATATATATAGGCCTTTCACTATAAATCTGGTATAAGCCCTGTGGCACTCTGTGCTGTAGCAAATGTTTTGTCAAATTGCTAGTGCAGCCTCCTTTGCATGTTATTAACTTTTCACATGTGTTACATTTTGCTTCATTATCATTCATTCTTTGGAAATGAATCCATACTTGTGACTTTCTCTTCGCCATGCTGGTGGTCAACGAGAAAATATCTGACGCAAAACCGTAAATGTGTAGCGCGAGGGCTTTCAGTGCTGAACTGCGTTGCACTCCTGGAAGCGGTAGGCAACGTAATTAATATTCATGATGAGGTGAGCCAGGGTTGCCAGGTTTTCACAACAAAACCCGCACAATGGCTACTCAAAGCTAGCCCAAAACAAGCCCAATCGCGTTTCAGGGGGGCTTCTCTGGTCAAATTCGCATTTCCGGGGCTAATTATCACATAATTGGGGTCGCTTCAACCCGCGGACATGAAACACAGCCCGCGTCAACAGTGTTTAGTAGCCCAATTCCGCGGGAAAACCACGGACTTGGCAACACTGGCTGTCACTCGCTATTAAAGGATACGCTGCCAGCGCTTCGCACACACATTGCACCAGAACCGTTTTCGGAACCGAAACTTAGGAATTTCGCGCGGTTCTGGTATTTTTCAAAAATCAGTTTCGGTTCTGCATAAGAACCGGTTCTCGGTTCCCAACCCTAATCAAAAGTGCTGCATGGAAAGAACAGTGGTGAACCGGCGACAGGGTCATGGGCAGCCAAGGCTCATTGATGCTTGAGGAGAGTGAAGGCTGGCCTGTGTGGTCTGATCAAACAGACGAGCTACTATAGCTCAAATTGCTCAAGAAGTTAATGCTGGTTCTGATAGAAAGGTGTCAGAATACACAGTGCCTCTTAGTTTGTTGCGTATGGGACTGCATAGCCGCAGACCAGTCAGGGTGCCCATGCTGACCCCTGTCCACCGCCGAAAGCGCCAACAGTGGGCACGTGAGCATCAGAACTGGACCACTGAGCAATGGAAGAAGGTGGGCTGGTCTGATGAATCATGATGCGTGTGCGTCACTTACTTGGGGAAAACATGGCACCAGGATGCACTATGGGAGAAGGCAAGCCGGCAGAGGCAGTGTGACGCTTTGGGCAATGTTCTGCTGGGAAACCTTAGGCCCTGCCATCCATGTGGATGTTACTTTGACACGTATCACCTACACCCTTTCATGGAAACGGTATTCCCTGGTGGCTGTGGTCAATTTCAGAGGGATAATGCGCCCTGCCACAAAGCAAAAATGGTTCAGAAATGGTTTGAAGAGCACAACAACAAGTTTGAGGTGTTGACTTGGCTTCCAAATTCCCCAATCTAACCTCAATCCAATCGAGCATCTGTGGGATGTGCTGAACAAACAAGTCTGATCCATGGAGGCCCCACCTCACAACTTATAGGATTTAAAGGATCTGCTGCTAACATCTTGGATCTAGATACCACAGCACACCTTCAGGGGTCTTGTGGAGTCCATGCCTCGACGGGTCAGGGCTGTTTAGGCAGCAAAAAGGGGACCAACACAATATTAGGTGGTTATCCCTGATCTGTGTATATTTTCCAAAAACTGTTTTACTCTAAAACTGTAAGAAAATCAAAGACATAAAGTTGTCCTCCAAATTGGAAGTTGATATCTAAAAAAAAAAAAGCTTTCAGTAAGAATTTGTCTCCCATTCATTTTCAATGAGGTCATTTTTGACTGCAAACAATACAAGTGACTATTTTTTTCAGGACCATATAACCTTTTTGAATCATGTCCATGATTTGTGTGTGTGTGTGTTCACACAGCAAGTGCCAAAACCTTTACCAAGTTTCGTACCATTCCGATAAAGTAAAAACATTTTTTCAAAAATGAACTAACAGCACCATGCGCTTAAGGCAAATGCTTGAACACCCCCAGGATCAGCCAGAGATCGTTTTAAACTCCTTTTTAGGACACTTGAGGCGATTATAAAAATGACACGTGGGGGGGTAGTATCTCTACTAACTAGAGATTTTGTCCATTAGCACTCATCTCTTTCGTGAAGATAATATGATAAGGGTGGTATATGATAACTGAGCTATAACGTTACACAGTCGTGATGCTGGCAGTCTCAGAGCAATCAAATGGTTACTGTGCCAACAGACAACATTTTATAATAATCTGTGCCAGAAAGATTTTATCCATTCTGTAGTTAACAAACATTATTCATATAGATTATTTGTGAGACTGTGATATGCATCATTTTGATCATTTAATACAATATATCTATAGTACAATCACTGCTAGCATTTAGAGGCAGGGAAGCTTGCACTGGATTTTGCGATAGTAGTTAGATGGACAAAACTAGAGGCCACACCGCAAGGGACAATTGGAGTCTGAGTGGAGACATAATGGACAGATAAGGCCCAACAGCAAGGGGAGATTAAATGACAAGACACTAAGTGGCTTTAAAGATTACAAAGGGGAAGCAAATGGAGACACACACATTCCATTTTGCAATCTGCTTGGAACTGATATTAAAGTTGTACACAGAACGCAACTAGGGCTGGGCGATACAGTACATCAAATATTTGCAATGATTTTGCTGGCAAAATAAAATTATGCAACATTGTGAGTATGATCATTCTAATGGCCAGCAAAATAAATGGACAGTTTAAAAAAAATCGGTCTTTTAACTCATTTCGCAAGTTTGAATGGCTTTTCCAACAGCAGCACACAAAAGAAAATCTTTAAAAAAAAAAATGGTTTCACCATGAAAGTTAATGGGGCCCAAAACAATGTGTGGAATAGTGTGGAAAAACATACATTTATTATTTTTTAACACAGTAGCATTTAAAACCTGAATGAATCAGCGTTTCTGAACAAAACAGTTAATAAATCAAGGGCCTAATCAAGTCACTTGTTTTGTTCCTGAATGAAATAGTTTTTTTTACAAATTGGTTGAGTGAATGATTCAGCGAGTCACTTCCTGAATTAATTAGTGTTTTGAATGGGCCAATGGGTCCTATCATACATCCGGCCAGGCGCGACGCAGTTATCATTTTCAGCCGACGCAGTTATCATTTTCACATCCTGCGCCACATTGTTTTTAATAGCAAATGCATTTGCGCCCATCTGTTCACCCATATGCGTGCTGGTCTGAAAACGAGGTGTGTTCAAGCGCCTTGTTGGAGCGTTAGAGCTTAGATCGGGCCCAAAAAATCAAGCCCGACCCTACCCGAGCCTGTACACATTGTGTCCGAGCCGGGTCTGACACATTAACTGTAATTATGAGCCCGAGCCCGATTTAAACCCGACCATTTTTTAATACTCTATGCCAGCGCGCTCCACTCATGAAACGCTCACTGGTAAAATGACATTCGCTCAAATCCAAATTGTCAAAATTACTTTTATCTGTACTGTAGCCTACTATACTTGTTGTGGCCATTAAACAATGTATTTTGTTTCATATTTATGTTTAAATATTATAATGTTGTTTTTAAATTTCCTCTAGGCTATATTGATTATGAAAAGTGCAAAGATGCGAGGGGGTCAGAAATTATTTTGACCACTTCATTAAGTATTGTTTTGTAGAAAGCCTTTCTTTAAAGTGAATTTCGTTTTGTATTAATTGTATCTTAATTTTAATCAATGTTTCATCAACCAATTGCCTGGATTTAATAAATAAGAAGCAAATAGGCTACAGCAGACAATAACCGTGACATGGAGGCGCCGGAGCGATCACTTGCATTGCTCTTGAATATGTCTCATAAATAAACCGAAACTCAGCAGGCTACTTGCCTCACAGACATGAGAAATATGTGTATAGAAAGCATGCAATGTCTACTTTTAAACGAAGCAATTCGAAACGAAAATAAATAGTTAAGCAAAGCGCAGTGTTCACGCGAGCAGCTCATGACTGGCGTCTCAGAGCGGTTCTGTTCAGAATGCTAAACTTCATCAGTGCATGTGCTGTGAGTTTAACACGCATTTTTAGACTAATCCTGACTTGTGCAACTTTGTACACATTTGTTTCTTAGTTGTTCTATTAGTTCTTACTATATATATATATATTATTTCTGATTATGGCATTGCTCTCTGCCCACCCAATTAGGCTAATAAAGTAATGATTAAAAAAAACACAAATGCTTGATCAAGGGCCCGGCCCGGCCCGGCCCGGCCCGAGGATAGTGGTGGGAAATATCGGCCTGACCTGGCTCGCGGGTCAAGTTGGGTCAAGTCGGGGCTCGGTCAGAGAATCCAAACTCTATGGAGCGTTGCTATTTTGAGGCATGGAAAACAACTGTATCATTGACCATCAAAAACCTGGACTAAAGTCAATAGTGCAGTATTTTTTGTGTTATTTAAAGGGCACGTCAGTAATATGCACCTATAGGAGAGTATACAACGCGTGTACGCTCTGCTTATTACACACACAGGGACGCGCAGCAGCACACAAACATTTTTAAATATTAAAAATAAAAGGATTCCTCTCTGTAGAAGCGTTCAGTCTTTCCGCTTGCAAATTCCGCCATGTAAATAGCGAATGCGCCATGGTGCAAGCGCAGCTGGCTTTTAAAGGGAATGGGAGATGAGACTCTGATTGGTTTATTGCTGGTTACGCCCAAAAACACACCCATTAATCATTATGAGACTAGGTACAACCCTTTTGGACCAGTTAAACCAGCAAAAGTGGATTCGGACACTCCATAAGTGCATCTGCGATTAAGTGATTAACTTGTCGCCACCCAGTGGCGTATCAATGTAATCTACAGAAAGAGATACCGAAAAAGCATATATGTTTATAAGTAATATCTCACAAAGTTATTTTGCAGCTGCTCAGCTTAAAATTATATATATATATAACTCTACTACATTTGCATTACACCACCAAGAAACAAAAATGAGCGTCTGTCCGCAGCAGATTACAACATCAGCACTCTTTTTTCTCTCCTTTGTTTTATTTTAAGCTTTCCAGCAGTGTGTCATACGATCTAAAGCAGTGTGTTCAGCAGTCTTGCTGTTGTTTAATTAGCACCATCTACCATGTAATTACACACACGGCAACACACACTGGAAACTGTGTGCCAGTTTTATCCGATCTGAATCAAAACAAGAGGAAGGGGACGCAGATATTTTCTGACTATGAGCATAACACAGAATTGGATTATTATGGCCCTTTGCTCAAAGGAGATAAGAGCAGTATAAACTCTCATAATACATCTTATAAACATGGCCGCTGAGGCTGACAGCACAGGCTGATGTAGTCAGGATTACTCTGATATATTGCTCTCTCTGTTCTTTTTAACCCTATAGACTTTAAGAAAATAAACTATTAAAACACACACTTACTTTAGTTTAATTGGTCCACCAACAAATGTCCAGCAGTTATTTATTCATTTTTTTGAACAAATATTTTTCATCACATCTCAAATCATGTGTTGTGTTAACTCTTTCCCCGCCAGCGTTTTTGATCACTTTCACAAAAATGATATGAATATCTGCATTCCTTTTTTATCAACACTTGAATATGGGTAATTTTCATTAAAAAAAAAGCAACAAAATTTTAAGCAAAAGGCTGAGAAAATCGCGTTTTTTTGTAAAACCCTTTAACACAGCAATACTGGTAAATTACCTTAAAATTACCAGAACAACTTTACCAATTCACACACACACTGTAAAAAATAAAAACGGAACATGTACTGGTAATTTTCTGCCAGGACATTATCCAGTAATTTTACGGAAATTTCCGTTAACGCTTAAAACACAAACTAATGCGATGTGTAATTCAAAATACAGGTAAAACACCTGTAAAAAACCAATATGCAAAATTCCTTCATATTTATACAGTACATTGTGCCCTATTTTTATGGACTTTTTTTTACAGTGTACAGTCTTAACTGGTAAATTACCGGTAACAGATTATGTGTGAACAGGACCTTTTCAAAAATACTGGTAAATTGCCGGAACCAAAGGGAAGCTGTAACATTACCAGTAAATTACCAGTAATGTGCTCTGTGTGAACGCGGAATGAAGATTACCGGTATTTTGCACGTACGAAGTCAAAATGCGCTGACGTAAGTCTGCATTGAGCCAATCATAAAGACTTGCTGCACTGTGTACGGTAAGCTTTTTAATAATTTTTCTTTTTAAGTCTGAGATTGCTGGCCTGGCTACAAACTTTTTAAATCTAAGTAGTTGATCTACGTTGGCTCATATACAAATGTACCCAAGCAACTGCATAGCAACACCCTAGCAACCACCCAGAATACCCTAGAAACCACATAGCAACACCCTAGCAACCGCATAGCAAAAGCAAATTCTTGTTAAATCTGTTTTTGTAAAAAAAAAAAATATATATATATATATATATATATATACACTCACCTAAAGGATTATTAGGAACACCATACTAATACTGTGTTTGACATCCTTTCGCCTTCAGAACTGCCTTAATTCTACTTGGCATTGATTCAACAAGGTGCTGAAAGCATTCTTTAGAAATGTTGGCCCATATTGATAGGATAGCATCTTGCAGTTGATGGAGATTTGTGGGATGCACATCCAGGGCACGAAGCTCCCGTTCCACCACATCCCAAAGATGCTCTAATGGGTTGAGATCTGGTGACTGTGGGGGCCATTTTAGTGCAGTGAACTCATTGTCATGTTCAAGAAACCAATTTGAAATGATTCGAGCTTTGAGCTTTGGGATGGACATGGTCAGAAACAATGCTCAGGTAGGCCGTGGCATTTAAACGATGCCCAATTGGCACTAAGGGGCCTAAAGTGTGCCAAGAAAACATCCCCCACACCATTACACCACCACCACCAGCCTGCACAGTGGTAACAAGGCATGATGGATCCATGTTCTCATTCTGTTTACGCCAAATTCTGACTCTACCATCTGAATGTCTCAACAGAAATCGAGACTCATCAGACCAGGCAACATTTTTCCAGTCTTCAACTGTCCAATTTTGGTGAGCTCGTGCAAATTGTAGCCTCTTTTTCCTATTTGTAGTGGAGATGAGTGGTACCCGGTGGGGTCTTCTGCTGTTGTAGCCCATCCACCTCAAGGTTGTGCGTGTTGTGGCTTCACAAATGCTTTGCTGCATACCTCGGTTGTAACGAGTGGTTATTTCAGTCAAAGTTGCTCTTCTATCAGCTTGAATCAGTCGGCCCATTCTCCTCTGACCTCTAGCATCAACAAGGCATTTTCGCCCACAGGACTGCCGCATACTGGATGTTTTTCCCTTTGCACACCATTCTTTGTAAACCCTAGAAATGGTTGTGTGTGAAAATCCCAGTAACTGAGCAGATTGTGAAATACTCAGACCGGCCGTCTGGCACCAACAGCCACGCTCAAAATTGCTTAAATCACCTTTTTTTCCCATTCTGACATTCAGTTTGAAGTTCAGGAGATTGTCTTGACCAGGACCACACCCCTAAATGCATTGAAGCAACTGCCATGTGATTGGTTGATTAGATAATTGCATTAATGAGAAATTAGGAACAGGTGTTCCTAATAATCCTTTAGGTGAGTGTATATATATATATATATATATATATATATATATATATATATATATATATATATATATATATATATATATATATATATATATATATATATATATATATATATATATATATATATATATATATATATATATATATATATATATATATATATATATATATATTAGCTTTTATTAAAATAAAATGTATTCATATTTTTTAGATAGATTCATATTTTAAAACATTTAAATCTGGGTCTGGGACAAGGTAAACAAACAAACAAACAAACAAACAAATAAATGGTCACTTGCAAGGTAAGATATGTAAATGAGTAAGGCATGGTAGAAAGTTTCCAAGAACTTTTTTTTTCAGTCGCTCTTGAGAAACTTCAAGCAAATTGTAAATTGCTTGTAATACAACGTGCAAATTACAAACGCAAGCCGTGCAAACTAAAACTTGCAAATTGCAAACATAAGTCAATAAATATTAAGCATAAATAAACAAAACTGAAGACAAAATGCATTAACGAATATAGGGAAGGTGCCAACAAGATAATCATATCCACCGCCATCAATCTAGATCTGCCGCAGATCTTATAAGAAAAAAACACACACCTGAAAGCCAAATTAGGAAGCAGATGAAGTTCAGCTTAGTTCAGCTGAGCATAACAGCTTCTACCAGGCATGTGGCGGGTACCCATCATCCACCTCATCTGTCATACCGGCATCTATCAAACTGACAGCCTTTCATTCTCTTCACATGTTGAAAAAGAGGAAAATAACGCACTAAACAAGTGACAGTGATGAAGAGCAGTCTTCCACAACTGACTCTATCACTCTCTACCTTGTATCAAACAATCTCTGCCACGAGCAGGTTTGATGGAAGATAGTCCATGACTTAAATGACATGTTCTTTTTAATACAAAAACACGTGATGGCCTCCCCTATCATTTAACATCAAAAATGGTCCTGTGAGAGCATAAATGCATTTATATCAGCGGGACATCTGAGAAAGGACAAACTCAAATATCCTGAAGCACATTTCCTGATCCTCTCCACCACTGGGACTAAACTAAAATGGCAGGACTAATAGTGATTTCTGGGTCATGAAGGAGAAGAGCTGCAAGCAGTAGAGCAGACATTTTTATTTACTGAAGAAGGAACATTTCAAAGCTTGAGAGGAGTCACAACCAGTACAGATGTACGTGTTACTACAACTACAAACACTTTGATATCCCAGCTGAGGACATCAGACAGACTGTTACAAACTGCTCGGAGACGCATAGGCTGAGGATCTAGACTTTATTCCATTTAAATATCTAAACGTTAGTGAGAAGAAAAAGTATATATATGCGAGGGACATTGGTTATACTTATCTTTGCTCGCTCCTTTTAAGTTATCTCGAGTAAAACAGCTACTTTTTTTAACAAAGAACATACAAAAAACGGAAGCGCTGCAATCTGTTTTACAGAACACGGACGTTAAGTTGCACACATAGACTGTAAAAAAAATGGACGTAGTGTGCGTGACGTCACCTATAAGATTTTGATGAGCAGTTTTGAAGCGCAAAGTATGGACGAGATGGCCGTTGCCATCTTGGCAGCGCCACTCCCGGATAACAGAAAATGGCAAAAAGGCGGGACGTGGGCGGAGCTGAAGTGATGCGATAACTAACAGACAGCAGATAAATGGCTATCCACCTGTCACTCGAAGTAACCACGCCCTTAATTATGCAGAACTTTAATGCTTTATATAATGTAAACGAATGAGTTATAAAAAAATTCACCCCCATCACAGTTGTCATGAAGGGCAAAATTAGCCGTATAGACCAAAACCACAATTTGTACCAGGCTGTAAACATGTTTTAATCTGCTGTAAAGTTGGCCATTTTAACATGGGGCTCAATGAGATTCTGCTCCCTTCTGGAGCCTGTCCCTAGCGGCCAGTCGGTGTATTGCAGTATATGTCACTTCCGTATTGGCTTCACGAGAAACTGCGGGAGGTTGCCGCTTGGTTGCACATAACCCCTATCCAAAGACATAATCCAAAACAGGCAAAAGGTCAAAACACAGGAAAATAATCCAAACAGATTCCAGGGGTCCGTTCTTTGTACCTCGCTTAATACATCTGAGATGATTTGACAGATGCTAGATCTTCTCATCGTGATAACTGAACTCTGGCTAATTTGGTCCTTCAAATATCTGGATTAAATTGTCTGAGATTACTGCATGTGTCCCAAAACGTTTGGCAATATAGTGTATATCTATCAACTGAAGTTTCTTAAGGGTCAAGCTATGACATTAGAAATATAAACGAGTTTTACAAATGTTAAAGATGTCACTTCCACCACAAAATGCAGTGAAACATGATGCATCCTTTGAGATGGGGTGGAAATTACATTTCTGAATGTCCTGTCCACAGGGTCAAAAGATCGCTCCTATATTTCTGACAGCTTTACTTTGTGAGACAATTTCATTTTCTCACATCTCCATTCACTGTCAAGAGAAGCATTTGCACTTTTCTTGCTCTTCTGAACCTAGTATTTCACAATGTTCTGGGGCATTGTTTTGGTTGTTCAGAGAAATTTCTTGGAAAACAATTTTGGAAGGTCCAACACTGCTACCTTGTAAAGCGTAAGAGAAATCCATGCATACCTGTCCCGGTTCAAGTGCTGAAGAAGAGATGAAGTGGAGGGAAACGCATTCCAGCCGTGCAGTTGAAGACAAGCATCTACAGATAACAGGAGCTGAAACACCCAAGTCACCCTTTAAGCATTGCACAATGCCACCTTGATGCTTTTCAGTCTTTTCTGATGAGCTCTGGACAGCTGAAGCGGTTTCTCAAGAGGCTCTTCCAGACAAGCCCAATTCCTGCTCATCCCACACAATGTGCGTGTGTGTTTGGTTGCTGTCCGCGGTGCTGAACGGCCGTCTGTGTGTAAGCCTGGCTGACAGCGGCCTCACTTTGTTTGAATGCGAGTCAGTTCCTGTTATACCTATAACACAAAGCCCCAACAACCTGTTTTAATAGTAGAAGTAGACTACTTGCTGTGCAGGAAGACGCACGGTTCACTTCCTGCATGATTAGATCTGAACTGCCAAATAACTGCAGCTGAAAACAGGGCATAATTGTAGGCTTACAATGTGAAAAGTGTTGTTGGCAGTGCTGCACTGCATTATTTGGAGCAGCTGTTTCAAGTTTTCAAAGTTCTTTTTGACCTCTCCCTAAAGTTTGGAAAAAACAATGATACAAAATGTCCTATTTAATCTATTTAATATGTTTTATTTCGACGTCTATATCTCAAACAATAATGCAACTTTATAGTACCTTATACATGTTAACTGTGGCAAGCAAATGGAAAATAAGAGTTATTTCAGTGACAATATTGTAATTAAGGTAGGTAAAATGTCAATATTGACAAAATTGAGTTCGGCTTGCTCGGCTTAGGAGATTAAATGTAATTAAATAAAACATTTAAATTCAGACTTTAGTAAGATGTTGCATAAAATCACCCCCCAAAAATTAAAATAATAATATATTTCTATTAGTGCTGTCAACGTTAACGCATGCAATACTTTTTTTCAGTTTAACGCGTTGAAAATATTGAATGCAGCATCCGTTTTTTGTCATCCTTTGGCTAGCGTTACATTATATGATCACGCTCTTATTCATGCAAATGCTTTTAAACCAGGGGTCTTCAACCTTTTTCAGGGCAAGGACCCCTTAGGCGATTAAGACATGTAGCTGGGACCCCCGATACAAAATGTGTCAAACAGAGCTACATATTAAGCATATAGCCTTCGATATTAAAAGAAACTAACTATATGATATATACTAACTATAACTCTATGATTAAGCATACGATATATTATGCAAAGACAGTAGATCAGAACTATGCACATTATTGTTGTTGCACCCCTGTCTGCATATTACTTGCCATTGTTAAAATGAACAACATGCTGCGATAAAAATCACAATTCATTAGTTGTTTGCAGTTGTTGTAAATTATTTGAATTGATTTGCAGAGTCATACATTTATTTTACTTATCAGATGGACAATTAAACATTTACCTGGACTTTAGTTTCAAGTTTACTAAAACAAAATTTTTACTGTGAGATGGACAGTTAAGAATCAAATCACTATATATATATTTTTTGTGTTTTTTTTTATCTATGATTCTGTATTTACATCGCATATATGTTTTGATATACCATATTTTTGTCCCGTACTAGTTAGCACTGTCGAGAGTGAATCACGCATTTATATGTAGACGTCACTTCCAAAACTTTGCAGCGTGTAATTTGGCGTCGTTCCTCTTAGCATGAAAAAATGGTTTTTATATATGGTTTGAACTCATTTAATAGTCCATAATTCATAAAACATATACTACAAAATATTTATTTGGATCTCCTGAGGTGCATAATAAACTTTTTCTGAAGGTTTTTCCTTTCACTGATCTGTGGGCTTTTTTTTCAACTGAAAAAGGAAAAAATCAGGAACAGGAACAACTCATGGCTTCACTCTGTTATGAACAGAACATTAAACATGCCCTGATAATCTTGTTCTTGCAAGTTTTTTTTTTTTATGATTGGGTCAAAAAAAATTCACCTGAGACTTTGCCACTCTAATTAAAGAGGATCGGAAGCCGTTCCTCTCACGGACTTCTCTTTGTTCCCTTCATTCCTGGCAGAGTTAATACTCTCTTCCTTTGTAATCTCCGTCTGTCACTTGTGAAACCTGACCAAAATGAACGATGGAACAGAAAAATATGTTAAGGGAATACGCCAATTTGTCATCCAACATTGACTCATGATACATTAAGAGGAAGAGGATGTACTGAAGCAGAGTCCAAAACATTTCAAATATCATCAACACAACTAGTTTCACAACATAAATAGTTGTAGTTAATACTTTTGGAGATTTTTTTCCCTCTGGCATCACATTCTCTTTTTTTTAATGTAAATTAAGTGCACAATTTTAACATAACCCTTTTTTTGCTGTCTTGGCTGTGTTCATTTTAAAGGCAGCTGAGCTTATCTAAGCTTTTCATCACCAGATGCTGAATAGATTCAGTCAATAACAGCGAAGCTTCTAAATCCTAAGGAGTTTGTCCATGGCAGATTGAAATCATCTTCGGAGGAGACTGTAAAACCATTAAAACCTTGCATAGCCTACTGATAGCTATCTTTACTAAAAGCTGCACTTTTATACTGGAGGCCAAACTACATGACCACAAAAAGTATTTGTAAAATGAAGCTGCACTTAAAAAAAGTATAACTTTTATTGCATAGATAGGAAGATTTCAACCCAACTGGCATCTGCAAACAAATGATGCTAGACCTTTCCTCTATTTAGGCTATTTCTATTGTTTAAAACAAGCAGGTTTTTGTCAACTGCTTTTCGCGCTTTACTGTCTTTACAGTACACAACTAATGCAAATTTGTAAATGTGGCTTAAAGGGTTAGTTCACCCAAAAATTAAATTTCTGTCATTAATTACTCCCCCTCATGTCGTTCCAAACCCGCAAGACCTTCGTTCATCTTCGGAACACAAATGAAGATATTTTTGATGAAATCCGAGAGCTCTCTTACCCCTCCATAGACAGCTATTTAATTAACACGTTCAAGGCCCAGAAAGGTATAAAGACATTGTTAAAATAGTCCACGTGACTCCAGTGGTTCAACCTTAATGTAATGAGGCGACGAGAACACTTTTTGTGCGCAAAAACCAAACAAAAATAACGACTTTAATCAACAATTTCTTCAGGTCTGTGTCAGTCTCCTACGCTGTTGACGTAGTGTTAACAGGGCAGCGCTTCCGAGTTACGTCAGTGCTTAGTGTTGTAGCCAAAACCACATAATCCGAGACCAAGACCAATGTGTGTTGAGACCAAGACAAGACTAAGACTTTGAGGGGTTGAGACCAAGACAAGACTAAGACTTTGAGGGGTTGAGACCAAGACAAGACTAAGACTTTGAGGGGTTGAGACCAAGACAAGACCAAGACTTTGAGGGGTTGAGACCAAGACTGGACCAAGGCAGGGCGAGACCGAGTCAAGACCAATACCAGACCAGCACTCCTTAAATTCATAAAGATCCACATTACTGCCTGAGAAATTATTTTTCATCAATAAACATAATTAGAATAAGACACTATATAGAGCTGTTACCAATCAAATGAATATATCGATATATCGATAGTAGATGCCTCATTCTACTGATCCGTGCAGTCGCTAATGAGGCATCTACGTATACATCTATGACCACGATCTAATTTGACCTCACTTGCCGGAAGTTATGGCGGAGCTCAGAGACGATCGCGTTCATCTGTTAAGAGGTAAAATAATAGCATAAATACTGCTCGGTTTCTCGCAGAAACTGATCGTTTCGCAAGATAAGACCCTTATTCATCGTCTGGTATGGTTTAAAGCCCTTTGAAGCTGCACTGAAACTGTCATTTGGATCTTGAACCGTTTGGAGCCCATTGAAGTCCATTATATGGAGAAAAATCCTGGACTGTTTTCATCCAAAACCTTAATTTCTTTTCGACTGCAGAAAGAAAGACATGGACATCTTGGATGACATGGGGGTGAGTAAATTACCAGCAAAAGTTTATTTAAAAGTGAACTAATCCTTTAATAAATAAATCAGACAATGCACTTGCAATTTATTAATATCCCAGCAGTTGTGGTCTTGACTGGTCTTGAAACAAAATCCAGAGTCCTCTAAGTCTGAGTCCAAGACAAGACCGAGTACAAATGTGGTCGAGACTGAGACAAGACCAAGACCTTCAAAAAGTGGTCTTAAGACCGGTCTTGGTACTGCAACACTATCAGAGCTACACCAGAACGCCGGCTTACTATTGGCCGACGCTGTTCACATGAGCACCACGACGCATGCGTGTGATGCTGACGCAGGAGCTGGCCAATGTAAACTGCGTAAGAGTCTGACACAGACTAAATGAAATTGTTGATTAAAGTCGTTATTTTTGTTTGTTTTTTTGCGCACAAAAAAGTATTCTCATCGCTTCATTAATTTAAGGTTGAACGACTGGAGTCACATGGACTATTTGAACCGTTTTTACTACCTTTCTGGACCTTGAAAGTGTTAATTAAATTGCTTTCTATGGAGGGGTCAAAAAGCTCTCGGATTTCATCAAAAATATCTTCATTTGTGTTCCGAAGATGAACGAAGGTCTTACAGGTTGGGAATGACATGAGGTTGAGTAATTAATTACAGAAATGTCATTTTTGGGTGAACTATCCCTTTAATTGTTGAAATGCATTTTTCATTCACTGTATATTTATGCGCGTTTCTGTGGATGATGTGATTAGCATTTATGCATATCAGTTTAAATGGAGTGACAGAAAAGGACACAGTTAATGAGAAATTGAGCAGTGTTTTAATTACCGTAGCCGCTGACCTAGAACATTCTCAGGTCTTGGTAGACATCAGCTGATTTATTTTAAGGCCTGCCATTCTATTAAAAAAAATAAAACTTAATAACTAAAGGTTTTTCTGTGCAGCTAAGCATTAGAATCACAAAATGTTGGCATGCTTACAATAATAATAACAACAACGATATCTTTGTATCACACTGATTTGTATTATTTGTTCTAGTTTTTATTTTATTTTTATGTCGTCTTTGTATTGTCTGGTTTTTTAGTCTGTAAACAAGTTTGAGGATAATAATTCTTATGGTGATGGTGACGAATATAGGGTAAGGAAAAAGTCTTAACTCTTAAACGTAAAATTATCTTGTATATATCTTCATCTTAAGATCTTATGCATCTTATATTATCTTCATTAAATATTTATTTAGACACATAAACCTCACATAAAAGTTCTGGCACTGACTTACACACTTTTCCAAACTTCTAGTACAGAGTTTGGTGTTACGAAATGTCAGAGCCAGAATCAAACCTGAGCAGAATGAGAATCAGGGAAAAGAAAAAAAAAGAAAAAGAGAGAAGAAAAAAACGTTTGCACTGAGATTGTGGAATGACCTATTTAAATTTTGGGAATTAAAGACTTTAGAGATTTAATCTTATTATATCTTTCTGAATCGAATGTGGTAGATGTTTTTATTTATTTATTTGCATGATCACAATGCATCAATATTTAAAATCTGTTTTACATTTCCAATTCCATTGTTCACACTTCAGGAAATTTCTCTTTCTAGTTCTTTCATTTTCACTCCTAAAGCTGAAGCGTGTAAAAATCAACATCACCAAATAATGCACAAATAATGATTGTATTCAAACAGGACAACTCCCCCCCCCAAGCCTGCCATTGGTCAGAAAATAAATCTAATTGACCAAATATGATTATGTTTGAACTCATAATGCAATAATTAACTCTCAACAAGCCATCATTTCAAGGTGAATGAATCTTTAGGATGCCAAGGCACAGATGGAGATCAAGGTGGTAAGCGTATGATTGCCATCTGAAAAAATGTTGGCCAGATCTGAAGGAATATTATCATTGACTTCCATAGAGCCACATTGCGAGCCTCAGGGAAATAAAGATTTTTAAACAGGCCCCTCCCCCCAAAGTATGCCATTGGTCAGAAAAACAGTTAGCCCCGTCCCACGCTATGTTTTGCCTCACAATTAAAAGAAACTTGGGTTTAACTGTTGAAGGCGTTTCAAACCTTTTCCACAAACGATCAAACATTTAATCCGAATACTTTTTAATTATAAATGTAGAAAACAAATGAGCATTTCGTGGAGTTGTTATAAAAGAGACTATTTTACAATTAAGTTAGCGGTCGCGCCGGCGCCGGCGCCATCGGCTCGCTTTTTTTCTTATCAGTGCCAAAGAGACTCAAATAACTCAAAAAACAATTCTATTCAGTAATTTGTGCTCAATCAGTGATTGAGATGGAAGTTAATTATGATCTAAAGTTGATCAAATATTTAATACAAATGGACTTTTAAGACTTGTTTCCCACACACATTTAGCAGTATTTCTTATTGAAAACATCTACAGTGCAAACCTTGGGGGAAAAAAGGTTTATTTTGCCAATGAGCCATCAAATATGTCTTTGTATATTCTGTAACATATGCTGTTTACTATAGTCATAAACATATTCCTCAAGAATGGCACTATACTCACTAAGTTCAGAAGTTTGCTGCTGTGTGTTCTCTGAAGCATAAAGTCAGCTGTATTTTAGCTCTCACACATGTCAGAAAGTCTTCAGATAGGATCCACACAACCCACGCTATCCTCTTTAGATCCAGCTGATATCCACAGGCACCTTATCGCCACGGGACACACTTGTTTCTGGAGATCCCAGAAACAAGTGTGCGACATTCACATACCTGAATACAAACAGACATTTGGTTAGTCTTTGGTAAGTCTTAATCATCCTCCTAATACTGCTGCTTTAAGTTACAATGAATGCATTATAGTTAAGTGCCGAAGGCCTGGACGTCCCCGCGGAGCAGATGGGATGAGAGGGTTCACAGCTGGCCATGTTTACCAAGCATTTACTTTCCTAATGGGAGAAAAGAGAGCAGGAGAGAAAGGAAAATAAAGACACTGACTTGGCAGGAAGTGGCACACAGCTCAGTCAAAGAGTTTTTGGCAGAAACAGGGATGCAATGTACGGGATATGCAGTGCTTTTAGGGAATAGGATGCAAAATGAGTCAATCGTTAATCAAGCTGGGGGAAAACAGATCTCCTGAGGTCAGGTCATTTTGAACCTGTTAAAGGAGTGATATTTTCCATATAATTAATGTCTTGATAAACTTATCAAAAGGCTTATTTATTTTTGTTGCATTTGGAATATATTTAACAACAATACTATTAATAACGCATTTTAACAATAAATGTTACAAAACAAAAAAAGTATAGGTGTGTACTTTGAGTAGAATTTCCCATTTAAATTGTTTTAAAGTCTTGGTTTTTAAAAACATTTCAGGCTATTTTAAAGCTGTTAAATGAACAATGTAGTTCATAGAATTAATGAAATTCTAAAGCTTTTTTCTTTTTCATTTGTTTTCTGGAGGGGGGAACCTTATATTATTTATATGTTGTATCTGAGATAATAATAATACATTGTAACAATAAATATTTTTATATATTAAACACACTGAAAAAAATTATTTACTCAATTTTTTTATCGTAAGTGGTTGCAATCAATTTATTTTATCTCAATTTAAACAAAAACACATGCAATTCCCATAGAACCAAATCATTTTTTTTAATTAAAATAAAAAAACTAAATTTAAATTATTTAAACGAGCACAAATTAATTATGCTTAATTGAATCGGGCCATAATCATTTTTTTCAGTGCAGTTGCGCACTTGTCATTATGAATTTCCCATTTAAAAATGAATATTTTTATAATAATTTCAGGCTATTTTGAAGATGGTAAATGATCAATATTTATAGAATGATTAAATTACATGAAACTGACTTAAAAATGTGTTGAATATTGAATAACTTATAAAAAAGTAAAAAATTGCTTAACTTATATTTATGAGTTAAAGCAATGTAAAAATCATATTGACTTCTTGATATATCCAATGTTTCCCCCCCCCACCTTTTTTCTTTATATTATTTGTTTAAAAGTTAACATTAAAATATCAAATTGCTTGTATTTGTAACTGATGAGCATACATTTAATAATAATAATACATTGTAACAATAAATATTTTTATATTGTCAGTTGTCATTATGAATTTCCCGTTTAAAATGAATATATTTATAATAATTTCAGGCTATGTTGAAGATGTTAAAAGATCAATATTTATAGAATGATTAAATTACATTAAAATCTCGACATTAAGGCTTGTCCGGGACAAGTGGATTTTTTGAAGGGGCAAGTGAAAGAGAATTTTACTTGCCCGACGGACAAGTAGCCTGATAAAAAGTCATTAACAAAAATAACTAGGGAATCAACAAAATGCAAGAATGATTCTGCATTCATTACTGTAAGTGGCGATTGACAGTGAATGATAATAATGTATAATAAACTGACGGTAACTAAGTTGCACTGTTGACGCTTGCGCAGCCTCTCGAGGAGAAATCGAAACAAATGTGCGCCGCTCACACAGAGAAACTCAGTTAACACACTGCCCTATAAATGTAGAAATGTGGAGTTTATTTATATTTATAACATGATACAGTTGCAACGTCACATTACCAAGAGTGCTGTTTTCCTGAATAACACCACGACTGAAAATGACACTGATTTCATATGACAGTTCCAAAACAATTATTAACATTAAGTCACTTACATTTTAGATGCAATATTGAGTGTTTTTGTTCTATTTCAGCAGCGAAAATAGTTCCAAAAGATAACAGCGTGTCACAGCAACGTGTTAGTGAATGATTCAGCGTTTTGAATGAATCGATAGAATCAAAGATTCAATGAACTATTCATAAACGACTGCCTCATTCTTGAATGAATCAGCGTTTGAACGAATCGACTCAATGACTCGCTCATTAAGACGGTCACATGCTGCCACCTACTGGTGGTTTAGTTTCATCTTTCCAACATTTCTTATTTATATATTCAAAAAATATTTAAAACAATCTCATAACATTATTTAATGCAGTTGTAATTTTTCAGTGTATATTATTTAATTTGACTGGTAACAGCCTATAGTGTCGTCTTCTAATTTAATTTATTGATCCAATTTAAGAATATAAAAGGAAATCTGAATCATAGCCTATATTTAATAAGATAAAAGGTACAAATATCACAAATATGCATATGTCAAAGCTGATTGAACACTGGTGAGAATATTGCTTCAGAATACATTTTATTTACAACACACACAAAAAAAACTTTTTTTTTTCCGGACAAGCACATTTTTTACTCGGACAAGTGGATGACAGATTTACTTGTCCGAAGGACAAGCACGTGAACATGCTTAATGTCGAGCCCTGTTAAAATTACTTAAAAATAGTTAAATATTGTATAACTTATAAAAAAAGTTGAAAATTGCTTGATGTAAATTGATGAGTTAAAGCAATGTAAAAATCATATTGACATATCTTGATATATCCAATGTTTTTTTCCCCACCTTTTTTCTTTATATTATTTGTTTAAAAGTTAACATTAAAATAAATAATTTAAACAAAATAAATAACTACATTTTAAATGATGAGCACTTCCCATATAAAATTGCTTAGTTTTAATAATAGACATGAACCAGCATGGAAACAAACTAAAGTGACATTGATGATCAAATTGCTTTATCAAATCAATCGATACATATATGAATGATTAGTTAAGCATTGTCCAATGAAGTCTGGTAGTGTTAAAGTACATTTTATGGAAATTAGATAACAGAAATTACATATGTTTGTAACTGTTGAAGATACATAAAAAAAGGAACAAATATTTTGGTTCACGTTTTTTTTGTCTCATCGATATACGCTCCCCATCAGCCATTCAGCACCAGTAAGTCACTTCAATACAGTATAACAGCAGGAAGTGTGTCCAGCTTCCCTCTGCCCTCTACCTGCCTGTGCCTGCCAGTGTATCCTGCTGGGCAACAGACATTAAAAATTGATGGTGCCCATCCCGAGCAAGACTCCATTATTTATTTACAGGAGCGGTTTCGTCCCTATCCCTTTATGGAATACAAATGAAACATGGCTATTTGTATTCCAGATTGCATTCATTCCCGTAAATAAAAACACATTTCTTTATTTCTTCAAAAACACATTCTGTTATTTCTTCAAAAAGCTGTGCTGTTGTTTAAAACCACTGTGGTTGTTCTGAGGTGGATTTAACCGTGTAATGAGTGTCACATTGGTGTTAATGTATTCGTAGAGTGAAATCATTTGAGTTAAATCTGATGTGGCATGAATATAGAAACATGATCAGGGAACAATCTGTTCCAACTCATAATGCGACAATCAACTCTCAACAAGCAGTAATTTCTGGTATATTCAAGGTGAATGAAAATTTAGGATGCCTGGGCGCAGATGGAGATCAAGGTGGCAAACTTATGATTGCCGTCTGAAAAAGTTGTTGGGCAGATCTGAGGGAATATTATCACTGACTTCTGAGGAACCTCAGAGAGATGTTGAAAAAGCCTCAGGAAAAGAAGTTGACCTTGAATTTTGTAGTCTTTCCTTCACTTTCCCAGGTCAAATATTGAGTTGTCTAAATGTATTTATTTTTGCCGGAAAGACAAACACGCATTTGCTCCATGTGCTAGGATTTCCACAGACATTCTTCTTGATTTTTAACTCAAGCTTCTCGAAAAACACATAAAATCTCAAACTCTGCTTCGAGATATATACCCATTAGCTGGGCAGAGGCGAAAATGATAGCCAAGGGGGAGAGAGAGATGTTATTTCTACAGCGTTACGAACAGGAAACCAAACAAGAGACAGACGATCATTCTTGTGTGGCTCTGTTGCCCACAAAACATATAGAGGCACTAATTTAATTTCATGTTTCATTGGCTGCTGGTGCCACAGACAGGAAAGTTAGAATGGCATCCCGAAGGTTGATGTTTGACTTTGCAGACTGGAGGAAGGTCCTGATTGCTGAAGTTTGCAACGATTTACTATCATCTGGTGTCAATGTGATTGGTTAGTAAGTTCTCAGGTATTTCAACATGATATCATGAGCAATCATAGGTTTTAGTGTAGCTCAGTATTAGCATTGACTGTATCGAAACTTCAGAGACGTAGAAATGTTCGCAAATTCTTTCATTAGGTTCACAGAATTTTAAACACATAATTAGCTTAAAATATGTATATATATATATATATATATATATATATATATATATATATATATATATATATATATATATATATATATATATATATATATATATATATATATATATATATATATATATATATATATATATATATATATATATATATATATATATATATATATATATATATATATATATATATATATATATATATATATATATATATATATATATATATATATATATATATATATATAAAACTATAAATATAATTGTATATTATTTATTATATGATAAATAATATTATATTTATTATTTCAATATAATATAATTATATTTCTATTATATTATTTATTTGTATTTAATCAAATATCTACAAATAATTATATATATTTTACATTTTAAATATCTATATATTATGTTGTAAATATACAAATATATTTATAATATACATATTAAATAAAATAATATAAATTATTAGCATTACATAATAATAAATCATATTATATGTATTATTTAAATATAATATAATATAATATTTTATTTGTATTATATTACTTATTTATATTTAATTAAAATATTTACAAATTATTTTACATTATTTATATATATATATATATATATATATATATATATATATATATATATATATATATATATATATATATATATATATATATATATATATATATATATATATATATATATATATATATATATATATATATATATATATATATATATATATACTAATTATTATTATAATTGTTATTTTTATTATATTACTTTTATTAAGTATGCATTTAGATGCTGTCAAAATGCCAGTATTGGTCATTTCAACATTTGTCCAAATTTACACAAATATTGTGTAATAATTGTTATACAAATAGAAATATTTACTATTAGTATTTAAAGGCTTATCATTAGACAAACTAAACTACATTTCTACTACAAACTTGGAAAATACCATCAACACAAGTGGCTGTACGATTTGTATTTAAATGTAATTCAATTCTGTTTGTTGATATAGGAATTCATATTAATATAGAGATAACAAAAACTTGAAATACATGATTATAACACTTTAGTCCAGATGATGATGATAAAGATGCAAAAAGAGTTTACTTGACAAAAAGAGTTTTTTAAATTAAACTAATTCAGATAAATTATATGCCTAGCGGGAAGCTAGAATAAAGGAAACAGGAAACTGAAATAAAACAAACAAAAAATCTATGAAAATTAAAGTAAACATTTAGGAATCATTAAGCATGGTCCAATGAAGTCTCGCCCCAAACGGCAAGTCTGGTAGTGTTAAAGTACATTTTATGGAAAGGGAGAAATCATTGTGACAATGATATTACAACTGCAACATAGGTTAAAAGGCCTTCTTCCTCCATTCAAAATCCTTTACTTAAAATAAATTGTCCCCCTCAAGAAATAATGAGTACTCATTTAATTATTTAAATGAGTATGGACAAAGCAAATCAATAATAGGATAAAACCAAGTGGATATAGCTTATTAATATTTCTCTCCAGTCCGCATTTAAGGCGGTGAAATGTCACCTTATCTCCTTGGTTTGCTTTTTTTGTTCAGCTTTCTTGCGGTCTCTCTCCAGAGTGATTGTTCTAATCTAGGCCATAATGAAATTCCCTGCAGAGAAACATTATGTGTAGGAGGGGAGGGTTGAATGAGGGGATATTTAAACAATTTATGAGAGCACGACACACGAGCAACTGCAGTCACCTTTTTCATAAAGCAAAACTGATAAAGACTCGGACACGTAATAAAACCTCAGATCACAATTAAACCGAGTGTTAAAGTGGAAGCTGCATTGTGTCCCTGTGTATTTCTTACAGCAGACGTTATTGACTTGGAGTGGGATTTGCTGTGTTTTATTTATTGCAGATCATCTATGGCTGAGTTCTTGTTAAGCGTGACGATCTGGAAAAGTTATGTTGGAAAAAGCAACATAAAAACATTTACAAAAAGCCACGAAACAGTACAGGCTGAAATCACGTAACTGCTAAACCAGCCGTGAAATGTTTTCGTCTGGATGTGGGTTCGATCGATTTGGCTGTTGTTGGGGTCAATGCTCTACATGTGCAGGTGAGAAACGACTCAAAGCTGATATTTAATACACAAAACAACCCTTAGGCTAACAACACATGCTATAATAATTTCAAACTTTTTGTATTGTATGCTGGTTGACAAGATTTTAAATTGCCCATAAAACGTTCACTGAGGTTACACATTAAGGGCCCTATTTTAAGGATCTGAGCACATGGTGTGAAGCGCATGGCGCAGGTGCACTTAGGACTTGTCCGAATCCACTTTTGCTAGTTTAACGATGGAAAAAAACACCAGGCGCATGGTCCAAAAGGTTGTTCTCTCTTGTCATTCATTTGTCATCTTCACTTTATTTTTCACAAAGCATTATTTTGCTTCACTTCAGCTATGATAAAGAGACGTTCACTCTTACATTGCGTGTTCATGTACTAGACACCGAAAAGATTTCCTTAGTGTTTTTCGCGTACAGGCAACAATGTCGAAACGATCCCCATTCACACAAAAACGATTAAAAACGTGGTAATATGCTTCCAGGCCAGTAGTTGGCAATGTTACACCTTTAAAAATAAAGGTGCCAGGAAGAACCAAAAAGGGGTCACAGTGATGCCATAGAATAACCATTTTTGTTTCCCTGAAGAACCATTTTGTGAAAGGTTCTTTAAAGAACCATTTTTTTTTCTAACCATTTTATAGTCTAAAGAACCTTTCTGCACTACAAAGAACCTTTTGTGCAATGGAAAGATTCTTTGGATATTAAAGGTTCTTCATGATACCATACACCCCGCCAAAGAACCATTTAAAAACCTATATTTTGTGTAAAAGCATTTTTGTCGTTTACACAGAGACGCTAACAGTATCGTATTAAAAAAACCTGTTTTCAAAGTTGCGTTTCCAGGCCTCCAAATAGCCAAATAATAGTGTAAACACCCCCCTAAATGAGTTTTTACCATAGATGGTAAACTAAATTTGGACATAGTGTCCGTGACGTCACTACTAGGTTTCTGAAGAGTCTTTTTGAAGCATAAAGTCGGCCGTCGTCCTCTTGTCAGCACGTCACTACCATACTCTGTAAGAAAATATGGACGTAGTGTCCGTTACGTCACTCATAGGATTCTGAAGAGCAGTTTTGAAGCGTAGGGTCGAGCTGGCCGTTGCCATCTTGTCAGCGCGTCCCTCCCAGATAACAGCAAAATGGGCAAAGAGACGGGACGTGGCTGGAGCTGAGGTGACGCGATGACTAACAGACAGCAGATAAATGGCCATCCACCTGTCACTCAAAGTGGCCACACCCTTAATTATGCAGAACTTTAAAGGTCCCATGGCATGAAATTTTCATTTTATGAGGTTTTTCAACATTAATATGAGTTCCCCTAGCCTGAATATTGTCCCCAAGTGGCTAGAAATTTTGATCGGTATAAACCGAGTTCTGTCTGTCTTTCTCTGCCTTTGAGAAAATGACAGCTCAGACGAGCTGATCTTGAATTTTCCTGTTATGACGTCATAACAGGAATGGTTACCTCCCTTTCCTCTGTCCAGAGAATTTGGCATGCCCATGTGAGCACCATATTTGTTTGTCCTCGAGAGATCATGGCTTGTGAACGCTGGCAGTTTCTCAGTGTTCTTTTTTCAGAAGTCTTTTTTCAGTTCCTTCTGATCTGTGATCAGTGATTTCTGATGCGTAGCTAATTATTCAAGTTCACACAGAACTTTATTATTCGTGCTCATGCTGCGGCTTCTCTCTCTCCTGACAGAACGGTGTTTTCGTGTTTTCTATCTTGTGAGTCAGTGTTTTTGTACATCCTGTTCGCATCTTTCTGTTCTAAAATGTGCATACAGTCGTGAGTTTCTGTTCAACATCGGCAGAGCAACATCTTGAGAGATAAACCTCATGCACGCCGAAGCTCGGGCTGCACTGACCGGTCGGCCTTCAATATCACCGACCCCCAGTACTGCATCTGGCCCACAGCGGAGGCGCCATATGCGGCGCGAGATCAAGCAGAGAGGGGGTAAGCGTGAACGTATCCGGGCTAGGCTAGCCAGCTATCCCCACAATAAACTGGATTACATTTGATTACTGTGCTGTGTCTTTGTTTGCACTGTGTACTCAATGCTGACGCTTTTCATATGATAGGAAAATATCTAAAAATAATGCTATAATCAACACTTATGTGTGCCTCGAAGACCTCGTTAAACCCCGCCCCCTCCACTCATTTCAAATGCAAAGATGTATATAGACCAAAACCACAATTTGTACCAGGCTGTAAACATGTTTTTTTCTGCTGTAAAGTTGGGCATTTTAACATGGGGCTCAATGAGATTCTGCTCCCTTCTGGAGCCTGTCCCTAGCGGCCAGTCGATGAATTGCAGTTTAAGTCACTTCCGTATTGGCTTCAAGAGAAACTGGTGGAGGTTGCCGCTTGGTTTTTACAGAATAATCCAAAGGCTTTAACAAAAATATAAGATTCAAATTTTGGCTTTAGAAACCTTTAAATAACTGGCCACATTTATTAAAAGTGCCTTAAAAGACGTGCAAGAACATTACTATGATTTAAATTAATTAATTAATAAAAAATAAAAAAATAGCATGTAAATATCTGTGAGGCCACCAAAAGCAGTTTTGAAGTCTTGTCTTTGTCCTGTTTATGGTGGATTGATGATGCTGTTCTGTTAGTTACATGGATCCACAACCCTAGGCTGAGCCCGAGGTGCTCAGATTCTCAATGCTTCAATTGAAAACACATTATCTGGAGATAGCTAGTTATACAGTACCATAGTCACAGTTATAATGAGATATTTGGAGTAGGCTAAGATCACAGTCAGTGCTGTAAAAAGCTAAAGCTACAAGCTACTTGGGATTTGATGGAGTTAAACTTTAATATGCTGCTTTTGAGATCTGAAAGGTTCTTTGAGGAACCCAAAAATGGTTCTTCTATGGCATCGCGAAAACTCCTTTTTGGAACCTACATTTTTAAGTGTAGTCGTAATGTTGTCTTGCAACCTGTATTGGGCAAGTATGCCGCACAAGTCCTGAAAAGTGAAGCCAAAACGTTTCAATCGCCCCCCAGATGGCTGGATGCATTATAGGTCATAAACCCCGCCCTCTAATCTAATGGGACGTGAGACAAACAAAAAAAACGTATTACACTTCAAATAGATTTTTTCCAAAGATGGTTTCTGTCATTCTAGTTTTTATCACGCTGATGTAAGTTGAAGTGTTCATTGTTTTAAATAAGTTTGGTTTTAGGTAGTTATTTGATGCTATAAAAACAGGAGTGTGATGTCATGATTGACAGAGCGAAGTAGTAACTGAGGGACCAACAGACTTTTTTCAGGAATTTTAGGAGATGGGAGCTTCAACTTTAAATTCTACATTTTCATAACTGTTTATTTCATGAGTTGCTCTGCAGTAAACTACTAACCAATTCGGTGGCGGCTCCACTTCACGCTCAGTGCTGTGCAAACTCGGGCTCCAAGATGTCAGCCCCATATTTGGACATCGCTGGCTTCACTTCTCTACAACGGAAAAGAGTTGAAGGTAAGTCATCCATATATATATCTTTTTTTTTTCTCCACATTTTTTTTTACAGTCTATGGTATTGAGCGCCAACCATATTTGCAACACAAGTCATTCGTGGCCATCCTTCCTCGTTTTGTCAACAGAGCAGATAGCTCTCCTGACATGAATGGTTAGTAGTGCAACACATTTTCAAAGTTGTGCATGTCTCCCTGAGAGTAGTGCATTAAATCCCCTTTGCAAGAGCAGAGAAAGTGGTCAATTATCCACTACAGACAAATTTAACACAGGTAATTTAGTGTCACACTATTTTTCACGACCCTTATCTGCTATGACAGTGAAGCCTGAGGCGAAAACAGACTTGAAAGCAAAGTGTACAGGGGCATTACAAGGGAAAGGATAATTCTCTAAAAAAGTGCTTTTTATTTCTCTTTAAATGTAAGAAAGTTTGTTCTATAGGGAATACGCTTTCTAGTTTCCAAATGTCTACCAGTCAAAAGTTTGGACATCCCTTCATCGTTATCATTTTCCATAGTTTCGGGAAAAAATTGCGCCTTTCAAAGCTCTTGGATGCTTTGTAAACAGAAATGAAAGAATTTCCAATGATGTTCCTTCACTATCCATTCCAACCTCATAAAAAATCAAATGAAAAAATGAATATAATAACACTTTAGAATAGTTTTGCACGATATACCGGTACTATAATTTGTTACATTTATAAAGCGCTTTTCTAGGCACTCAAAGCACATTACATAGAAAGGGGAATCTCCTCAACCACCACCAATGTGCAGCATCCACCTGGATGATGGTGGGCATTCTGGCGCCAGAATGCCCACCACAAACTGGCTTATTGGTGGAGAGGAGACCGATATATATATATATATATATATATATATATATATATATATATATATATATATATATATATATATATATATATATATATATATATATATATATATATATATATATATATATGGGGATGATTAGGAGGCCATGATGGACAGGCGCCAATGGGCAAATTTGGCCAGGATGCCGGGGTTACACCCCTACTCTTTATAAAAGGACATCCTGGGATTTCTGATATTAGCACTGTTTGTTGTTTTTCTTGTGGTATGAGATCCCGGAAGCGCTGCCGCATGACGTCAGACTTATGCCGCGTTCCAGGCAACCCGTAACCCGTGTTTTTCCAACCTTCTACCCGTGAAAGTGTGCTGGGACAGGTGTTGTGCCGAATTTCGACCCCCTGCCAAATTATTACCCCCCTCGTTGAAGTCACTAGCTGATTGCCTAATCCTAACCTCACCCCTAATCGTAACCCCTCCCCCACAACTAATCCTAAACCTACCAATACTAGGGGGGTAATAATTTGGCGGAGGTCAGAATTCGGCACGACAACGGCAGTCAAACCTGTGACTTCCCACCCGTGAACTCGTACTAGATCGATTTACTTCCAGTTACGAGATCTGACGTCACATAGCCCACGAAACAACAATGACAGTCCAGTACGAATGCGGTGTTTATGAAACAAATATACAATTATCGTTAAATAAATGGTATAACAGCTTATCTTGCCGCCGTTTCCCTCAAATAAGCAAGTAAGCATCTTTGCGCTCAGGCAGTTTGGCGTGACTTTGCCTGGAACGCAACAAAGTCGTGAGTCGTGGTTTGAAGTTGTAACTTACTTGCTCAAAAAAATATATATATATATATATATATTTTTTTTTACCTCTAATACACCACTATTTCCAACAGCCTTCAGCGCGATCACTCCAGATAAGTAAGGTCAAGTCAAAACTTGAATATGATGAGCTTGTGGGAAGTACATTTCCGATAGCACATGAGGCAGTATAACATTAGCTAACATTGTTTATTGTTTAATTTTTTTAGATTACTTTTGGAAATTAAAATCATTAAACATTAAATCTGTTTTGAAACAATTATAAAAAGCATTTTCCAAATAAAACTGACTTGGCTTGACTAAGTTCATATATGATCTATTCCTTACCTGTCTAAAGGACCATTCACACTTTAAGAACAATAATTATAACGATAACAATACAAATAGTTCTAAAAATTCGTTATAACGAAAAGAAAAAAAAAAACCACGAGTCCACACCACGATAATGGCAGAGGAACGATCGTTAGAAACACTTCCATCTGATGAATGATAACAAGACTGACAGCCAATCAGAAAGAATCCTTCCTGCTCTAAAGAGCTCGAGCATTTAAAGAGGCAGAACGATTTTTAGAATGGACAAAACGTATAGTTGAACGGGCCTTGATTCTAATGTGTCAAGATACAAGAGATCCACGGCTGAGAAAAGTTATTTTACAACCAGCAGGACCATAAATCAAAAAATGACACATAATATCCAGATGGCCCACTGACAAGAAAAAAACAAACGGCAGAGTTAATGATCAATGTAAACAGGTTTCAGTTTGATAGGAAGATGTACCACACAAAGCATCCAGCAAAATCTAATCAAGTTAAAAGGGAATGACGCT
Source organism: Gobio gobio (assembly GCF_949357685.1). NCBI lineage: Eukaryota > Metazoa > Chordata > Actinopteri > Cypriniformes > Gobionidae > Gobio > Gobio gobio. Next base: position 14,106,444 of record NC_137121.1, on the reverse strand, counting down.
CATTATAAACAGAGCTTCTAAGCAATGTTTTATTCATAACACTCGGATGCTTTTCAATTCTATCCATTTTGGGAAATATTAAATTTCTCCTGAGGAGTTAGAGGTATAAATTAATGATGAACTGCCGTCTTTCTTGAAATGATCCTCCTGTCGAAATTGCATGCGTTTGACATGCATGTTTTTTTAAAAAGAATAAAGCACCTGTTTTTCTGAAGGACTTGATACACTTTTATTTTATCGGAATAAACTGAAATATGCATAAGCAACATTCATATTAATAACAGTAAACTTAAGGAGACCAGCATGTTTGGTAGGTATCCAGTCCTGGAGGGCCACTGTCCTTCAGAGTTTAGCTCCAACCCAAATCAAACACACCTGAATCAGCTAATCAATGTCTTCAGGATTACTTCAGGTTTTATCAGGGTTGGAGCTAAACTCTGCAGGACTGGAAGTGCCCACCCCTGGTCTACAGCACCTGCACTGACCTCTAAACCCCGGAACACTTCTTAAAGGGATAGTTCACCCAAAAAGGAAAATTCTGTCATCACCCTCAGTTGTTCCAAACCTGCGTGAATGTCTTTCTTCTTCTGAAGACAAAATAAATTATTTTGTAGAATGTCAGTAACCAAACAGATGATGGGCCACATTGACCTCCATAGTCAAAAAAAATAAAAATAAAACATTAATGAATGCATCAACACATGACTTAATACTGTACATTTAAATAAAAATAAAAACTGCACTTTGGTTTTGAGAAACTTTACATGTCAGTCGTGGTACTCATGCAGGCGACTCATGCAAGTTCACTTCCAGTCTTGCAATATATATATAATATTTTTTTAATGTGATGCAAAGCAGCCATTTATTTGTAATAGTACCCAATATTATATTTAAAACGTCTTTACATTTTGATCAATTCAATGTCCTTGCTGAAAAAAAAAAAAAAAATCTTGCTGACACTTTTAAACAATAGTGTCTATATTAAATTACAACAAATTTAAAGAGTGCTTCTTTAGGCACTTTTATTTTCTAGACTAGAGGTTAATATTTAATAAAAAAAATAACATTTTAAGGTATCTTATTTTTGTTAGATAGATAAAACTGAAACTTTTATCAAGCCTTCATCATTTATTTATATTCAAATGCCTCATATAAGGATTTCTTTGAACTTGGTGCAGACATTCACTCTAAAAATATGAAAATCCTCACAATGAAAATGTTCAAACTATATGAAGTTTATGAACTAAAAAGTGTACATTTTTGAAGAAACAACCCAAAACCACTTTTCATAAGCAATATCCCTTAGAAATAAATGTTGTATATAGAACCTGTGTTTTTTCCTTTGTTACAAAAAGTCCTATATAAGAAGATATGTCATATTATATGGTAGGCTATTATATGTCATAACCCTTGAATGTTCAATGGGTTAGGCTATTTCATTTGTTTTCTAGCGATAAAGTATGATTAAAAGCAGTTTATTTCACAAAATGTAATTTAAATTAAAATTGATTAACTAAACTAATTCAAACTAAATTAATAAAAATGATCCCATGATGGGAGCCCCTAAAAGTTTTGAATGAAGCACCTGAATATGAATGCTTGTTTCTCCGCCATAGAATACAAAAATAAATGTGCAATTATGACTTTTTTTGTCATCATATTTTTTGTGCAATTTATGACACAATTGAGAATTGTGAGACACCGTATCAAAAATACACGTAGAGTAATACTGAGAAAAAAATAATTGTGAGGTAAAAAAAGTCTCAATTATCCTTTTATGTTATACCAGTGTGTAGTATTTATGAGGATCTATTGACAGAAATGCAGTAAAACATACATAACTATGGTTTCAGTGGAGTATAAGACCTTAAATAATGAGCTGTTATGTTTGTATTACCTTAGAATGAGCCATTTCTATCTCCATACACCACGGGTCCCATAGATATCCATAATAAAGGCTAGATATCTTACGGCGGAGTCTCTAACGTCATCACCGGCGGCCATCTTGTCACAGTCCGGTACCTGATGATCTGCATGAACACAAATACTCTAATCTCACTGAAATCTTGACGGATTTACAAATGATTTGGTTTCTTACAAACGTTATTAACATGGCTATAATTTTGGATGCTTGAACAAATTATGAATAATTTTTCATAAGTATGCAATGTCCTAACTACATCTCTGACGTTTATAACAAACCAAACAGTTTGAAAATCGGTAGAAAATTTAGCAAGTTATGGTTATTATAAAAGTGCATGCACCCATGAAAACAATGTTACGAGTGAGCGAGCTGCCTGTCGACCTCCATTGGCCAGCAGCGCGCACGAGACATCTAGCCTTTATTATGGATATCTATGATGGGTCCACCTACTGCGAAGTCCCCATTTTGACCGCCATGTTTCTACAGTAGCCCCAAACGGACAAACTTCTCTACAGAGCGCTAGCTAGTCTCTGCTCTCACCGACGACGACATTTTTGTCCTGTTGGCCACCGTAGCTTCTCTATGTGCTCCTAAAAGGGAGGGGAGGGGGGGGGGGGGGTCAATTCACAACCTCATCGCTAGATGCCGCTAAAAATCACACACTTCCACTTTAAGGTTCTATATATAAAACCATTTTGCACGTGTATAAATATCGGCATTTGATAAGTCTTTTGGCAACATTACAGCCTACAGTCCTTCCTTGCGTCCATGCACTACAGATCAGCACTGTGTAAAATCGGAGCCCCCTATAGCTATTTAGAGAAAGCCACCTGCTAGCTGAACGTATGTGATAATGTAGTTATCACTATCACAGGCCTGAGAGCTCCTGGGGGGTCATTCGGCAGGGAGGGGAGAGTAATGCGTCTTCCCGCTTCGTCTGCGGTGGGTATAGTGGCAGACAGAGCTGGAGAGAGACACAATTAAGAAATGCAGTGGTGTGTGCCGTACCCCGCGTCTGCAGCATACCAATGAAGACCTGCCCACCTCTCCGTACTCAGGTAGAGCCCACCCCTGCCAGGATCTAATTAGACCATCTCTTTGTAAATGGGAATGAGATTACAGGACAGGATAGCATGCCGTTTGCTGCGGGTTGCTGGAGGTCACAGCTAAGTCATTACCTACCCCTAGATTGAGCCCTGAATGACACAGGGAGAATGAAAATAGAGTCATTACCCATACTGCCTTTATTCAGAGAAACAGTGCACTTACCCCTCTGTTTACTAAGTTAAATTCAGTGCATTCGTTTTTTTCTGTGGGTAGAAACTTTACGGTTGTTTTAACTCCTGCACAGTGTGTGTAGGCTAAATATGATTGGCCCTATGATTTATAAGCACTTTTCTCATTGGGACCACACAATTTTTTCCCACAAGGTCAAACATTTCTGGTATTACTATCCTTGTGGGGACATTTGTTGTGTCCCCACAACATAGGATTCACCAGGACCACACACACACACACCTCTGGTTCGCTATCTATCCATAGGCGTAATGGTTTTTATACTGTACAAACTGTATATTCAATCCCCTTACACTAATCCTACCCCTAAACCTACCCATCACACAAAAGGTTCTACATTTTTTCTGCATAAATCATACAGATCTGCATCTGTATGACTTATAAGCGGCTTCCTCACGGGGAAACACATTTTAGGCGCCCATGGTGTCACGAGTCCCCATGAGTCTGTGCGCATTCATGTTGAAGTGCCCACTGGGATAGAAAAATATGAACACATTCACATTCACACACACATACACATACAAACACACATGTTGCACTTAATAACACCCTTTAGCCATGATTATATTCATAAAATGGCTATATTCATAAAACATAGAAAACATGATAGAAATACAGTAATATTGCTAGTTGTGAAACTTCTGTCCCACAGACCGAAGATGAACCCATTTAACGCTATTTTGTATACCTTTGAGCTAAAAGTGTCAGTCTGTAATTGCTGGCTTCTGTTGACTCCTGAATTTGGACATGGACTGACATGAGTTAGTCTTTGTAGCTTTGCTCCCAAACCAAAGGTTGTCCAAATTGTGCAGAGATGACGGGACTCATTATACGAAACATTCTGGGGAGAATTTGGATGAAATCTGTCTCAAAGGCTTCGATTGCCTTTGTATCAAATTATATGTCTTATCAAAACTCCAATATTCCCTTAAATTGGATAAGATGAAGGAAAAAAAAAACACACACACAAAAAAAGACCAAGACCACAAACAGCACATATCTGACTGTATTTTACATTTAATTTGGTGTCCATCTCTTTATATTGTTTCAGTGCCCCGTATATGACTGCCCTTATCAAAAATTATTCAAATTATGAGTTTTGTTCACCTATGAAAATGTCACTGCAGATTTTTTTCGTAAACACCAATATTCTTTTCTTTTTTTACTTGTATATATATATATCTATGTATGCATGTATAAACATAAATATATATAAAAAAAGAAAAAGTGATACAATATCTCTCTCTCTCTCTCTGTCTATACATTTTATATGTAGAAGTATTTGTGCGTATTTGTATTTGTATGCTTAGAAAATCGCACATTTGCCTAGCAACATGTCACTAACAGTATGTACACACACTATATTGCCAAAAGTATTGGGATCCCCCTCCAAATCATTGAATTCAGGTGTTCCAATCACTTCCATGGCCACAGGTGTATAAAATCAAGCACCTAGGCATGCAGACGCTTCTACAAACATTTGTGAAAGAATGGATCGCTCTCAGGAGCTCAGTGAATTCAAGCGTGGTACTGTGATAGGTTGCCACCTGTGCAATACGTCCATTTTGTGAAATTTCCTCAATACTAAATATTCCACGGTCAACTGTTAGTGGTATCATAACAAAGTGGAAGCAATTGGGAACAATAGCAACTCAGCCACGAAGTGGTAGGCCACATAACATCAGAGCGGGGTCAGCACATGCTGAGGCGCACCGTGCGCACAAGTCACCAACTTTCAGCAGAGTCAATAGCTACAGACCTCTAAACTTCATGTGGCCTTCAGATTAGCTCAAGAACAGTGTGTAGAGAGCTTCATGGAATGGGTTTCCATGGCCAAGCAGCTGCATCCAAGCCTTACATCACCAAATGCCATGCAAAGCGTCGGATGCAGTGGTGTAAAGCACGCCACCTCTGGAATCTAGAGCAGTGGAGACGTGTTCTCTGGAATGACCAATCACGCTTCTCTGTCTGGCAATCCGATGTACGAGTCTGGGTTTGGCGGTTGCCAGGAGAACGGTACTTGCCTGACTGCATTGTGCCAAGTGTAAAGTTTGGTGGAGGGGGGAGTATGGTGTGGGGTTGTTTTTCAGGGGTTGGGCTTGGCCCCTTAGTTCCAGTGAAAGGAACTCTTAATGCTTCAGCAAACCAAGACATTTTTGACAATTTCATGCTCCCAACTTTATGGGAACAGTTTGGGGATGGCCCCTTCCTATTCCAACATGACTGTGCACCCGTGCACAAAGCAAAGTCCATAAAAACATGGATGAGCGAGTTTGGTGTGGAGGAACTTGACTGGCCTACACAGAGTCCTGACCTCAACCCGATAGAACACCTTTGGGATGAATTAAAGCGGAAACTGCGAGCCAGGCCTTCTCGTCCAACATCAGTGCCTGACCTCACAAACGCGCTTCTAGAGGAATGGTCAAAAATTCCCATAAACACACTCCTAAACCTTGGGGAAAGCCTTCCCAGAAGAGTTGAAGCTGTTATAGCTGCAAAGGGTGGGCCAACTCCATATTAAACCCTACAGATTAAGAATGGGATGTCATTAAAGTTCATGTGCATGTAAAGGCAGACATCCCAAAACGTTTGGCAATATAGTGTTTATAGTCTGAACTATCAAGTACCACTTTGAAACTAACCACAAAAACATACATGACTACTAATCTTCAAAATCTATGATAATAAATACACATTATTAAAGGTAAACTTTATATGCAGTGCTATCTTACAATATCGAGTGCTTACTTATGAGTTTCTGTGGAAGGCTAGTTCTATGGCAGAGTACTTTTGTCAGCAAGCTACCGGCTTCTAGTTTACAGTAAGAGCAATCGTAAACAAACCCACCTGCAACACCCTGATTCACCGCAAACACCAAAGCGCCAAAACACCAATGAGTTCATCATGCCATTATCATTATGCAACAGTGAATTACTCTTCAAGTGCTGTTTTATGTGAGAAACACATTCAAATAGTTTATATCGGTGAGCACAGGTGGAATCTACTAGCAAATGTTTTGCAGGTGTGCACGTCAAGACAAAATGCTAAATATTTCTGTTTCACCCTTATGATAAGCTAATATGAAATATAAATAACAGAAAAGACAAACAAAAGAGGCCTAACACAGGTAGCCGTTACTGATGTCAATGCCGTTACACTGTCCACTCTTGATTGTTAGAGTCTCCAGGGCGTCCTGTGGCAGGTAGTGAGGAACAAGCTGGGACTTCCTGTCGTTATGCCGCCTCCCGTTCCTACAGACTTCCGCATCATCTTCATCCTCATCCGCACTGGACGTGTTGCCGTTCACCTCCATGTCCAGTTCGTTGGCGCCCAATGGGTCACTGCAGGATGAATATTCGATTTCCTCCGTGCAAGGTGGCTCGTCGTCCTCGAAACAACTGCCGAAATAAACACAAGGGTAATAAGTGTTGTTATCATTAACTAAAATTATTAAAAAACAATTCAGAAGCGGAAATAACATTGATATTAGATGAAAAACTAACTACAATTAGAAAAGTTGTCTTGCCAACTAACAAAACAAAAACAACTATTTTTTGGAAAACTAATACAAATTACAAAAAGCACATGCAAAAACAATGTATTACAAAAAGAAAACTGAAAAATAAAAGCTAATTAAAAATATTAAATCTATAATGGTATATACAGAATACTAAAAAACTGCAGCAAGGCTTTTGAAAAAGGCCTTAGTTTTGAAAAAAATAAATAATGAAGTGCTCTGTAAGTCATCACTTCATCACCACAGAGCGAAATTAACTTGAACGGAAACACATCGCTCTGTCCCCGCTGCTGCATCTGCCGAAGGACACTGTGACCTTGAGTTCGCTGAGCATTTTGATTGACAGTAAACATAAAGCCCAGTCACACTAATCAGATCAAAACCACAGGGATCCATGGAGAACGTGGATGTGACGAGCAATCCGATTCGGCCGTCCTCGCCACCGGTGTGTGTGTGTGCGCACGTGTGAGTCTGTTTATCATTTTCTCTGCCCTGGGTGGAAATTAAAGGGGAAAAAATAACATCTGGTGTGCCACAATGTGAAGAACAACATTGTATTTTTCCCTCTTCATTATATGGGAAAGATGAGATGATGCTCTGGGAGAAAGACAGAGTGTGTGGGAGCGGTCTCATGAGACGCAGGAGACACGTCCCTTTCACAAACAAATCACGTCCTCTTGACTCGCAAAATGAACCAATTTGTTATGCAGTTGTCAGTGCGGCAACAGGTGTGTGTTACTCGTCTATTCTTCTGGCTGTTACTGGGTGTCCAAATTCAGTGCGGGACACATAACAAGCAGGGATATTAGTGTCTGTTTTGTGGTCGGAGCACCTGTCATTTGTAAGAAGGCATGATTTGCATATATAGAACTCTAAAGCGGCCTTTTGAGTATTTGAACAGTTCTGTTTATGGAGTTATCATATGTTTTAAAAATCTTAAAGGGATTTTTTTCACCCAAAAATGAAAATTATCCCATGATTTACTCACCCTCAAGCCATCCTAGGTGTATATGACATTATTCTTTCAGACGAACACAATTTAATATATCCTGGCTCTTTCAAGCTTTATAATGGTAGTGAATGGCACTCAAGATTTTGCGCATCTATCCATCATAAAAGTAATCCATACAACACCAGGGGGTTAATAAAGGCCTTCTGAAGAGAAGCAATGCTTTTTTTTTGTTTATTTATAACCAGTGTTGGGAAGGTTACTTTGGAAATGGAATAGGTTACAGATTACAAGTTACCCTATATAAAATGTAATAAGTAGCGTAACTATTTCAATTACTTTATTAAAGTAATCTAACTGATTACATTTGATTACTCTTCGATTACTTTCCTATTTTCAAGCACTGGAACACATTTTTATCACTCGTCATGATGGCAACTCTCAGACAAGGTTGTAGCCAAAAGCTTTCAGCGGCAATGTGGATTGATGTAATTGGCAGAAGTACCAATCAAAAGCATCAGAATAGCATCGCTTTACTAAACAGCCTTTAAATGGCAGGAGGCATTGTGCACATCAAAAACAGGCAAAGCAAATGAATATAATTCAACATATCCCAACTTTTTACAGAAAATATTCAGATGTAACCTCCTTTGTAATTCTTAACATTTTCATGTTTTAACTGTAATTTAATTACACATTTTTTCACAGTAACTGATTACAGTTACATTTATTTTGTAATTAAATTACGTAATCTAGTTACATGTAACTAGTTACTCCCCAACACTGTTTACAACCTTATAAACTATAATAACTAGCTTCCGGCAAAAGGCTGTACGCATTGAGCTATGGCGGAAGAGTAACCTCTGACGCGATGAATGATGTAGGAAGTAGCGTAAGCTTAGGTGAGAGACGCCTCTTGAGGTTCAAACAAATAGGGCTGGGCAACAAACTCAAGCTCCTCTTCTCTTATATCGAAATCCTCTGACATTTCTCTTTAAAAATTCTCATTTTAGACTTCTAATTTGAGACGCGCACAGTCATTTCCCGATAAAGTGAATTTGCCAGTGGCAATTTCCCGAAGGACAAAGCTGCTCTCGGTGGGTACATGAGCGCTGGAACAGCCGCTGACGGTCTGGAGCTCACATCTGCGAAATCATCAACAAATTGTTAAATTGGCGCTTATATTGTTAATATATAAGTCAAATGTTTGGGGTCTAAATAACTACATTCTTGACTAAAAAATTCTTAAAACTACATTCCATGACAAAACAACAACTGTCTTTGTAAAATGGTGAGTTTCACCATGACACTCGCTGTGAAGCGGAGTGATACAAACAGTGAAAAGGTTCTGTGGTGATACTGGAAGAATATCACATGGCTGGAAAAGGCTCTCAGCCAATCAGATTTGAGGACCAGATAAAACTGTTGTATAAAAGAATTTATACTACGGGGCTGTCGAATGCTTGAATCAGATTTTTATCTGAGATTTTCAGAGAAACGCACAGCTAAAGTAGTTCCAGGCAGGTCTTGACCGCATTACAGTTCCAAATCACTTCGCCAAATGATTTCAGTAATTTCGCCAAAATGATTTCAAATGATTCTATAGCCTACAACAGCAAAAGAATCAAAACGCACAGAAACGTGTTGTTAGCACTGCTCTGACGATTTTATCAGTAAAATAATTTAGCAACTTAAAAGCTACATGACATTTCTCACTAGCGATATCATAAAGGAGCTGTTCTTATAGTTTCGTATTAGTAGACGCTGCTGCCGAACACTGTTCAAAGAGACGCACAGACTGAGGTAATAATTCACATATTCTCTCTCTCTCTAATAACTCACAGCATTAATAACTGCATCAGTCTGCTATCAGGTGCTCAAGCCTCTGTTAAAAGCTCTAAAATGACTCTAAACTCTGCTTCACATCGTGACCGCATTACCACCTCAGGTGTGTATTATTTTTCTAATAATCGACCTGTCGTCAATTATTCCTTACATAAAAACGTTTTTAACAAATGTAACTAGCTAAAAAAGCTCTTTCCCTTGAGTAAGAAAACATCTCTTATCAAAATCTCTCTTATGGCCTCATTTGATGTTATTTTACCGGTATAAAAATACACCATACAAAACTTTTATAATGATGTTTTTGTGAAAAACCATTTATACTATAGCAGTGAAACAGATGTGTGCATTAAGGCGGACCTCCATTTAATTCTTGGCAGAAAAACACAAAATCGGAGCCAAATATGAAATATGTTTGGATAAAATTACAAAAAGGCAACAAAAAAAATGCAGTACATGTACACACACATTATAATTATTCAATTGTACACATATTTGTAAGCAATTTTTGTCCTTTGTACTTTGTCCTAGTGAGCTCTGGAGACTCGCACATTGAGTTATGACACTGCAGAAAGGACAAAATCATTATCGACTTCCATAGCAATACCGCAGAGACATGTCAATAGCCAACAGAATGAACTCATAATGATCAGATTTGAGGAAACAGGGCACCTTCATCTGTGTAAGCTACACCACCTCAAACTACGCGGTTTGCAGCAGTTCAACAATGATGCGGGTTTCGGACTTGATGAGCTCTATTCTTGACTTCTCTGAAAGCAAAGACTTGTGTACTTATGCAGGGCTGCTTTCAATTACTTTAAGTGGCCGCTGAGAGTGAGAGCTGTGTTCATTTCTGTGCCGCCCGGCCACGGGGAGTCCATGCATCTTTATGCCAGTCAGCAGGTCGGCTTTTCAGCACTCAATCATAAAAACACAACACCGCACATCTTCAAAGATCATAAGATGACAGTGTAGACAGAATAAGACAGAACATGAGATAGATACAGGGGAAACTTGGCTAGTTGTCTCACTTTTTTTCTCCATATTTGCTGACTTTCTGTAATTGTCTCTATAGACACGTAGCTTAAAGTGTTCACTAAAACCCCAGCATTATTGCCTTCGGGAAAAATATGCAGTTTAATAGTGTTTTTTTAGTAATATATTTAAATCCAAACTAAAAAACTAAGCAACTAAAATAAGTACTAAAATGACTAAAACTGAAATAAACAAATACATCTAAATAGAAATATAAAAAAACCCCATAAATGCACATGTATTATTATTTTGAATTAACATTTATTTTTATATTTTCAGTTTCAATTTTAATTTTAGTTTCAGTAATAATGTTATTTTCTTTTGTTAGTTTGTGATTTTTATCAGTTTTTTTATACTTCTATTTAGATTTATTTATTTATTTAAGTTTTAGTAATTTTAGTACTTCAACTTATTTTTAGTTGGCTAGTTTTTTAGTTAAGTATTTCAAATAATATTTATTTCAGCTTATTTCTAATAACAAAAATAAAGTTTTTAATAGTTTTATTTGACAATAACAACACTGTTTAACCCCACTGAACCTCTGTGACAACATGCCCCAATAGTGGGCACTATAAAGGATAACATTTCACAGTGGGAACCTGCTATTAAAGTCCACATGAATTGGCATTTACAACCCATTTTGTTTCTTTAATGTGACATATTTCCAAATTAAATGCAATTCAACAAGAAAAATAAATGCAGAATGGGACATTATCGATCGAGAAATTACTGGATGTTGAAAAGTAGGCGTATGCATGCCAGAATGGAACTAAAACAGGGCCAAAATAGCTATTTGAGTATTGGGTAACATTATCCAAAGGAAACCAAAAGTTGTTTAAGAGGGAAAATTATGAATGCATTATGATTTAAGATTATTAACATGGTATTTTGTGCTCTTTATAATATGTAACAACTACCCTGTCTCCTTTTTTAGAAAAGGAAAGCGCAAAATGGAAGAAGACAGCATGAAATCTATAATTCAATTCCCTAAAGTCAACGGTGTTTTAGGGGAAGTTGAGTGTTCTGTGTGGCTAATTTGCTGCAGGTTTCCAGAACACAATCACCTGCCATTTCAATTAATCCAAGATCACTTGTAATTCACTGTACGGATGGAGGACGATCAATGACTATCAGGAGGATTATACTGCTGTGGCTGGAGACTGAACACAGGGACTCTGGGGGATAGATAAACGGACAGTTGCAGGGTTTGCGGTTGACCACTCGGCACATAGCACTTGCTTTTACATGCGCTTCCACTGTCAACCAGCAGGGGCTAACTGGACTGTGCTAAACAGCCAGACATCGACTCTTTGAGTTCACCATCCTAAAAACAGAGGAGGAAACAAAACAAGGTTGTTCTTGCTTTTTAGAAATACAGTATCTTGCTAGATAGCACAGCACAGCTTCAGGGGTCTAGTGGAGTCCATGCCTCAACGGGTCAGGGCTGTTTTGGCAGCAAAAGGGGGACCAACACAATATTAGGAAGGTGGTCAAATAGTTATGCCTGATCTGTGTACATGTGTGTATGTAAAAGTTAACACATAAGGTATTACGTAAATATTTTAATATTTATTTAGTTATATTTGTCATATATAATAATAATTAATAATAATAAAAAAATATTTTTGTTTGTTTTATTGCCATACCAGCTTCAATGACTATTTTCATGGCAAGATCAATGTATTTTAAAAGAAACAAATAGTGGTAACATTTAGTATTATTGAAAACCAATATATAATATAATATAATATAATATAATATAATATAATATAATATAATATAATATAATATAATATAATATAATATAATATAATATAATATAATATAATATAATATAATATAATTAATATAATATAGTTAGTGCTGGGCGAACGATTAATAACGTATGTACTGTGTATAATTATTATGCATATATATAAACACACACATATGCATGTATATATTTAAGAACTATTTGCATATATACTGTGTGTGTATATATATATATATATATATATAAATAATTTATCTTATATATAAATATAAATATTTTATATATAAATATGACATTTTTTCTTAAATATATACATTATGTGTGTGTATTTATATATACATAATAATTATACACAGTACACACACACATATAATATAATACATGTCTTAAATTCACAAATGATCAAAATAAAATGGTAATTAAAGTAAAAAGAAACTTTAACATTATAAATGAAGGAAAAAACCTTCTGAAGTGTACATTACGTGTTCCTCTGCTGTATGATGTCACAGCAGCGTGAAGCTCTTTAAAAGTCATTTATGGTGTCAAACCTAATCCCCTATGGGTGATGACCTCTGACCCCTACCCATAATTCTTTATGACTGTCCTCTTTATATGTCATTATGCTTGTTATATATGACGCCATAAATTCAACATGACTGATGGTAGTGTTGATGAGCCAAATACCTCTGGAACAGTTCAATCTATCAAAATACAATTAACAAGATTACAACGTTTCAACCTCTTTCTTGGAGTTGGGAACACATATTATATAAAACATTTTCAGCGTTTAACTTGTCAAACGCTCGTCTGATGTAAAGATAAACATTTTCTGCCCTAGTTTCCTTCCACCCCCTCCAGTGTGTTTAGTTTACCCAGCAGAAATAACTTCCGTCTTATGTTTTGCTATAGGTTTGATGGTTCAGAGCCTTAAATATCTGATTTGCGCTATTGTCAACTCCAAATGCAGAGAGTCATCTCTTGGACACGGGAAGCAGCACGACAAAGCCACTATTTTGGTCTAATGATCTACAGAAGTCTTTGTTGGCTCGGCTAAATTGGTACGCGTGCATCTGAAACACCAGCGTGTTCTCTATTTGTCATCTTGCCAGAACGAGTTTGAATTCCACTTTGGATAGTTGCTAAGTAAATATATCATTCAGTCAAGTATTATGCAAATATTTACAAAGCCTGTGCCACATCTCGATGAATATGAGTACAGAAATGTGGCAAAGACAAGGACTTTTTTTCCCTCCTGTTGTATAAAAAACGAATCAATGGTGCACAGAAACTGACCCTGCAATCTACATACACATTGTGAATGCAGACATTTGATTGCATTATTATTCCGGCAGGCTGTATATGTCTGCTGGGAGGATGATTTCAAACAAACAAGAGTTTCTAACAATCTGTTTATATTGTAGGCTATAAACTGCAAAAAAGCAGCTCAATGCTCATTATCATTACCTTGGCTAGCCTCACCGAGTTAGCATTTTGGCTGTTTTCAGCATGTTTTGTGTTTACAATTCAAAGGTATTCTCAGGTCTTGTCAGGGGTGATCAATAGACCACAAACTGTGGCTTAGACATAATTAGGAAAGCTTATTTCTGTTTCTATTCAACCAATATTCAACAGAAGAAAGAATTTCGGGGCCAAATCTTTTGATATGGTTTTAAATAAATAAATATATTACCATTCAAAAGCACTTATTTGATTATAAATACAGTAAAAGAGTAATATTATGAAATAACTTTTCTATTTTAATATATTATAAAATGTAATTTATTAATCTCAGCATTTAATAGTGCATTTTTAAGATCAACAATCTGTTACCATTAGTTAATGCACTGTAAACTTACATGAACATTAACAAACTTACAAAAAAACAACTAACATTAACAAAGTTAATACATAAATAAATAAAACACATACATATATTACCGTTCAAAAGATTGTACGATTTTAATGTTTTTGAAATAAGTCTCTTATGCTGCACTTATTTGCTCATACATATAGTAAAACAGTAATATTTTGGAATAGTATTCGGCTACAATTTAAAATAACTGTTTTCTATCTTAATATATTTTAAAATGTAATTTATTAAATCCAGCATTTACCAGTGCACTTTTAAGATCAAAAATAGTATGTAAACACTTTATTAAATAACATTACCAAAGTTATAAACAAAAATAAAATAAAAAGCATACATATATTACCATTCAAAAAATGGTAAGATTTTAATGTTTTTGAAAGAAGTCTCTTATGCTCATTAAGGCTGCACTTCTTTGATCATAAATACAGTAAAAACTGAAATATTGTGAAATATTATTACAATTTAAAATAACTGTTTTCTATTTTAATATATTTTCAATTGTAATTTATTCCTGTGATCAAAGCTGAATTTTCAGCATAATTACTCCAGTCTTTAGTGTCACATGATCCTTCACAAATCATTCCAATATTGGTAATTTGCTGCTCAAAAAACATTTATGATTATTATTCATGTTGAAAACTGTGCAGCTTAATATTTTGGTGTAAACCGTGATACCTTTTTATTGAATTTCTAGGTCATTATATTTATATATTTATATACACAGTCAAACCAAAAATTATTCAGACACCAGATATAATTTTTTACTAGTGGGTGCAGGACAATATAGTTAATTTATGTAAGTGAGGAGAGCAAAATAAAGTAAACTGTGACATATTATACCCAAAAATTCTTCATACAGTGGACTACCAGTAAAATTGTAAAAGATTTGTGACCACAATTATTCAGACACTTCGACCTGGCCATGTTTTGCTTAAGTGTTTTTTCTTTATTTGCTAATGCGACCTTTGACACCACAGACTGAACAAAATGAAGCATTGCTTGGTCATTGGTTGACCAAAATTGGTATTATCTAATTGTGTATTTAAATGTAACAGCTGATTGGTTGATTGTAATCCATTACATACCTTTCTATCAAAGTTATCTGACATTATCAAGATTAATTTGTTCTGAGTTCTTGTCATATTGTATTACCATTTTCTATACTATAGAGAATAAACTGTGATAATGTGAGAAAATGTTGAAGGTGTCTAAATACATTCTGGTTTGACTGTATATATATAATATATATATTTGTTAATAACTGAAGAAGTTTTGTGAACATGTAAGAGTGGCATTTCATACTGGTTATAGATTCATTGTCAGTCCTAAAATGAGATTTATGTAATTCGACCACAAATATTTTATTTACATAAGTCATTTCCTCATTTACTCTCCCATGGCTTGTCTATTGTGCATGTACAATAGCAGAGAAACCTTTTGTTAGTTTTGTAATTATATGCAATCTCTATCGGATTATCTATATCATCCCATCGACAAATTCCAGAGCAATCAGAATCAACAAATCAACACACAATGGAAGTGAGAGACGGGGGCCAATCTGCTCCCACCATCACCTACAGAAGAACAATCCATGGGTCATTAGAATTCTCCCCTCGCTTGTTTATTAAAGAGTCTTAGCAGCTTGAATTTTAAAAGCCTAATTTTGCAGCGAGAAAAAAAAGAACCCAGCTTCAGTTGGGGCTGGAGAAGACATTTTTTTTTACATTTTTGCTCTATTCAAATCAAAAAGCAAAAGCAATGAAATAAACTGGCCAGCTCATTCATACACAAAGCTGCTGTTCTGACACAAGCACAAGATGCATTCAAATCACTATATTCATGCACAGCGGATTGTGCCATAAAGTCCATTTGACCAATTTCAGTTTCAGCAACTTCATTTCTGTGTACTCCAACTAAACTATGCAACCATCAAAACTTTAATAATACTACGCTCACAGAGAAATGCCACTATAAAACACTGCTACAATAATATGTTTGAATATTTGGTAACACTTTACAATAATTTTAGTTAACAGTGAACAACACTTCTACAGCGTTTATCTTAATGTTAATCAGCATTTACTAATGCATTTTTAAGATCAAAAAATTGTTAATGCACTGTGAACTTACATGAACATTTTTATTAACTTACAATAACAAAGGTTAAAAATGCTGTAAAAATATACTGCTCATTGTTAGTTTGTGTTCGTTAATGCATTATCTATCTAGTATTGATTTGTTGAGCAACATAAAGTCTTAATGACTTATAACCCTCCCTGAATAACTGAATAAATAAAAAACAAAAGCATTTTTGTCATGAATTAAGTTTGTCTGTACTTTGTGATGAGGACAGATACAATTTTGGTCACCAACTTCAAAGTCATCTTTCTACTATGATGCAGTTCATAAGCACAAGATGCAAATGACATTACTAATATTTTAGCTCATTAAAATGCAGAACCATGATTTAAATCCACTTCAAACTTTGCTAGTTATATCTGGAGAGAGGTGATCACAACCACATGGCATGTAATTGCTTCTCAAATCCCCTGGTAAAGACCTGCTCCAAACATAAAATAAAATATCATAAACTACTCACAATAGATTACCGTTTCACATCCATAAACTACTTATGAGGTGGCAGTAAGTACGGATAAGACGGATATACTTACTTTCTCGAAATATCATGATCTTTACTTTTGCTAGTCAGTCTGACTTTTGACTGCAGTCCTTTGTTAGTCAGTGTCATAATTCTGTAATCTTTTATATATACTAATAAATGATATAATATAATATATGTAAGGAATAATTGACGACGGGCCGTTCAATTATTAGAATGATAATGCACACCCGAGGTGGTGATGCGGTCACGACACGAAGCGGAGTGGCCGTTACACCTCGGGTGTGCATTATCATTCTAATAATTGAACGGCCCGAAGTAAATTATTCCGCTTATACTACGGTTACCACACCTCAAGACATCGATCCGATTATATATTTAATGGGATTCGTCCGGTTTTTGTACTTAAATCGCTATTGTGAGTAGGACTATTTCTTCCGCGTCTCATCCAACAGCTCTTTTGCTAGTTCCGAAACGTCATTTTAAAGCTGTTAACGAAGGCTTGAGCCGTTGATAGCATTCTACTGCAGTTATTAATAAAGTTATTAGAGAGAGCGAGAGAGAGAGAGAGAGAGAGAGAGAGAGAGAGAGAGAGAGAGAGAGAGAGAGAGAGAGAGAGAGAGAGAGAGAGAGAAAAAGAGCACTTGTGTGAATTAGGCTACCTCTGTGCATCTCTAAACAGCGCTGTTATTACCTCGCTAGTGAAAAAATGTCACGTGTAGCCTTTAAGTTGCTCCACTATATAGGCTAACTGATCAAATCGTCAGGGCAGCGCTGACACCTTTTTGTGCAAACTGTAGTGCGTGTGCGAGCATGTGTGATTTCAGTAATGAGACAGAAAAGCTTGCCTTTGATGTTTTTCATCTGGACTGTCTAATACTGCTGCTGCCCAGTTGTTGAACGTGTTATATTCACTGTAAATATTAAGATTTACTTTAGGAAAATCGTCTGTCATATTGTTGTTTTTTAGTCCTGTAATTTCCGTTATTACAGTTAACTATGCGACGTGATATGGAACTGTAATGCGGTCAAGAGAGCTGCCTGGAACTACGTTCGCTGTGCATCTCCCAGAAAATAATTGCACACCTCAGAACGTTCATCAGCCAATCAGATTCAAGCATTCAACGGCCCCGTAGTATAAATTATAATAATAAATGTATTATATTCAAGATTTTTACAAATACTGTCATTTGAAATTCCAGGACTTTAAGCACTACTTTTTTGGTTTTCAAGGACTACAATCAGAGATCTCACTTCTCAAACAATATCTTTATTATCTTTCAAAATCTAAAAAAAGGTAAATAGATAAAAAAAAAAATAATAAAACAAAAGAGGTACGAATAAAGTGCAGCACAATGACTGGCAACTATTGAAATATACTATGACAAAGATATCGCTTATTCAAACAGATTTTTTTTCCCCTCATGAATGATTGACCTGAAGAATGAAAGCTGTATCATATACTATACTATCATATATATTTATATGAGCAATATCACGCTCATAGTCATGCGAAATGGCTCTATATATACAGTATAAGATTGGCTGCAGCATTAATTTCACATGGAAATATATTTAATCATTAAAATTAAAAACTAATTTCACATATTTGTCTTTTAATAATTTAAGCACGTTTAAAGTACCTTTTCATAAATATGGCTGTTTTTAAGTGTGACTTAAATTAAAAATTCTAATTCAAGTATTTGAACTTTAAACACCTTGTACAAACTCTGAATATTAATATATATTAACATAAGTTCAAATAAATACATTATTTAGGGATTTAATTATTTACATTTAATAATATTTTTGGCATTAGCAATTAAAAACATATAATGGTCGGATTTATTCCTGTTCAAACTAGCAAAACTAATTGTATTTATTTACTATGGTAAATAATATATATTATAACAATATAGGCCTACTAATAAATGTACTTTACTAGTATAAACTAATATATTTAAATTTAATATTTTTAATACAATTATTTTAAGATTTAATTATTTAAATAGATACAATTATTATTAATAATAATAATTAGTATTATTATTTTTATTTTTGGCACTAACAATTAAAAAACATATTATGGTAAACCACTACTTAAAGGACAAATGTAAAAAAGAAAAAAAAAAAGAAACGCAAAACCAACAGGCATTTTAAGACCTCAATCAATGGCATGCATTATTTCAAGAAAATGCACCATACATCTTCTACCCTGAACAAAATGTCAAGCTCTCAGGTAAAATTACTTGAGTTAAAAAAAAAAGGAGTCCAAAGTTCCGGAAATAATTTCATTTGCAGATTAGAAGGGGCAAGCTGTGTGCCGCATGTCGGGCGAGGGAGTGTTCGTGTCTGCGTGACGGCAGGGGACAGCGATTCAATCAGCTCTCTCCTGGGAGACGGCCATCGCTGCACAAGGATACGCAGCTCTTGTTTACAGTGTGTGCTCTCACAAACCATTACAGACACCTCATAAGAGATCTGCCAGCAAATATCTCCTAGAAGGCATTAAAATCAACGCCACTCAAAAGCTGTTTGCAGCCCACTTTTCAAGCTCTTATCTTCCCCTCCCTTCTCTGTCTCAGCGTCTGAACGCATGCTAGTAAAAGATGTGCAAAGGTAGTTTCATTTTACAACACGTCCTGCTATCAAGCCTGTTCATGCGGGGACTGTAACACAGGGAACAGCAGCTCTGAATTTTAAGTATGCGTATAATGATTCTTTTGGAGGGTCTGTCCAATTGCGCATTCATAATTAAACGTGCAACTGAACAACTGAACAATATGAAGTTCTGGCAAACTTTCACAGAAGCAGAACAATTAGCGGAGCTTCCCTGCGGTTGATCAGTTCAGTGATTTTGGTGGAATATATCGAAATTAATTCTTAAGATGCCATTTTCATGGATAAATAAAGGGGCTGAAAAGTAGATTTTGTGCAAAAACACTTAATGGATTGAATATAATATAATGCATAAAATATATTTTGCTTTTTTATATATAGAATACATTTTATAGCTGGCAAATAAAAAATATAATTTTTAAGCAAAATACATTTACCATTATATATATATTGCTTGATAATAATAATAAAAAATATTAGCAGTTTTTTTTTCTTTCTCTCATTTTCACCATGGTGAACCAAAATTCCAAAGCAAATACAAGTAATTTTGTCCTCATTTCTGAATATTTGGGGTAGTTATACAAAAAAAATGCTATTTTTCTGAACCTATGACCAAAAAATGTGTCAATAACACTCTTCAGGATCACAAAAATTAAGAGGAATCCCAACACAAAAATGTGAAAACTGTCCCAATAAGGTAAATAATATTTAATATTTAAACTTATAAACTAGTCCTCCCTCAGAAAAATAACTAAAGAATGAAGACCGCCTTGGAAAGCAGCGTGATACACGCCTATTTCTCTCTAAAGACTTCTTAAATGCTCTAAATAAATTGAAATGAAGCAAGCTAACTGGCGGGTTCAACCTTCCTCAGTTTCCTGAAGGGCGACCATCATTTCAGAGTGGATTAACAAGTTAATGTAGTTTGTGGTAACTTCTGATGGAATAAGTTTCACAAGTCGGCTCAATTTTCATTGTTGGAATAGCTGAAGGTGCTGGGTGAATCTGAGGACAATTGCAAATGGATGAAATGGGCCAATTGGCATTTCAATTCGGCTAGAATTGTCGAGGAAATATTTAAGATTATTATAATCAATTGCTGTTGTTATTATTAGCGTTATTTCTTGTTCTTTCCCGTCTGTTTGTTTACACTTCTAAAGATCCCCTTTTGTCTCACAATTGAATGCGTTTCATGGTTGACTAAGCTTTCAACTTGGAGGCTTTGGTGAACCGCTCTGATGTGGGGGAAGAAAAGAAATCGAGCCAGAACATACCGTGGGGACTCATTTCCAAACTGCGTAATGAAAGAACTGAACAAATGTGTCAAGCTGTAATATAAAATGTCATGAAAGGTGTGGAGACGTTCAAAGCCGTTTTTATGGGAGCTTGTTATCTTCTTAGGGGTCCGGCATCAAAACGGCTTCTTGGACGTCTTTCGTTCATTAGATAAGAAAACACTTGCTGTTAAGTGACGTCATCGGGAAGCGTTTCTAAAGAGACTAAAATTGGGGTCAGACATTTTTTCATTTCGACGCGCAGCCTTTGATAGAAGCCTATATCCGAATCTGTTTTTTTTTTTTTTAAGTCATGCTTTATTATTAGAAAATCAATTCTGTGGACTTTTTTTTTTTTAACTATGAAAGCAAAAAAGCTGAACTTTTGACACTAAATATATAATAGACTTGAATATGAAAAAAGCCAGAGTGTTCATGCGAGCCACATCTAGCAGGTATTGAGCGTTCTGTCGGGCTACTTTTCATTCGGAGGTGCATAACTAAAAGTGTTGGGCAGGAAAATAGCATCCATCTGAATGGGAATTGTTTCCCTCACAGAGGAGTCACTAACAAAAAGGGCTTGCTGTCAGCTCTGAAGCGCTCGCTTCTCTTTTGTGTCTGGGGCTTGAGGTGAGTTAACCATCCACATGACTTTGTCTGGTATGATTTTGGATGCGTGGCATCAGTGGAGCCGGCTGTCCTGGACTGACTTGCATAAAAGCACAAAAAGCAAGACTAGAGCCGTAAAGCTGGCGGTCACTGCCTTTGAGTGGAAAGTGATATCCATCTGTTGTCATCGGCTGCGTTGGCTGTCAAAAGAAACGAAAGCTGATCAAATCACTACAGACCTTAAAGCAGAAAAGACATCCTTAATAGAGACGCTCTCTCTCTCTCTCTCTCTCTCTCTCTCTCTCAGACACACACACACACGCGCGCTGTTCCGTGTTTTATGGGGACTTTCCATTGAAGTGATTTTTATACTGTAGAAACTGTATATTCTATCCCTAACCCTAAACCTACCCAATCACAGAAGACCTTCTGCCTTTTCAAAAAGCATCATTCTGTTTGATGTATAAGCTGATTTCCTCATGGGGACCAAAAAAGATCGTCACTCAACACGTGAATACCAGGTGTACACAAACACACGTTGTGTTTTATGGGGACTTTCCATAGAAATAATGATTTTTTATACTGTACAAACTGTATATTTTATCCCCTAACCCTACCCAAAACTTTCAAATTTACAAAAAACATCACTTTTTTAAGCAGTTATCCTCATGGAGACCAAAAAATGTCACACACACACATACCACACGCACACACACACACACACACACACACAACCAAACTCTAACCCTAAAATACGACTGACCTTTTCATTATTTAGCATCTTTATTAACCAATTTTACTTTCAAAGATGTCCTTTTAATGAACTCTTTTCTGATGATAAGTATTTTCATGTTTTGTATTACCTGTAATTGATAAATGGCTTATATTAAAATGCTATATAATTTTATCTAGTTAAATAAAAAAACTATATAAAAGTGAATTTAGCCATCACAATACTTTTTATGTACAGTATGAAATATAGATATTCCTTGTGAGATCTATATAATATTTATAAAATAAATATATAGAATGATAAATATAAAAACCAAGCCGCTTGTCCTATGTTGGGTCATGGGGATGGTACAGCTAAAAATAAACATCAAAATAAGAAAGAATACATAAAAAAGAATAAAAAAAATAAAAATAAAATAAATATTCATACATATATACATACTGAACAAAAACATTTTTTTAACATGATTTTTCAAGTGTTGCAGTTATTTCAGTCAGTGTATTTGTTTGTCTATGAAAGTAAAAAAATGATGGGCTACATCTTACATCCATCTAAGAAGAGCTTAGCTGAACCAGACAAGGCTCATAAGCAGAATTCTGCAGTTGCGCATAACTGAGTTATGCAATACTCTCGGGTAGGACCAGTCAAGTTTACAGTTTTCTCTTCAGTAAAGGGAAGCAGAAGAAGAGGGGAACAATAGGAACGCTGTGAAATCCTGGAGAAGAGAGAGGGGTGGGATAATCTCCTCAGAACACTGAGCGGTCTGTGTGGACAAGATGTAACAATTCAAAACGCACACAAAAGGGATTTAATTGAACTCCGTAGAAATCAATAGCTCTGCTTTGGTCCATTTCATTCCATGACAGAAATCAAGACTCTAAGTGAATTTTAACTTGAGGATGCTGGGGAATGGAAAATAGAGGGAGAGTGAGAGAAAGAGTGTGTGTAGAGAAGAAGGGAGTTGGAGAGACGAAAGGAAAACAGAGAAAGTGGCAGTGCTCCCAGGAAACCCCTTTAGTGGCAAATTGAAAACTTGAAAGGGAGCTGATGCACTTTGAATGGGTCTCTGTCCACGTCTCATAGCTTGAGATCATATTTAAAAAGCCAAAGTAAAATGGCTGCCTCACTTGGCAACAGCAACTCTGGAATATGACTCTTAAAAAACACTAACAAGGTCACTTTGGGAATAATCTCATATCATAATGTGGTATAGCGCTCAGAAGGCGGCATTGCACAGATTCTATTTTTTACAGTTCTAAGCAAACTGAGAGTGATCACTTCATTGTTCTATTTGCATACTGATTGCAATTGGTTGTCTTTCTTGCATATATTTGCATACTGAATTCTCACATAATTAACCATCTACACAAGCTTCATACAGAAAACAAGACGAGCAAGTCATGACAACAACAAAAAACCTCTGATGCGGCATTTCCTTTACCCAGAACCAAATCCTAACATTTAAAGGGGGCATGAACTGAGAAATCAAATTATCCTTGAGCTTTTGACATATAAGAGGTCATCATACTATAAGAATATCCTGTAAGTTTCAGAACTGAAAACTTCCTTGTTAACAGCTTTTATTGTAACCAAGAAAATCAATGCCTACTTCATCATTGCAACTTTGGCCCCGCCCACTGGCATGTTAGTGAGATGACGAGGATAGAAGAGCGATACAGGATCACTGGACTACAAATAACATTACCTTCCAAAGAAACCTAATGCTAGTAATGTGGTTATTTTATTGATTTTCAACAGCGTGAATGTCTCAGTTGAGCAATATTTATTTGTATTTGGTAAATTTCACTGTGGATTCTTTGGTACATCAGTCACTATTTCGCCACAGGCTTTGCAAAAAGACTTATGGACTCGACAGTAATGCGACAACATGTAAGTAACCATGTTAATTGTTAGTTCTTTTGAATGTTAGCTCTTTGTCTGTGTCAGTAAATCAAACCATTGACTAAACGGTCAAAATGACTAACCAGTGACTACTTCACATGGTTTCTCTTCACACAGAGACGCGTTTACTTGTATACATAAAAAAAATGTATCGTTGCGCCGTTTCGTCCACACGGATCCGCCGTTTTGGGAGCCTGAAACCGCTATTTTTTGAAAACTAATGGATAAATCATAGATTTAGAATTTCGATAGATTTCATATGCAGCCAATCACCGCAGTGGGCGTTTACACTGAAGTCTCACAGCAGCCTTTTATTTCAAAATTATGACCATTTTTTATGTAAAAATCTTACTGACATTACAGGGAGTGCAGAATTATTAGGCACGTTGATTTTCTGATCATATTTTTTTTCCAGGCACATTTGACCAATTCCAAACCACAGTAATCCTAATAACTACTATTGATTTAGTATTTAATAATGTATAAGTGATATCTAATTGTTCATGAAGGCTGGAAATGAAAATCACCTTATATTCAGGTGTGCAGAATTATTAGGCATGTTTTCTTTTACAGATAAATTGAGCCAAAAAAGAGATTTAACTCAGACTGAAAAGTCAAAAAGTATTAAATGCCCATGAGAAGGATGCAATACTAATGCAATACTAGACATTGCAGTTAAGGCATGACCATTGGACAGTGAAATGCTCGTTGGGTCAGCAGGATCTGACAAAAACAGGTGGTGAAGAAAAGACACCTGTTAACTGCAAAAGAATTAAGAATTAAGGTGAAGAATTAAGGGTGAAACCATCAGGAACCCTTTAGTCTCCAGCGCCACCATTTTCCAGAGCTGCAACCTACCTGGAGTCTCCAGAAGTGCAAGGTGTCAGGATCTCAGAGACTTCAGTTAGGTAAAGAATCCTAAAAAATGACCCCCAATAGATAAGAATCACAAGCTGAAGTGTTGTAAAATACATGAAGAAGGTTTTTTTATAGGCTTTATGGACAGATAGGTTGAGAGTGACTCTTGAAGGACCAGCACCTCATCCTCTAG
This sequence comes from Gobio gobio, assembly GCF_949357685.1. Taxonomy (NCBI): domain Eukaryota; kingdom Metazoa; phylum Chordata; class Actinopteri; order Cypriniformes; family Gobionidae; genus Gobio; species Gobio gobio. The sequence goes on along the minus strand of NC_137121.1, from coordinate 14,081,450 downwards.
TACCACTGTTTGAAGAATTCATCTTCAAGAATCTGGCAGTACGTTTTGGGAGTTCATTTTAGTCCATCCTGAAGTCCGTTTTGCAGAGATGGACTAAAATGAACTCCCAAAACGTACTGCCAGATTCTGGAAGATGAATTCTTCAATCAGTGGTACTAGAGGATGTGGTGCTGGTCCTTCAAGAGTCACTCTCAACCTATCTGTCCATAAAGCCTATAAAAAAACCTTCTTCATGTATTTTACAACACTTCAGCTTGTGATTCTTATCTATTGGGGGTCATTTTTTAGGATTCTTTACCTAACTGAAGTCTCTGAGATCCTGACACCTTGCACTTCTGGAGACTCCAGGTAGGTTGCAGCTCTGGAAAATGGTGGCGCTGGAGACTAAAGGGTTCCTGATGGTTTCACCCTTAATTCTTCACCTTAATTCTTAATTCTTTTGCAGTTAACAGGTGTCTTTTCTTCACCACCTGTTTTTGTCAGATCCTGCTGACCCAACGAGCATTTCACTGTCCAATGGTCATGCCTTAACTGCAATGTCTAGTATTGCATTAGTATTGCATCCTTCTCATGGGCATTTAATACTTTTTGACTTTTCAGTCTGAGTTAAATCTCTTTTTTGGCTCAATTTATCTGTAAAAGAAAACATGCCTAATAATTCTGCACACCTGAATATAAGGTGATTTTCATTTCCAGCCTTCATGAACAATTAGATATCACTTATACATTATTAAATACTAAATCAATAGTAGTTATTAGGATTACTGTGGTTTGGAATTGGTCAAATGTGCCTGGAAAAAAAATATGATCAGAAAATCAACGTGCCTAATAATTCTGCACTCCCTGTATAAGTGCATCACAGGAAACAGTATAAAACAATAAAACAACGCATTTCATGACCCCTTTAAATTTACCCAAAACTTCAACATTTGCTCCCTTGCAATATGATTTTTCCTTCAGGACATGTTAATCTAGTTCTTCACCTTCTCACACTTTTCTGCAATTAATTCTGCTTAAAACCACCTAATATACTCCATCTACATGTTGTTTTGTAGATAATTTCAGTTTTACATTTATGCATGAGTAGTTTTCACAAATTTTTAGTAATTTAAGATAAAACTGTTTAATCTCCCATTGATTTACACTCAGGCTCCATTGACAGCCATTTAAAAGTAGCCATGTAATACAAATCTAATCAAATAATAACATTTATAAAAAATAAAAAAAGCAAAGCAACATAAAACAATTGCAAGTGCCTTTGTGATGAATGGAAAACATAACAGATAACTTCTTTGTATCTAAGTTTTAATCAAATAAGTTTAAAATGAGTAATAAGTAATAAAATAAGTTTTTAAATAAGTTATCAAACATAAGGTTCAAGTAGTTTATTAATAAAAAAGTGAACCATAAATGCAGAATCTTCATCAATTCCTCTCTCCCTCTATAATGTTCCATAATGTTTCAATGCTAATTTTAATAAAAACTTTAATGATATTCCTTTGCTGCTGTGGGTCTGCACTGGTATTCCTTTAGAAAATGCACATCTAGCTCTAATTTTCATTCTCCTCCACCGAAGAAGAATATAATAATTTAGTTACAGACAATTATAGTTATCGAATATAAATCCCACAAGGCAAGCTGAATGTGCCTATACTAACAAAAAAAAGTGTCTGTTAGTATGCTAATTTCAAATTATAAAAGTAATTTGTATATAGCACAATACAAAGATTTATATTTCAAATTAATATTCCAATTTTTAAACAATGCTTCTCATATCCTTCGTTTTTAACATTTTGTTTAAGGCCATGTGTCTAATTAGACTCTGCGGAATTCGTATAAACCTTTGATTTAGAAAACCTTTTTATTGTGGTCTATTTTGATGAGTTTTGAAGCCTGGGATGTGTCTGAGGTCAAAATATCTTTATTTAAAACTCACGTATTGGATTTGTGGTCGAGCAGCCTGTCGTCCAGGTCCAGCAGGGCAGGCGCGTGGTGGATCAGACGGCTGTTATAATGGATGGAGTTCCTCCTGAGGGTGAGAACACTCTGGCTGAACTTCATTCCCATCTCCTCCAGCTCCCGCGTCCCTGTCTGCAAGCCCTGCAGGGTGAAAAAACATTTGAGATTGGCTTTTGAGATTTATGATTGACAGACTGATTGATTGAGGCTGTCAAACCACATTTACAGACTTGTCTCTTAATTCTGGAGCCGTTTTGCAAGTGACCCTACGGCATTTGCTCTGTGAACCTTTAGGAAATTTAGAATACATGAATGTCACTGATTTAAAGCACAAAATAAAAGTAAAATACAAGTCAATCAAAACAAAAAACAAAAATAGACAACAAAATTTCAAAACAAAAACAAAAAAGACAACAAAATCAACATAAAAAACAAAACCAAAAACAAATATGAAACACAAAACAAAAATAAAAACCAAAACAAAATAGACAACAAAATCAACATAAAAAAAACAAAAATAAAAGCAAAATAGACAACAAAATCAACATTTAAAAAACAAAACAAAAATAATAGCAAAATAGACAACAAAATCAACATTTAAAAAACAAAACAAATATGAAACAGACAAAAAAAAAATCACCAATTCTGATGTAAAACTAAAGGTTTATGAAAAAACTTTTGCATTATTTGTTTGCAGATGCCACTTGGTTTGATATGTTTTAATCTAGTAACATTACGTGAGACTTTAGTGCCCAAATATCTTGTGTGGCCTCTGTATTTTCAGCCTTTTGTAGCACTTTTGCTGAATGTTTTCCTGAGAGTAGCATGGAGTCAGGTCCCAAAATGAATCTGCATTGACACCACAATGTTATTGCTCACTTCCCGCTGTGCACAAACTCTCTACTCATATAATGCATTGTTCCAGAAATAACCGTTAATGGAAATCTTGACACTAACAATCTTTTCTGCCACCAGTAAACAAACACCGCACAGGCATTGAAACGTTCACGCTTTTCTAGGCACACAAACCCCAGCAATAGCCCAAAGTCCTGACCCAGTGGTTCAATGAGCTGTGGATTACTGCAGGTTAACAAAATCAATAAATCTGCAGCGTCTCCGTGTTTCTTCAGCGCTTCACTCACCGGTGAAGCCAAAACAAGCAAGCTTGTGGAGTTTTTATCTGCTCATCTACGTTTCCATCAAATTCAAACCAAAGCATCCATAATATATTTTCATTTTAAACTATAGACATTTTATAGAATACCAACAATCTATGGCTTAGTATTTAGTATTTATAACAGGTATTTATATAGTATTTTATAACAGGATTAAGTATTTAATATGTAGTGGACATTAAATACTTCAGAAAAGTTGATATGCCCTGCTATGTGAAACTATTTTAAACTGCATTTTGCTAATGCACAATTATTATGCATGTTGCTTTCATGGTTCCCAAACATTTTGGCTAATGAAACTCAATGATTTTTCTAGTCGTTCAAAATTATCATTTTGATAATATTTTTTATTTATGAATAGATTTTAAATAAGTAAATTTAGAAAAATTTAGAAAGTCTCCAATAAGACCATTGTAAAATCTAAAAACCGAATTCTGAATTGAAGAAACTGTATTTTCATATACATTTTCATGACTTTTTTTCATTAATTTTGTAATGCTGGAGATAAGTTTTGAATTCCTTGATATTTTCTTGATGAGGAAAACTGAACTACATATGAAAAGTAAATTTAACAAAAATACATTTAGTTTTTCAATTAAATGTATTATATATATATATTAGGGCTGCAACGACGCGTCGACGTCGTCGATGACGTCGACTACGAAAATACGTCGACGCGCGTCGACGGCACATTATTTACGTTCTAGAATGGAACAGACGATCTAGAATAATGGCAGCTTCTGCTCCCGGGCATAGTGAAAATGATCATTTATCATATAAAGCCAGACCGCGACATTCAAAAGTGTGGGAGTACTTTAAACAGAAGCCGAATAAAACTGTGCTTTGTTCGCTCTGTAACGCCGGTTTCACACTGCACGCGGTGACAGAGCAGGAGCTGTGCGCGTGGAGAGCGGGAGCTTTCACACTGCAGTCAGTGTTGCCAAGTCCGCTTTTTTCCGCGGAATTGGGCTACTTCTACACTGTTGCCGCGGGCTGTGTCTCATGTCCGCGGGTTGAAGCAAAAAAACACACATATTTAACCCCCCGAACGCGATGTTTACCAGAGAACCTCCCCGAAACGCGATTGGGCTTGTTTTGGGCTAGTTTTGAGTAACGAATGGGTGGGTTTTGTTGTGTAAACCTGGCAACCCTGCTGTCAGTGTTCTTCTCCATGGTTCTCTCGCGCAGCTGAACGCGCCACGCGTGTATTGCAACAGACGGTCACATTTTCCGGGGTTCTTCTCCGACCCCAGTACGTCTCGTGCTTTTATTTATTATGGGCTGCATTTATCTCCTGTATATGCGACCTGGTTCCGCTCTGTCCCAAACACATATGCATAATAACTTGCTGTATACAGGTAGTTTACATGATTAAAGTAACATTACAGTTAAGATATGCCTCTAGCTTTAATCATTTAAATGTGTCTTTGAAGTTTGGGCAAAAACTTCTGGCAGCTTTAGTCGTTGTTTATGCACATGTATCTTCAAAATAGACGACTAGTTATACATTAACACTATGCTGAAAGCTCCTGTATGTGAACCTTTTGCAGATAAATACAAGTGCATTTTCGTTTACTATTGACACAAATCAATAAGTAAATCATACTCAACTACTATAGTAAACAACTTTTCCTAATTAGGCCTACTCTGTATACATTTTATGATGAATAGTATCATTATATATTATGTTTAAAAAGCTTCTTGTGTTCATATATTTAATTATAAAATGGCATAATATGTACACTACCCTTCCTGAAATACAATTAATATTGTCATCATTCATTGATTTCATGTTAAAATAATATACAAATTCACTACCCTCTTTGAAATACAATAATCAGTAAAAAAGAATAATAAGATTAATCTGGAAAAAATAATCGTTAGATTAGTCGACTAATCGAAAAATAATCGTTAGATTAGTCGACAGAAAAAATAATCGTTAGTTGCAGCTCTAATATATATATATATATATATATATATATATATATATATATATTATATATATATATATATATATATATATATATATATATATATATATATATATATATATATATATATATATATATATATATATATATATATATATATATATATATATATATATATATATATATATATACACACACACACACCGACCAGGCATTAGATTATGCCAATACTATCCCTTCAGTGAAGCATGGTGGTGGCAGCATCATGCTGTGGGGATGTTTTTCAGCGACAGGAACTGGGAGACTAGTCAGGATCGAGGGAAAGATGAATGCAGCAATGTAAAGAGCCATCCTTGATGAAAACCTGACCTCAGGCTGGGGCTAAGCACACAGCCAAGATAACAAAGGAATGGCTACGGGACAACTCTGTGAATGTCCTTGAGTGGCCCAGCCAGAGCCCAGACTTGAACCGGATTGAACATCTCTGGAGAGATCTAAAAGAAATGGCTGTGCACCGACGCTCCCCATTCAACCTGTTGGAACTTGAGAGGTCCTGCAAAGAAGAATGGGAGAAACTGCCCAAAAATAGGTGTGCCAAGCTTGTAGCATCATACTCTAAAATGCTTGAGGCTGTAATTGGTGCCAAAGGTGCTTCAACAAAGTATTAAGCAAAGGCTGTGTTATATATAAAAAAAATAATGAATTTAATCCATTTTGGAATAAGGCAGTGACATAACAAAATGTAGAAAAAGTGAAGCGCTGTGAATACTTTTTAACCTAAAATCTTCCAATGAAGACATTATGCATCAACTATGTGCAGTCATTAGATGAAGTCAAACAATATGAAAACAGTCATGATTACAGGTCTTTTCCCCCCATATCATATTGATTCTTGTCCAAATAAAGTCTTTAACCTTGCCTGTTTCAACATTCAGTTTTCTGTCAGATTACGCCTTTCATAACAACATAATGATTACAGATTATTTCTGCAAGAAGCAGCTGCACCTGCTCGCTCAAGCATGTTATTAGCGTGTGAACGCCGCACGCTTCCCCTGAGAAAGCGCGACAGCGAATCCCCGTGAGCCCTTCATTCACTGCAACCTCGGTCTGGTGAGATTGATCCCCGTTAGGCTGCAGCGCAATCTCCATTAGAGACGATTCATTACGAGTGATCGCCACAACCTCGCAGGGACACAGTGCATCACCGCCGCTCAAGCCATGTAGAAATCAAGCGAGAAAAATATGCCTATTTTTTAGATGAGCCTGCACACTTATTTAGTCTGCATCTTTTACCTCATGTAATACCTTCATCCAGTGCTGGGTAGACTACTTACAAGTTGTAGACCATTACTGAAGGCATTACATCAAGGAAATTGTAGTTAATAGCGCAATCTATTACATTACACATTCAAGGTAATATAATCACACTACTTTTTGATTACTTTCAGATTACTTTTGACCTAACTTTTGATTTTTTACATTTATTTGAATAGGATAATCTTGTACCATATTTGACCCGTGCTGACAGAATAAGTCGCAATAAGCAAATTGTCTAAGTTATTGTTATTTTTCGCATTCTCTATTAAAGAAACCTTAAAATGATATATGCTTTGTTGGAATCTGACAAAAAAATGTATTAGAAACTCCTATTTTAAAAAGATTTAATCAGCAAAGACAATTTTGAGAAAAATTGTTTTCTGAAGGTTCCAAAACAAAATCACCTAGCAACTATACCTTAACATCCCTGGTAATAAGACAAAATTTGACACACACCAAGTCAAAACCAAATATCTATAGGAAAAAAATATATATTCAACTTTTTTTCCATGATACCACAATTGTGTAACATTAATGAGACAAACATACTGTAATTCACGGATCTTATATAATGTTACACATCAAATGTTTTTCCCCAAGTTAACTAAACATTCACTTAAGACATAACGGATAATCTTTGTGTGAATACTTGTCAAGACAGGCGTTTTGAAATACTGTAATTTTGTGTGTATTTGTATATCCGGATCATGGCGTTTGTGTGTACGCGTCAGATCTTTCAGTCAGCACAAGTAAGATTGTTTTGTTTACATCAGCACGAGTTTGAAAATCACATTTCATTGGTTCAGACTCATGCCATCGAGAATTCGCTATGAATATTCACAAAGTTGGAATGCTGCACTTTAAAACGATACCAAACTTGTGCAGAGGGGAAGCGCTAGTTGTCGAAACGCGAAAAGAAAAACTGAAAAACTTACATTTTTCATGAATTATTAAAACAAAGGAAAGATTTAGGTAGGTAATACTCTCAGAAAATAAACAAATAAAGATAATTTTAGATGTTTAATTGCTATTTGGAGCATTGGGATTGCTGGACGAGGGCTTAATGGACTCATTTTTGTGAAAACCTCAAATTCGACCCAAAATTTTAATTTATTTTGCCTGTAGCTTGTAATCAGCTCAATGCGCATTCAAACTCATTTTTCCAGCATGGGTCACGCACATACACACACACTGCACACACATATTATGTGCAATTGTGTGCAAACATATATAAGCAATAAACTTTTTTAGAAAAGGACATTTTTAGAAAGAAGATGTCATTAATTCTGAAAATTGTACTGCCATTTTGTGAATATTCAAGGATTAGTTCACCCACAAATGAAAATTATGTCATTAATAACCCTCATGTCATTCCAAACCCGTAAGACCTTCGTTCATCTTCAGAACAAGAGATGGTGGGATACGTCACCGGTGTAGGAGACTGACACATACAAGATAAAATTGTTGATTAAAGTCGTCATTTTTGTTTGTTTTTTGCGCACAAAAAGTGCTCTCGTCGCTTCATTAATTTAAGGTTGAACCACTGGAGTCACATGGACTATTTTAATGTCTTTACTACCTTTCTGGGCCTTGAAAGTGTTAATTAAATAGCTGTCTATGGAGGGGTCAGAGAGCTCTCAGATTTCATCGAAAATGTCTTCATTTGTGTTCTGAAGATGAACGAAAGTCTTACGGATTTGGAACGACATGAGGGTGAGTAATTAAAGAAAGAAATTTCATTTCTGCGTGAACTAACCCTTTAAGCATTCATGTGTAAAAAAAGAAACGTAATAAAATGTAACGTAATCTAATTACAAGTATTTAATTTTTGGAATCTGATTACGTAACCCAGATAACATATAATCAGATACTAAGTAGCACTGCTTACATCCCTCTCTCTTTCCATTTCTCCCGCTGTAGATAAGTGAGTCTTGGTAGTGAACTCAGCATGCCAGATGAGTCAGAAGTGAGCTAGCGTCGGCGCTAATACCTTAAGAGTCTCGCCACACTCTGGGGAAGCAGCCAAATTAATGGGAAGCCGTGTAAGGAAGAGAATGATGGGCGAGCAACACCAGGCACACCCACCTACACCTGACCTTTACGCGATCGAGAGACGCAGCGGACAAAAACACACACACACACACACACACACACACACACACACACACACACACACACACACACACACACACACACACACACACACACACACACACACACACACACACACACACACGTCCACGCCGCAGACACAAACTCTCTCTGTCAAGACGTGCGCAACATAAACAGACGTTTACCTACAGCCTCCCTCTAACCCGCCAATGGGACGCTGAGGTGCCGAAAGCGAGGGAGATCTGCTCAGTATGAGTGCGGCGGTGTGTTCTGGGTATCGCTCGTCAATAATTTAGAGGCAAACCGGGGGGTTACATGTGTAGAATGCATAGAGCCTGGGCTGTTTGCTCGGAGTCGAAAATCGATTCTCACCATGTTTGTATTGCGAAGGCCACACTGATCATTTCAACGGACGGAAAGCCCTTTTAACTTCCGCTCGGATGCAATCGTTCATGTTAAAACACTTGTGCTTGTATGTTTAGAGCGGAAGCCGAACCCATCAGCTATGTTTGCATGTAGCTAATTGAAAATTAAGCACAGCAAAGCAACTATGTTAAGAACAAACTGTTTTTTTGTTGTTGCATTATTATGATAAACAGCTCCATGATTAACAACCATCTGACAATCTGACATAGTTTTAGATTCAAAAACAAATAAAATGCTGATCAATAAAAGTTTCCAGATGGAAATGTGGGATCATGTGAAAGAAGTTATGAACAGAGTTCAGTACAAATACTCAGATGTTTATACAACATTCAGAATTATGATTCAGAATGCGCATGAACCTGTCCTCTTAGGATTTCAGATATTCCACACTATGTACTTAGAAAGTTCCCACACTTTCAGCAGAATTCATTTCCATGACATTCAGTCGTTTTTGATGGGTCATTTAAAAAAGAAAATCTATAGAGATTGCACTCACAAAGTGTCATTTCTACGAGTAATTTTCAGATTTTTCACCACAATAGACAACTTGAATAACAATACAACAGACAGACATTTAAAGGTAACTGCAGTTTGTTACTGGCACAGTCTCATACATTTATGTTGAGCATTTGCATCTGCATTTGCATCCTTGCATAATGTGTTTCTGGCCTAACGGACATCTTGACGATGTGTGTGTTTACTGAATAAAGACATTCCAGGCATCAGAGCTGATTAACTGAGCAAAGAATGCAAGTAACGTGAAGTTATAAACCAGTTAACAAGCACTGCTTTAACCCTCGCCGAGGAACAAATGAAACAAAAATGACTCACGTAATAGATGAGTCCCAAACACAGACAAATACACACACTTTGCATGCTCTTGTTGGCAAATTAGCCAATCTAAATCACTTTGAGCCTAGACTTTTTGTGTGACAGAGAGAAAAGAAAAAAAAAAGCCGCTTGTTCGCTTATGCAGCAAAGCGTTTCGGTCGGCAAGGGCAAATTCCTTGTTTATTGGAGTGACAGTTTTTCCCTTTGATAAGGCCAGAGTTGAGGAGAGCCAAGCAGGCAGCAGGAAGACTGCCAAACACACACAGGCATAGCAGCTATCGTGCCCTTTCAGAGGGCCCAAGCCATTAGAGAGGTAAATTACCCCTCCTGATCGCTCTTATTAACTCTAAGCTAATCTCAGCGGCATACGGCTTGATCACCATGGCACTGTGCCACTGAATAGACTGGTATCAATCGTAGGAAATGGCCCTGTGGCTCGATTTTGGCGCATTAATGTCAAATGAAAGCGCATTCATAGGGATATGAAAACTAAATTTTTTGTATAAAATAGCATATAAAAGATATTAAATATACACTAGCATATATATATATATATAACATTCACATATGTACACATAAAACATCAGTGCTCAAAAGTGTACAAACAAATTAAAGTCACTCCGATAAAGGCCCTTTCACACCAAGGGTGATAACTATAAAGAGAACTATATGGATAACTATATTGGCCTCCATGCCAACACATGATAATATCATTTTTATTATATTGATTGTTTGTGTCATGTCCGGAAGTATAGAAAAGAAGCACCAGCTACTATGGTGGCAGAGATGCTAATACCTTGTTCAGATAAAATACTTTTCAGAATTATGGTTATTATTATCCTCAGTTAAAATTGCTGTGAAATGAATTAAAATTCATTTTTTTTGTTTGAACAAATGCTTTATTATAACAAACTTGAAACCATTTGTTTGTTTTGTTCATTAAAATGTCATTAAAACATGTCTAATCAACTAAAATGATTAAGAATTAGATTAACAACTTATTTTTATCATTTAAAATGTTTAAGAATAATAGAGTCCAATGAAATTGATATAGTTATATGCAAAAATATTTTATCAAAAACGGTGGTAATCAAATAAAATGTAACAAACTTTTATCATTACATTTTTTGGCAAAGTGCTGCAAAACAGAGATTTACTAAATTAAAACATGGATTAAACATGTATTCGTAAATGATGTTTAAATTATGTATTATTATTATTTTGACAAGTACATTCTATTGTTGGCCTACAATAGTAATATCTTTCTGTCATAATTTCTAGTTAAACCAAACTTTAATTTTGACGGGTTGTAGTGAAGACCTTATTCAGAGTGTATTTGACAATAAACAAATAAAATGATGAAAATGCTCATTAGGGATTCTCTCAGATCAGCTCTGGAAATGTTCATGTGTTCATGTCCAAATATGGTTTGTGAGACGTTAAAAACACCATGAGAATCATACGTACGTGAGTATGTAGTATATGAAACCGCGCTGCTCATTCACACAGAGACAGAACAAACAGATCATATATTTATATAGCAGTGTTTTGCGCTTTAATATTCAAAGACCATGTCACGATTTGATTTATTGTACAGCTCTACTTTCGATTTATTCATTCATCCATCAGTTTGCGTGCTTTACGTGACATCAGCATTATACTGTAAATTAAATTTCCATGACTGGATTCCGGGATTCCCTCTGCATCACAGAAATCATTCGGCCTTGAGTTATAAACATACCTTTATCTGCACAGAGGGATGGTGTTCACAAACATGTTCTATGTGTTTCCTCCTCCGTTTGCAGCCACGTTGCATCCACATTTTTTGCAAATGGGATATCCTCCAGGACAACCACACGTTGATTTTTTTTATTTCTATATCCAAAGTATTTCCATACAACCAGGGGTTCACGATGGCGTTTCACTTTCAGCTGGGTCTGCATCACTGATATCGGTCTCGTAGGCCTACGTCTCCATCTCTTTGTGATTTTTGTGTGCTTGTTTCCCTGCCCCTTCAATTCAATGCAGTAGCCTAGTTTTCAGAGTGCGATTTTCCCCCCATTGTATTATTTATTTTTACTCAGTAACGGATATGGTTTAAAATGTAGCGACGTACACTACTTCAAACAAAACATACTTAAAGGGGTACTTCACCGCTGGAAAGATGAATGTGTATTTAAATTGGGTCATTTATGTAGTAGAAATGTGACATTTTTTAGAAGTTGGTGCCTTCTAGACTGAGAAAAGACAGAAAAAATGTATTTTTCGCTCATATGGATGAAAGACAACAACTCCCAGAATGCACTTGCTTCGCTGCCCAATGAGGCCACTGCCAAGCCACGCCTACCGGTTACATTTCTTGCCCACCGCAGCACCACCCCACCGTCGTTTTGATTTTTATAGTAACAAAATCATTTAGTTCAGTTAGAGAACAGACACTGAAATTAAAAACTGAACGTGTCTGCTCAATACAGCACGAGCCCAATGAGTGTCGCAGCACAAACGCAGCAGCAGTCAGATTTCATTCATCAGAGAGTGAGGAGCTGACCAACCAGATGATCGCAGAAGATTTGGTTTCAAAGCGAAATGCGCATATTTAAGTGAGTTTGTCATTGTACCGTTTTGTTGTTGTGTTTTCATGAACCCGCCCCCAAATTGGCGCTAATTTTAAACTGAAACTATAATGAGCACGGCCGACCGGCATTCATTCACGGCCACATTGTCATTAATTCACGGCTGCACAGTCATTCACGGTGCGTGTCCAGTCTGTTTCAGTTCATGCCTATGGAAGCTTAACTTTCATAGGAATTCATTGAGAACACTCGCTTTGCTCTACACCGCTCCGTTATCAATGCCCAAGCGGCCGTCTGTGTCTTACATTCTGTGAGTGCAGTGGTGGGGTGTCAGGGCCATCAGGGCCTTCTCTGCTGGCCCTGTCAAAATCAAAAATATATATATATTTTTCCATAATTAACCCTCTGGTGCTCTTCGTTTAGGGGTTGCATTGGTTGTCTTCCCGGTCATAAGTGACCGGACACCTAAAAATTAAACTTCCTCCACCCCAGTAAAACCAATGCAATTTATAATATTTTTTCTTTTTATTTTTGTATTTTGAGATGATTTGATGGTATTTTGTAATATTTATGCAATAATTATGGTCTATTTTTGCCATTGAAAATTTTGCAATTTTTTTTTAACATTTTTTATTGCAGTATTTCAGGTTAAAATAGAGGCTAGGCCTTCAAAATAATTTTTTTGAAGGCAGATTAGTGCCCTCTTTTGGAATTATTTAGGAAATCATGCAACAATGGGTGTAACCACTAGAGGCTTGAGAATTCCCTAGTTCTGTTTTGGACACATTAAATGATTTTTTTTTGTTGATGGATTTGAATATATATTTAAAAAAATCTCAAAGACTATTTATTATAAAGTTTTAGATATTTTTTTGTTTTGTAAGCAATATAGATTTTTTCTGTGAATTTTGTGCTTTTGCAGATTTCCCACTCATTTCCTATTGTGTCATTTTTGACCGAAGAGCACAAGTGGGATTATTTTTTTTACGACCACTTAGCATGCTTGAATCATGCCCCCATTTTGTGTGTGTTCACATACCTAAAGCTAGATAAGTCACCAAGTTTCATATCATTCTGATGAAGCTGTGATTTTTTAAAATTCCAAATGTGGTTCATAGGTTCAGTTTTTCATAGGTGTGTGTGTGTGTGTGTGTGTGTGTGTGTGTGTGTGTGTGTGTGTATGTGTGAGTGGATGTGTCAATATCTCATTCTTGATGTTTTAGAGTGTCACCCCTTTACTGCTGTGTACTTTTCTTCCGCATCGTGGCCGATTTGTAGATTGTACACACAAATATTCTGATAATTTTTGTGTTTTTGCCGATTTCCCATTAATTTCCTATGGTTGGTCATTTATGACCGAAGACAATGAACGCTACTTTTTATTTTTTTACGACCAATTAGCATGCTCGAATCATGACCCCAATTTTTTGGTGTGTTTACATACCTAATGCTAGAAAAGTCAACAAGTTTCATATCATTCCGATGAAGCAGTGATTTTTAAAATTTAAAAACAGAAAATTTTCCGGTCAGAAATGATCGAAGACCATTAGAGAGTTAAATTAATGTGTGTCTGAACGTGTCTAAATTCAATTACTGTCTATTTCAGTACATTACAATTATATTTCCAGAAATAATGTGGTTATTTTTGTGAGGCTGAGCTGTATTTTCATCATCTAAAAGCATCACAGCTCCGCGGACCAGCACTAGAGGTATAGCTAGCCTTCAGTTGAAGCTGCCATTTTCCATTGGATTATAACTTTGACTGACGTGGGTCATCAGCCAATCAAATTTTGATGTGTAGTGATAGAACGCCCCAGAGGCCCAGCGATGTGTCAGTGCTACCCCCCGCTGATGTCATCAGCCGTTTGAACTTTTCATGGGTTGTGAGTGAATCGTGAAATAAGCTATGGCCGGTGCGAATAACGGGCTGCGTGAGCTTTGTGTGCATCCTGATGTCAAGCCGGTAACGTTAGCTGACAAGCTGTGTTTTTCTGTGTTTCTTTCAACGTTCTTGTTGGTCTGTGTTTTTGTTTGTTTGTTTAAGAGTATTTGTGACCAATCACGGAAAGTAGGGACACAAGTCGGTTCTGGGGCATTTTGAGTTATTCACAGATTCTGAAAGTGTAGTTTTCAAGATTTCCAACAATGTGGCACTCAAAACAGCTTAAAAGTGAGAAAACAGCCTCTAAAGATTCTCACCTGTTCTCACCTGCTGGGAGTGACAATAGGGCTCATTTACATCTCATTTAGATAAGCCATACCCCTTGTAAAGCTCCCCCCTGTAAGGACCGCGTACTATTAATAATAAAGGATAAAGTGCATTGTAAATGTCAGTTATTTGTCTTTTTTGACTTTTATAAAAATGATTTAGAGGCTGAAATATGTGAGTTTTATCTTTTTATAAAACCTGTTTTGTCAAAACTCTATTTGAACTTGTGCATTGTAGATAACATGAAGATAGCAAAAGAGCTTAGGCTCATGTAACCAGTCTATTTTTGCAATATTTCACGGTGTGTCTGTGAAACGCTGAGGTACCGTAGTAGTTTTGTGTGCGCGTGAACATCATGGCAACGTACAACACAAAGTACCTCACGCGGGAACTTAACGTAACGCATAAATGCAAGTAACAAACGTAAATCAAGCATAGTCCATGAAGTGTTGGCGAAATAACACATTATCGGACCGGAGAGAATAATATGGAATTTCTTCCAGAAAACTTCTTGCACAAAATAAATTCAAGCACTTTCAAGGACCTCTAGCCTATGTATGTTTATTTTCAGTCATGTCGTTGTACTCAGCCCTCTCTTTCTGCACAAGGGAAAGATGATCTTGTTGCTTCTTTACTGCTTCAGACTTTCTATCATCTGGGAGGTTTGCACTTCGTATCAGCTGCTCGTTATTGCTTTAGCACTGCCAGCAGAGATCTGTGTGCAGCCAGCCACCAGGGTTGCCAGGTTTTCACAACAAAACCCACACAATTGCTACTCAAAACAAGCCCAATCGTGTTTCAAGGGGGCTTCTCCGGTAAAAATCGCATTTGGGGGGTAAAATATGTGTTTTTTTTTGGCATGGTTGCCTACTAAAATTTGCATTCTCGGGGCTAAATATCAATTGGGGTCGCTTCAGCCCGCGGACTTGAAAAACAGCCCGCGGCAACAGTGTTGAAGTACCCCAACCGCGGACTTGGCAACACTGAGCCACGCTTCCCTTGGAGGGCGGGGGCAATAACAAAAGAAACATGCCTCTGCTGCATGCTAGAATCTCTGAAAAACAAGTCGATTTCAACCTCAAAGTGTATGCTTTTAACTATACCAATACTGCTATCTCAAACACGGAGAGGCTTCTTCGTGATCTCTACTAACAGATTCTGGAAAAAAGCGAAAATTACCAATTTTGAAAAAAAACCCCGCTTCCTTCTCATTTTGCTCGAAAGTTGTGCTGCCGACTTGTGTCCCTACTTTCCGTGACGGGTCACATTTGTGTCAGTGAGTTGATTTTCATTCATTTCACCAGTTGCCTAAACGGTGACACGTGAGTGCAGTGGTAAAGTTATCAATAAATAGTTAAATTGCCTTTTTGTCTCGCGTGTCCTTTTATGTTGCTTGCGCCCTTCCCAGCGAGCACTTTGAAAGCGTGGTTCAGAACAGTAGTGCATACAGTATATGATTGTATTTTGTGTGTGTGGTGTTGTTATGGCAGCGGGCGTGGGGTGTGTTGATTGTTAGTGAAGGCCTTGACTGAAACCCCTACGGTACGCTACTGTGTGAGTGAGATCCCACCCCTATGGGTGGGTTGATAACATGCAGAACTAGCTCCTGCTACTGGCTGTAGTCTTTAGCCTCTGGCCAAAAAAGCCTCCGATGACGCAAAATTACGACTTTTTTCCAGACATAAAATACATAAATCTCTCATCTCAGAGGGATATGAGGGGCAGGGAAGCACCACCATTCGAATATACCACTCGGTTTCTACTGATACAAAGCTTAATGCTAAATCGCTGAAGTAAGCCTTTAAGTAAAAGTAAAATTACAGATTTTTAAAACTACTTAAAAAAGTAGAAGTACACAGATTACTCAATTACAGTAACGCGAGTAGATGTAATTCGTTACTTTCCACCTCTGATTATCTTACTAATAAGCTTTAAACACTTTGTTGCAGGAACAAAATGTTTAATGTAATCAAAACACTTCATTTCAAAAACTAATTGACTCATCAACCATCCTGGCCAATTACCATTTTTGGCAGGTTCCAAGTGATTTTGTACATTTTAATGATTTTATAGACAGTAACTTTGCTAATTAGCATGTCACATGCTAATGTCACTGTCGGCATTTCAAACGACAGTGATGTATTGCATATGAACTGGTCCTGTGCCGCATGCCCACTTACCTCCTGACATATACGCACAAAACACACCTTTCTTCCTTTCAGCCTGCAATCATAAATCAATGACAAGTCTCACAAATGCTAACTAGTTGCTACCTGGACATTTTCAACCAAGTGCTTCATTTCCCCTGAGGCTTCTGTTGCTACGTCTTGTGGTTAAACAATCTAGCAGGACATTTTTTTTTTTAGCAAAGAACTCAAACTGTTTTTCAATAGCGGGCCAAGCATATCAGAGCTCTGCTAGCAAGCCTCAGTGTCATTGATGAAGTGAGTCCTGATGGAAACAGTTATCGACTCAGCGGCTCCCTCTAGTTTTAAACTGTAACACTGCACCACTGGAAATAAACTAACGTGTTCCTCACACAATCCCTATAGTAAAAATGCAAATTAGCTACTGTTTTCTCAGATGACCTCTGAGAAATATCTGTAATATCTTTGACAGAGGAATATTATTT
Source organism: Gobio gobio (assembly GCF_949357685.1). NCBI lineage: Eukaryota > Metazoa > Chordata > Actinopteri > Cypriniformes > Gobionidae > Gobio > Gobio gobio. The sequence continues at coordinate 14,064,285 of NC_137121.1, read as the reverse complement.
TTATCACAATGCTTCTCCTCATTTATTCTGACCTTCGTCGAGTACAGTGATTAAAAGCTAAACTTTTCTTTGTGTTGCCTGGTGCACATTTATAATATATTTAGACCTTTTTGCCAATTTGGGGGAAAAAATTGTTAGTCAAATCCCAGAAACTGCTCAGAAAAGCCTATTTATTTTACTATTCTTTCTATGCATGATAATAAGATTAGCTGCGTTTTATTATTAGCATAAAATTTTTATCACAGCTGTCCATGGCCAACAACATTAATATAGTCTAATACAGTCGGGCAGCAGCCAGCAGGATTTTGGTGCTTCTTTGTTAATCTTAACATCAACAAATGAGCAAAGCAAATCTCTTTGAATGCTAAATAATAAAGTACAGATAAAATAATAAAGAATTTGGAAACAAGCCCGGTGAAACGTGCGTCTTTCATGAAGTCCTACTAAACACAAGGATCAGAGGAACCGTGTTCCGTTGAAGCGGAAGTCTAAAGACAGTCAGGGCTGGTTATGATCCACCATATGTTCACGTGGCCCCTGGAGTTCAGCTAGAAACTTTTAAAGATTGATAATCACAAACTAAGTGGTATTATTAATGAAGATTATTAAAGAAGCTCATGCAAACAACACCTGTTTATTCAAGCGGTAAACATCACACTTTCAAAACATATCCCATAAATATGGTTTGTACATTGTGCCCGTGTATGCCAGACAAAAAGCTGTGATTGACATACTGCATGTGAATTATTTTCTTTCGAAAATGGTAATATCCTGAGACACAGAGGAAGCATCTCATTTCTATCCAAGTGGATATGGGATTTTTGGCCTTTAAAAATAAATTAAATATTTTAAAATACTAAAATGCTTATTAGCAGATTTTGAATTGCACGTTTTTAATATGGACTCTTTTTATCCCCACTGTATTATAAAAATACAGGCAGCTTTCTTTAACCTACTTGAACATGTCTATCTATTTGTGTGTGTGTTTGTGCATGTCCGAATATCTGAAATCCTTGTCCTTAAGGGGACATTTTTTGGTCCCCATAAGGAAATCAGTTTATAAATCAGACTAAATTATGTTTTTTGAAAATGTAAAAATGCTGAAAGTTTTCGGTGATGCGTAGGTTTAAGGTTAGGGGATAGAAAATACAGTTTGTACAATATAAAAATCATTATGGAATAAAACATGAATTATGTTGAACATGAAAACCCAACATCTGTGTGTGTGTGTGTGTGTGTGTGTCCGTGCGTGTTTGTGTTCACGTGGTGTGCATCAGTGTGAAATGAATCCTCATTTAAAATCCACGCTCCCTTCCAGTAGACCAGGCAAGAACTGACATTTCCTCTCACATTCCTGCATGACACCATCATTTAACATCAGCTACTGATGAATAGTGAATGGAAACAGAGATCCGATTCTAAAAGCCTGACCTGCAGAAATGATTTAGAGAGGTCTGTGGTGTTCATCGTTTGAAGTGCCAGCTTTCCCTTCACCTTGGAGAACATTTGAGATGGAGACGCTGGAGGCATCCAGAACATCTAAGTGCATATCACACCACCAAGAGAGAGGAAGTCCAGACGAACATCCAAGCGCATGAGAATTTCAATGGCACAACATCTGCAGAACACTAAAAAGGAGGAATTGCTTCATTTTTAAACGATAATGAGCTTCAGCTGTACTTATCCAAAGGAAATATACTATTAACTATTGCTACTACTACTATACCTAAAAACGAACAATATTTTAATTATTTTATTTTAATCTATAAATAATATTGATATAATATTTGTAAATATATATATATATATATATTTTTATTATTATTATTCATTTTATTTATTAACATTACATTTACATTTTAAATTAATTATAATTCTTTATTAATGATATAATATATGAATATTTTTTATTTTAATTATTTACATTATATATATTTAAATTACATTTATTTAATTATAATTATGTATTTACAATATGATATATACAGGTATGCAATTGCATGAAAAATAAAATAAAATGAATAAAATAAAATAGAAATATTTCTGGCGGAATCTATAATGTAACTGGCTTTGAATAAGATATAATGATTTGACAAGCAACCAACAAAAGCAAAACCTGAAAAAGCTCTTTCATGCATGGTGCAAGCACATATTAAACTTTTAGATAGACTCATCTTTGGCGTATAATTTAATGGACGTTCTCAGCTGATTGTCAGACCTGCACACTCAGCACAGTCAGTGTCCTCAGTTTGCTGCGCCTCGCAAAATATTGCCGTGGCCATAATTAAAAGCCGTCCTTTGATATTAATCACATATTATGTGAGTTGCTTTAATCAATTTGCAAACATCAAATTACTGTCTCAAGCATATGCTCCTCAAAATGGCTGTAGCCATCATTTTTTTTTTTTTTTTTTAAGAGATCCAATTAAATTTCTGGAAATCAGATGGGTCATAACTCCACTTACTGTCCTGAAATACAATTATCAGATCAGTCATCGTCTAGGAAACGCCTCTCAGTGGCAGCCATAGAGCAGCCCATCCAAACAGTCGATCTGATTCATGTCTCCAGCCTGTCGCAATTGATCCACAATTCACCTTGTATGACACATTTATCCCAAAGTGAACATGAAACTGAACTCACAAGCCATTTTACTTCTATAATGTCACATATTTTTGCAGGATGGGATATGATTTGAATTGATTGGATGAGTAAAAGTAAATACATGCCAGAATAGAGCTAGGTGATTGAAGGGACTAGGCCAACAACCTAAAGTCCCCCTGTGGTGAAGATCAATATTTTAATATTGTTTATATGTCTATGTGGTGTTTTTAATATGTGCAAATTCATAAGTCAACACCATTGCTGAGTATTTTCTCCTTAAAACTGCAGTGATAAACGGGGTTTGAAATCGCTGGTGTTTCTGACGTCACCAACTACCTTGTAACCAATCACGTCAATGTGTGATTATCAACGAGTGGATCCTTAGCTGGTGCGAGTGAATGGAGGCGGGGATAATTTGCATATTCATAGAACCACGCATACTAAATGAGGCAAGGGAGTAGTTACATTCAAGCTAGTTTAAGGCATGAATAAATTTTTTCTAGGAAAAAAACCTTTTAAATATGTAATTTCGGTGATTAAGGGATACAATTATTGACTACTGGGGGACTTTAAGTGGCCTTGATGATGTCAGCCATGAAGGAAAGTTGCTTCAGATGATGAAACATTGTGAAATTATGAACATTATGAAAGCAAACCAAATATTTATTTGGACTAATGTGCACTGATAAATCGCTTGCATATAGACATAAAAATGTGAATTATGAAAGAAAACAGGGTTAGTTTTGTTTAGCATTATTTATTTTTTTAGTTGTTTAAATGTATAAATTCAGAAAAATTGATGGGAGGCTCACAAAAAACAAGCTACTAAAATATTTCTTAGTATATATTTAGTATATTTTTTTTATTTCATGAAATGAAAATCAATGCCTGCACTGAAGCTCTATTTTCAGAGTTTCTCCAACCTTCAAACTAACAAACTACCAGGTCTAAACATCTGATGTTGAAACAGACAGTATTTACAGCCTATTACATGATTTTAAGATGAGGAGATAAATTACCCACTGAAAAATGTTCCACAGTTGCTGCAAACTCCCTGTAGGACTCACTAAGCTAAAATCAAACTTTGCTTCACAGTTTTGTTTCGACACAAAAGTGTTTATCCCAGCTGCGACTAAATTGAACCTAATCAGAATGTAGCACTCTGCATACTTAATTAAAGGAACTTTGTACCAATTTCATCAAGCCTCTCCTTTATCTTAATCCACGTTTTTCCTCAAAAAACGTCAATAGCTGATTAAGTTTAGAAGAGAAAAGAAGTGCAAAGGAAAGGAAGTGGGGAATTTCATTCGGCAGCCTGAAATTGCAAAGCTAAGGTGATTAAAGGTGCCGTCTTTGTGATGCAAATGAGATTCCTTTTGAAGATTATCCTTCGTTTGGCAAAAGACACCTCTGCTTTGAGTGGGAGACCGTCAGAAAAGGTCCTACCGGTGTCATTGGCAATCTGGGAAAATGGATAAATTTCACTTCATTTTCAGTCTAGAGCAAAAATGCTTGCCGGGATCCCACACTCTTCATGGAATCAACAACCACAAGCTATGTTGTTTAATGCTGCGTTCACACCGAATGCAAATAGAGCGTCTGGAGCGAGTGATTTCCATGTTAAGTCAATGTAAAGGCGTTGACGTGCGTCTGGAGGTCCTGTGGCGCGATAGATGCGATTTTGTCTCATTCGCGCGTACAGTTCGCACGAAAGACGCAAATTGAGCGTCTTGTGCGAGTGATTTTATTTGGTGCTTTTTGTGCATTCGCACGTTTGAAGCGAATTCGCATCTGACGCCCGAGTTGAAAAATCTGAATTTTGGCGTCTGTTCGCGCAGCGTTAACCAATCAGGAGCCTGCTTGCTGCTGTCACGTGGTGAAGTGACGTGATAAACTAATGGCAAGTCAATAGTGGATGAGAAACCCTGCGTAATTTAAAAATACTACTGTTATTATTGTGTCACAAAATATAGTTTTAAGACTTTTTCAGGCAAGAATGTAGTTGTTTAAAGCTCAAATCTGTGGTTCATTTATAAAGAGAGCGCCTTTTTGAAAATTTTATCTGCCGTTTTCGGAGTTGTGAGATCCAGTCGATCAGCGGGCGTTCATCGCTCGTTAACCCCGGCGAGAGCAGCCTTTCCTCGGCTAATCCTTCTGACGTTTGCCGCTGGCTCTGATGTCTCTGTAGTGGTTAAACACGAGATATCATTTATGTAGATCTAACAGGCAATATTTGGTCTCATGAATATATCATTTGTTGCCTGCCAAATAGTTTTGACTGAGGGCAAAGTGAAGTTTCGTAACTTTATATTTTTATTTTATAACGCTGCTGTTCCATTAGCAGAGTACCGGACTTGTGTCCTCCCGTCCTTGGGAGTTTGTTCACCTGAGTCCAACTTGGCAAGTCTGAACTTGGGTGCGGGACAGACGGAAGTACCGCTGAAAGTGGTCGTCATCCAGGCGCAGCTCCTTGAACGCAAGATCAAACTACAAGCTTCAAACACTCGATTTATATGCGAGTCCAATTCACTGTAGACGCGCAAATGGATTCATAATGTTCAAGCTAGACAAGTCCAACTAGACATGATAGACGCGAATTTGACACTCTATTCGCGTTTGGTGTGAACACAGCATAACAGCTGATTGATTTGGTAACGTTACATGTCCATCAAAGTATGCAAAAGCAAGCGTTATTCATCGTCCCCGTAGTTGTGTATCTGATCAGTATGGAAGCTTGTTTCCACCACTGAATAAAAAATAAAAAAGGTAATTGCGACTTTTTATCTCACTTTTTATCTGACCTATTCTCTCGCAATTGCGAGTTCACAAATCTGACTTTTTTTCTCAGAACTGCATGATAAAAACTTGCAATTGCGTGATATAAAGTCAAAATTGTGTAATATAAAGTCGCAGTTGCTAGTTATCAAGTCAGAACTGTGAGTTATAAAGTCAGAATTGTGTAATATAAAGTCACAGTTGTGAGTTATTAAGTCAGAATTGTGTAATATAAAGTCGCAGTTGTGAGTTATAAAGTCAGAATTGTGTAATATAAAGTCGCAGTTGTGAGTTATAAAGTCAGAATTGTGTAATATAAAGTCGCAGTTGTGAGTTATTAAGTCAGAATTGTGTAATATAAAGTCGCAGTTGTGAGTTATAAAGTCACAATTGTGAGTTATAAAGTCAGAATTGAGATATAAAGTCACAATTGTGTAATATAAAGTCAGAATTGTGTAATATAAAGTCGCAGTTGTGAGTTATAAAGTCAGAATTGTGTAATATGAAGTCGTAGTTGTGAGTTATAAAGTCAGAATTGTGTAATATAAAGTCGCAGTTGTGAGTTATAAAGTCAGAATTGTGTAATATAAAGTCGCAGTTGTGAGTTATAAAGTCAGAATTGTGTAATATAAAGTCGCAGTTGTGAGTTATAAAGTCAGAATTGTGTAATATAAAGTCGCAGTTGTGAGTTATAAAGTCAGAATTGTGAGATATAAAGTCAGAATTGTGAGATATAAAGTCAGAATTGTGTAATATAAAGTCAGAATTGTGTAATATAAAGTCAGAATTGTGTAATATAAAGTCGCAGTTGTGAGTTATAAAGTCAGAATTGTAAGATATGAAGTCAGAATTGTGTAATATAAAGTTTCAGTTGCAAGTTATAGTCAGAATTGTGTAATACAAAGTCGCAGTTTCTAGTTATAAAGTCAGAATTGTGAGTTATAAAGTCAGAATTGTGAGTTATGAAGTCAGAATTTTGAGATATGAAGTCAGAATTGTGTAATATAAAGTTGCAGTTGCAAGTTATAGTCAGAATTGTGTAATATAGAGTTGCAGTTGCGTTTCACAATTTTAACTTCATAACGTTCAATTGCAAATTTATATCTCACACTTCTGACTTTATAACTCACAATTGCAAGTTATAAAGTCAGAATTGCGAGATATAAACTCGCAATTGTGTGAAAAAAGTCTGAATTATGATGTAAACGTGCAATTGCAAGAAAAAAAAGGTCAGAATTGTGAAATAAATGTCACAATTATCTTATTTATTTTTTACTCTTTGGCGGAAACAAGCTTCCATAGATCAGGGATTCCACAAGGCAGTGATGACATTTCAGAGAGAGCGTTACTCTGAATAACCCAGGCTCTGATTTACTGACTGAGAACGTAATTAAGCTTCGCTCCATTCCCGAATCCCAGAGCTTGTCTGAGCTGCTAATTGGCATGAATTAGCTGTGAACAGAGGGAGTGTTTCTATCCACTCCCCACTCTTTTCTCTCCCTCTTTTTTTTAACGTTTCCACTCTCGTCTAGCTCACATTAAAGGACCCGGAGAGGGCCCACTTGAATTGGCTCCACAGTCTAATGGTCTGCCAGGTTCCTGACATCGGCAGTGAATATTAGTACAGACTTTTTAATCAAGAGACTCTCGGGCTGCCGCCCATTGCTAAAAGTACATGTACCAAAACATCTGGCCTGCCAGCTGCACTTGTGTGCGCCGCTCGTAATGAAATGTCTGATTTTCTGATCCATTAGTCCAAATCTATACACATTTAGAAGCTCATGCGTCCTGCATATTGTCCGACACGCTCTTCAGACACCAACAGGGATTCGTTTTACTCTGACATTGGCCATTCGGATAGGTTCGGAAACACAAACAATGACGTGTAGTTGTCAATCAATGAAAATATACATTTATACATAAAAATATATCAAATATTAATTATAAAATAATAAACATAAAATAAAAATTATGTTAATTATGTAAAAAAACTTTTTTATTATTTATATTTAATTTTTGTAAAATCCTATTACACTGTGTATATATATGTTATTATTATATATTAATGAATATTAATATACACATTTTATGTTATATACATTTATTAATGACGTATTTAAACATCAATACAGTGTCTATTTTAGCTGCTGAAGTATTGAGTGCACAAAAAAACATTTTTCCACATTAACACATTTTTCTAGAAACAGTGTGTTATATTTTTTGAGTGACTAAGGCTGTTCCACACACTACTGCCTTGAACGAAGAAAGCAAAATGGATCTAACCAGCACAGTGAGAGACATGGACATTCCAGATGCACAACAACAAGACGAGGAGTACATCAGAGTCTCTAGTCTGAGAAACAGACCCCTGACTGGTGCTCTGCTGGCAGCTTCATTGAACAGAACAAACTAAACATCAACAGTCAAGAGAAGACTCCAAACTTTTAAGCAGAATGCCAGAGAAGATCTAACACTGAACACTACCAAAAAAAACTGTAGATAAATAACAAAAATTGGATGGTAAACAATAATGAATGGATAACTCTAAGGTCTTGTTAGTCAATCATGCCTTTCTGAGAAAGAAAAGGGCTGTTCTCACCTGTCCACCTGCTAGCTGGCACATATCCTGTCTGTTTTATTTGAGCTAAAAGTCCCATTTTGACAGGAAATAAGGACTTAAACTTAATAAAACATCTCCCTCAAGAGCTGACATTCTCCTATCAGACATTATTCCTCAACCATTAGTGCTTTCCGAAAACATTTTTCTTACGTGCAGAACCTTTAGAGGTGCAGTCCTTGGTCAAGAGTAATTCGGCACCCTGTCCTTTATTAAAGGGCTGCCAGACCTCCCAGAACGTTCGCAAATGTCACCGCGTTAGAATCACTCTACTTTGACTAAATACCATCTGCCAGTATCGCTAATATTACCAAGTTTGGCCTGTACAACATGACTGTTTGCTAAGCTAGCTGAGTCCCAAACCAAGTCCTTTTAAGGCAAGTCAGTTCACTCGGTGGCCACCTAGGTAACGTCCCCAGGGAGCTATTTCTATAGCTACTTCCTATCCACTCGTACAATTTGTCAAGATCACGTTTCATTAACAAATATCAAATCAGCAATACAATCACGATGCATATTTGTTCCATCTGCTGTATCAAACTAGGCAAAAACTCAGCAAAAAAAGTGAAAATTAAAATGAATAAAAAACCTTCTGAAAGTTAATTGTCAGGGAAGCTAATACGCAGTTATCTAGGCTACGTTCTGAAACCGCATGTGGCTAAATAAGCAGGTTAATGAATGATTATTAAACTTGTAGATGGGGAGAGGATGAGTGGATAATGAATACCTGGGAAAATGAGGGATGGTCCCTCAGACGGCATCATTAGAGAAGAGGACGGCAGTGGGAAGGCCAGACGGAGAATGCCAAGGGATGAAAAGAAGGTCAGATTTAAGCTAGGCGCTTGCAGCTAATCTGCTTAAAAATGGAGTGTGGTATGTTTCAGCCAGGGATAGTTCACCCCAAAAAATGAAAATTCTATCATCATTTACTTAGCCTCAAGTTGTTCTAAACCTATATGAGTTTCTTTGCTCTGTTGAACACAAAAGAAGATATTTTGAAGAATGTGGGTAACCAAACAATTGCTGGTCCCCATTGCCTTCAATAGTATGAAAAAAAAAAACTATGGAAGTCAATGGGGACCTAGTGTCGTGTAGCCAGACCTTCAGACTGACGGCAGAAGGTCTGGGCCCGGTTGCATGAAACCTCTTAAGTGGTTGTATCCCTAAGGAGGAAAAATCCCTGAGGCAGAGCGTTCTTTAAGAGCGTTGCAACAAACGCCTTAACCGTCACCCTTACCTAAGTGTTTAAACTAAGCTTTTCGCGATAGTTTCTGGCAAAACACGGCAATGGAGAAGCGGTTGATATAGTTACGAAATCTCACGCAATAAACAGAACATAACGGACCACTGACTTTTAAACAAGTCTGACATTTACTAAACTATACAGCTGTATTACAATATTTGAGTTATGGAAAATATTAAAGGCGGTCTGACGAACGACCAGAGGTGGACAGTAACTAAGTACATTTACTTGAGTACTGTACTTAAGTACACTTTTTGAGTATCTGTACTTTCCTTGAGTAGTATTTTTTCTGGAAACTTATGACTTTTACTTAACTACATTTGAAAGACAAATATCATACTTTTAACTCCATTACATTTCTATCAAGGCCCTCGAAGTAGAAAGTCGTAGCCGCTTTGAAAGACAGTGGATTATTTGTTTTCTTCTTTAAAACGTGATTCTTTTTTTTTTTTTGCAGACAGCCTATCAGTAATCACTCTTGTAGGATCACATGAAGTTTCCAAGTATTTTTTGAACACTAATCAATTGATGGCAAGGCGGCAGTTCCCAGATGCAGTGCGCGCAACCATGGTCATTACTTAAAAGTTAAAATTCAGAAGAGCAGACGTGGATAAGTCTGAAAAAGTGCGACGACACGAAAGTGCACACAGAAAGCTGCCTCTCAGACGCCAGACCACAAGTACTGAATTTAAGTCTATTGAATCCACTAAAATGTTAGACTAAAACAAGACTAAACTAGACTAAAACTAAAACAATTCAGATGCCTAAAATGTTATAATCAAAAGACTATAACTAAAACTAAATCACAATTTTCTGTCAAAATTAAAACTGGTATGAAATATGGTTGGTCAAATGATTTTTATAGATTTACCCGCCAAGTTGCCATAGACTTGTGGATACAGCGCTAACGCATAGGTAAGTTCGACAATGATGTTAGTTAGCATGCAAAAACGTAGTTGGGCTAATAATGTTAACTAAAGTCCTTTCAGAAATGTGTTTTACATAATCCTGTCAAATAAACACAATGTAGAAACCTTTCTTTTCTAGTATGATTTTGACTTTGATAAGAGCTTTGTAACTTTTAAACAAGTATTTAAATGAGTTCAAGGCATGTCAGATGGAGCATGACTGGCTTAAACCACCATGATGGAACAGAGTGCATTCATACAACAATGCAACAATAATAAAATAATGCGTTTACTTTTACTTTTGATACTTAAGTACTTTTAAAAGCAAGTACTTCTGTACTTTTACTTAAGTAAAAATCAATCTTTACAACTTTCAGTTGTAATGGAGTAATATTTGACCAGTAGTACTTTTACTCAAAAAAATGTAGTTGTGTACTTTGTCCACCTCTGCGGACGACACAGGCCGCGCCACTCACATTATTTTCCATTAAATGACATTATATACGTCCAACTCGTTGTTGTTGTTATTGTATTGTACTCACGCATCAAAGCCACTTTGTTCACAACTTCAGTTTGGTGATTATTCACTGATGCCTTCGGTTGTCCTAGACGCAACGTGTGCTAACCAGCTTTACAGTAATGGAAACAAAAAAAATCTAAAACAAACTGGACCAAGGACAAACAGCATTTTTTTTAAAGACAGGGGAAAAACACCCAAGCCTGCCACTATAATCAGTCACTCTTGCGCACAAAATGAAAGCCTGCCATGAAATAATGAATTCAAGTGCACAGTGGAAGTAATGAAAAAAATATGAAAAACTTTGGTGTTGAATGTTTATTTAATCAATATACACCATGTCACGTCATACTTTCAACAGGCTTATTTTTATTGATTGGTAAAAATGCACATCGGTGCATTCTTTCTCAATTAACATGAAATCATCCATCGCGTTTGAGTTCAGCAGATGACTTAAGGGACCTATTTTTTTCCCTTCATTTTTTAAGGGCTAAATGGTTACTAAGGACTTTGTTGCAACACATAACAGAACTTAAGGGAAAACTTAAGCATTCAAGGGAAATAATTAGTAACAGCCTTAAGATTCCTTAAGTGGACCCTTAGGGTTTTTTCTTGCAACTCATGTTTCACTAAGGGTACCCTTAACCTTGTAACTAAGGGTTTTCTTAACTTAAGGGCTTTCATGCAACCGGGCCCTGGACTCTATCGCAGCTTTCATTGGTCAAGGACCGCCCAAGAGGAGTTTGACTGACATGTGACGCAACCAATCACAGTTCGTTTTGTTCCGCATCATGTTAAGGGGCGTGAAAATGTAAAGTTGATGTCCCTGCAATAACAGAACGCCGCGCATCTATAAATGATTCATTCAAGAACGTTGTGCATGTTTACTACAACAATGGAGCCGCAAAATTCACATACTTTAAAAAATCCAGCGTTTAGTTGATCCTGGTAAGCGCTCATTGTCACAGTTGTAAACACGACGGCGTTCTTCTTCCACGAGGGAGTTTGGAGTCGCGGCATTTGTTTCCAGGTAGACCGTTAAAGAATGCAACACACATGTCTTGTGGACATTCTGTAGAATTCAACCAATCAGATGACGACTTCGAAACTCCTGAAGTGTTTCCAGGGTGTGCCATATGCATCAGACGTTCAGCCAACGGTCCGTGGGCGTGACGTCTTAGGCTGAGACTAATGGGGATCAGAAACTCTTTGGATGCCAACAGAGTTGTCTTCTTTTGAGTTCACCAGAACAAAGAACTCATACAGATTTAGAACAACTTGAGGGTGAGTAAATGATGATAGAATTTTTGTTTTTGGGTTAAAAAGTTAAAGTCTCATTAAAAAGTTAGATTGTTTGAACATGTGTTTGACTGTACTGTATGTCTTGATATGTGGCAGCTTATAATACTCTTATCCATCACTTGATCCTCATTAGTGAATGAGATGATGATCTTTGTGCTAAAATTCTGCATACAAAAGTGGCGCAACCATTTAGTGAACCCTCTGAGGTTTATCAAAACTACAAAGTACAGAAAAAGAAAAATAGTTAATTCACTAAACTGTGTATTCGGCCCCTTCATCTAAAATGGCTAACCTTGTAGATGCCCTGATTGCAGCCGTTGTAAGTGCTTTCCATGGTGTAGCTTCGGAGAACGCCGATCTCCCTCCAAACGACCACCCGCGCTGTGGACGCCCGAGACTTCTCCACCAGATAGTTGCAGTTGTTGAAGGAGAACGCAGGGGCTATTCTGTCCAGAGTTTTTGCGATGGTCTGTCGATACAAACAATGTATACAGTTTGAAAAAAAATCATGTACTTCATTATATATTGCATCGATGGCAGACATCAGACAGACAGACAGCTAGCGACGCCATATTTTTCACATTACAGATTCCACAGATTTACATACGCCTTTAAACTGTCCTTTAACTCAATTCATCACAGCCTGCATGTTGGGGAGAAACTACCTTGGGTACTAAACTTCAAACACTGGCTCACAAAACAAAAAAGTTCCATACAGGATGGAGACATCCATGCCAATCAGAAAACAATAAGTCAGACAATAAAGTCATTCTCACTGTATAATTGGATACATATTACAAAAAAAATAAAGATGATAAAATATATAAATGCAGTGTTTTTCTCTCTTTCTGTAAGGCCAAAAATAGTTTTCGGGGATGCTGTAAAACAGACAGAATTTATTGCAGCAAGGTTGCTTTTTTATTGCTCAGAAGATGTAATTGAGACCTCAGTTTTGTAACACTGACAAATCAACTTTTTTTTTCAGATATTTCTCCTAAAATAGGAACCATAAAAATGCAAATGTACAGTACCTACACACACAACCATTCAAAAGTTTGGGGTCAGTTTTCTAAGACTTAATATTTGTATTCACCAAAAAAAAATTTAATTGATCAAAAGTGACAGTAAATACATTTATATTGTTACAAAACACGTTTTCCACAAAAATAAAGCAGCACAACTGTTTTCAACATTAATAATACGAAATGTTTCTTGAGCAGCAAATCAGCATAATAGGATGATTTCTAAAGGATCGTGTAAGACTGAAAACTGCTTTTACATTGTTACAATGTTAAAATATATTATTATATAAATATTTCACTATTTTACTGTATATACGATTGTGGCGAGGTGGGCGAGCGAGAGACGTGGGAGGAGCGAGCGAGACCGGTGCATGATTGAGAAAGAGCGTCACCTACAATGCCTGATCCTCTCTCGTCCTTCACTGGTGTCGCTCGTCCTTATATGCCTCCGGGCTCCCTCATGAGAGGACTCGAGGTGACGCTCATTTTCAATCACGCACCAATCTCGCTCGCTCCTCCCACGTCTCTTGCTCGCCCACCTCGCCACAACGATCAAATAAATTCCGGCTTGGTGAGCATTAGAGACTTCTTTCAAAAACATAAAAAAAATATTAGTGACCCCAAAATTAATATAATTTTTTTTATTATAATTTTTTTTTAATCGTAGACTGGTATCTTGGAAAATCTGAGCACAGTTTGAGACAATTTAGACTATGGGCCAGATTTACTAAACAGGGCAAATTAGTGTGACAGCGCAATTCCATTTGCAATAAGGTCAGCCACAAAAAATAACCCTGTCCACGCCTTTTCAGCACTAATTTATCACTGCGTGTCTTTAGTAAATCCTAACAGTAGTTTGTTTTTTAACGCCAAAAAGAGGGTTTGCGCTGATGCAAGCTGTTACTAAATCTGGTTTCTCAGGAGAAAATCTGCTGAGCGATGTGACGCAATCACAGCCAATCAGAACATATTATGTTTAATATCCACCAATGTGGATCGGGATTTGGGGCCAATGAGAGTTTACTGTGAACAGAGAAAAGTGCAATGACATGGTAACAAAAACCTACAAAAGATTAGGACTAACCCTAACAGGTCTACAAAAGATCTACAAAATCTTGTCAAGGGACAAAAACAAACATTCACCTCTTTCTCCATTTTTACCTTATTATCATCCAGAAGAAACATTTGAGGTATTAAAGGTGTGTTCACACTTGTGGTTCGGTTCCCTTGGTTTGTTTGGTCTGGACCAAAAAAAACATAGTCCTGGTCCATGTTCAGATTGGCATTTTTAACACGGAACTTAAAGATACCGAACCTAAAGGCATTGGGATACATTCACAACTTGATTGGTCGGCTTTTATGACGTATTGCCTATTATGAGACGGAACTTACCGAAAATCCAAAACAATGCTGTGTGTTGTATGTGCATAACCAACAGTATTTTGACCAGCTGAGAACTAGTGAAGAGCTTATAAAATGTGTAAAGGAGTCAAAACAACAGCAGGAATCCCTCTGTCACACACACAAATAAGATCTGCTGCGAGGACACGCGTTTCTGAAGCCTGTACCGAACTGTGATGGGCAACGTCACGACTGTGAGGAGAAGACAACAGGTTTGCGTGAAAATTCTGTCTTTTTTAGGGTCTCATCTTCCAGTTTTTAGTTCGTTTATATGTCTTTGGTCCTTGTTGCATTAATATTTCATTCAAACCGCACCAGAGTTTGTTTGGAAGCTGACCGAGACTGCAAAAACTGTGCGTTTGGTGCACACAAGGGTTCGGATGTCAGCGTTCACAATTATTCAAATGAACCGCACTAACATAGCTATCGCACCTGGGTTCGTTTTAATCAAACCAAACATGCCAAGTATGAACACACCCTAAAGAGATCTTTTTATGAATTTCTTTGTCATAGGCAGTAAGCGTACCCTGTATCCTGGGTCTTCTTTCAGGGAGACAGTGTTAATGGGAGATCCAGACTGCCACAGGGTTTCCTTCATACTGCAGCCGTACAGAAACACATTCTTCTTCCTGGAGTGACCGTGGTAATCGCAAAACACCTGTGGGATGTGATAACACAGCAGTTTTTCAAAAGATACAGAGCCAAATGGCAAGATTGTGTTGTATTTGTACGTGAATAACAGCCAAGGACAATGAGTTCAAACGCCAGGTGGAAACAAAGGTTCTTTTTTAGCTTTCCTGACATGACAGCAACACAGCGTTAACTTTAGGCAGAGCGGCACATAATTAATCTTGTGACAGGACACACATATGCGTACGACGAGGGGAATAAAATGCTAGACAATGCATCGAGTTTAGACTCTAACTCAAATTTTGTCTCTTGACACTGTGGCTGCTAATTGGAGACATGATGCATGTCAGCTTTTTGTAAAGGCTCAACAAGAGAACTCCATCTTCATTCATTAACTGCTGCAAAAGTCACATTTTTTTCATTTTTCATTGCAGGTTTTGGAGAAATGACAACGTTCCTTTGACCAGGTAGGCTGAATAATTATTAATGTGATCAATTATGAATTGTGGCATAATTGATATGTAAATCTGGCTAATTGTGTCAAAGTATTTGGTTCTTCGCAACAGGTCAGTACCACTCAAAATTGTTGGTGAACCTACTTCTGTTGCTTTGTTTTTTCCCTCCTGACTTGCATAGATAGGGCAATGGGTCCATTACTCCATTTCCTGAGAAGCCTCTTTTGATAAAGGACAGGGGGTGGAAAGGGACGGAGGTAAAGATAGATGCTATTCTTCAGTGCTTTAACAGCATCAAAAGAAGCTCAAAGGCACAGGACAAGACTCTATGAATAGACCTGACTAAAAATAAAAAAAGCTCTTAATTTTGTAAGGAGACACAAACTAGAGGTCAACTAAAACTCTGACTCTTTCTGCAGGATAGATAGTTGCGGCAATAGGTGGCAGCGGTGACTGTCTTTATTAAGACATTCAAAAACTGTCTTTATGAGTGTGTTATTGAATAATTTACTCAACTGATTCACTCAAAATGCAGATTCATTCAGGAACAAAACAATTGACTCTTTATGAGTGAGTCATTTGAAACACTCATTGATTCTGGAAAGAAAAAAGAGACTCCATTTTGCATGCTACATAAATAGTATTCTGGATTATTAATCTTGAATAGTATTTAGGGCGGATAGTATGCAAATTAGGAAAAAGTTCTATTTAATAAAATAGTTTTATTAAGGATTTGTTCAAAACCTCTGATACATCTAGTAATTGAACAAGTGATACAGTGAGTTCGACTTGAAGCAGCTTAAATGAGTATTAATGAGTGTGTCTTTGAATCCTTTAATCAAGTGATTCATTCAAAAACATTCATTTATTCATTCATTCAGGAACGGAACAAGTGAGGTTCTGTATGAGTGAGTCACTGAATCCTTTACTCAGCTGATTTAATTCAAAAACACTAATTCATTTATGCAATTAAATGATATTTGAATGATGATATTTAATATTTCCATGCAAAAATATAGAAATATACCCCTGTCTGTTGCCTTGTCACTGAATTATTAAATCATTTGACAGCCCTAGTGTCAATTTATCAGTCGGCTGAGGTCAATGAATCATTTATTAACTAAATCTAAAACAAAATCTTTTTTGCAATGAGCAATGATAATATATCTACTCGTCTTAAAAAATGCATCTTAGTTAGTCACATTTAAGTCTTTCTGACATGATTTCATTACTTGTAATGAGGTTCATTTAATCAATTTGATTAAATTAGTCATTTCAAATTGCATTTGTTTTTTGATCAACACTGAAGTGCATAGATCCACACAGGCCTCATTCTTCAGTCTGTATGGTCTACTATCCAAATCGGTCTTACTCAACACACATTCATGGCTTTGGTCGCCCCTGACCTGCATCTAGTAGCGGAAAGCTTCAAGATCATGGAGCAATTTCCGGCGAGCCCCTCGTGGAACTTTAGGATTCAATAGGTCAGTTACAGTGCAGCGAGATTTAATGGAAACTTACCAAAGGAGTCCTGCCTATGCTGTTGAGGTAATAGAGGAAGCCTTTGGTGTGGTAAATTGTGGGGCTTAAATTAGGGTCCGGCTTCAGCCACTGTCTGTTGAGATCCTCAGCGGTGAGAGAACAGCGATTACTGAAATAAATGAAAAGAAGAGAGATTACAAAGAACAGAAAGCCAACTTTAAACTAGTCTAATTTGGATTTCATGATCTCTTTAATGCATTTCCAGGGATCAAAGTAACATCAAAACCCATCTGAATTCGCAATCCAATATCTGATTTAGCGTACCTGTCTGTTTTAAAACAAGATAACCAATCTGACTCTCTCTGTGCTTGTCCGTGTACCTGTGTGAATGTTAAAACCAGCAGAATTGTGACGCTCCCATATCAGCGTTTTCCTTTACAGGTTACTGAAAGGTCGCCGGTGAACAGAGCTATCTAGCACACCACACAACCAGTCTGTTGATTGGAGAGCGAGTAGCAGCTGAGCTTTATCTCCAGACAAAATCCTACTGGCATTTGGAGGCAGCTTGCCAACTATAGACTCCCCCACATTCAGCTCCTGAAAGCCAATTATAAGACACAATGTTCAAACATTAACAAATTGATAGGCCGCGTTTGAATTGTTCTCTGATCACAGGTGACCGTGTGATGATTTCTCTGCGTCGCTCTTGATCTGGAATGAGCTGAAGCCTGTAATATTTTAGTAAAACACAATCGCCACCTGAAAATAAATATTACGCAACAAAATATTCTGGGTTTTTATCAAATTCTGTGGTTGTTTTCACAGACATCTTCAAAAACAAAAGATGGAAGCTGCAGTCTTTTTTGCCTCTGAACAGTTTGCTCAACCAGACTTTTTCAAAGGATATCGGCGATTAAATGCCGTTAGATGCATTAGAAATTAAAGGAAAAACAGAACCGCATGGCTATAATTACAACACTCTCAGAAAAGCTGCGTCTCACTGCTGAAGAAGTTTGAGCAAAAAGCCACAATCTTCAGAGACTTTCATGGTAAACAAAAATGCTATAGTCGAGGGGTCTGGAGACAAGGAAATTACTGTATTTTGTAGGCGACAAAACACGGTTGTTCTGGACGGTTTCCAATGTACCCCAGGGGGCAGCAAAGCGGAAACGGCAAGAAAATTGTTCCTCCCCACAGCTGTCTATAGTTTAAAGTGAACCTGCATAGGGGAAATAAGAAAAAAAAAAAAAAGAAACACTGGATGTCAGCTGAGATGACTTGAGAGTTAGATCAACATTACCCGTCTGTCTGTTCAAGCCATGTTTACACCACGCGATTTCTGACTTGGATTTCCAACTAATTTTCTCTCATTATGTATTAATTGCTTGATATTTAAATAAATATCGTAAATATTTGATGTACCAAACTGAGGCTTTTGCAACAAACGACATCAATGACAATGTTTTTTCCTCTCTTTTTGGGGGGCACCATTTTGCTCTTGGCAGGAATAATTTATGAGCACTTCTCTGCTCTTCCGTCTGATGACAACTGAGAGGTGGAACAGTATTTTGTCCCATTTTATGGTTCTCCAAAAACTGACAGCTCCTTGAACACGTACTGCTTTTAAAATGTCTACTTCTCAATATTTCACCCAGTGCACCGCAGTGCATGACACATTCTGCAGTAGCCCAAAGCAGCCCTGGTCTCAAAGGCCAAATATAATTCAAACAAAATAGCTCCAGGTTTAAAATGTAAGAGAACAACACAATTACATCATCCAATAACAATTAACACGTGACCCGGATGTCTATGGGCCATTTGACTCAAATCTCAAAAACACAGCATTTAATGATAATTTTGACCCCACCCACCTCAAAATAAACCCCCATTGGGCATTTGACTCCACCCACCCCAAAAACATAATTTCTAATGAGCATTTGACTCCATCCACCTCAAAAACAGAATGTCTAATGACCATTTGACTCCACCCAACCTAAAAAAACGGACACCACCTACCACAAAACAGAATGTCTTATGACCATTTGACACCACCAAATCTAAAAAAACAAACACTCAATGACAATCTTGACTCCACCCAGCTCAAAAAGGAACACCCAATGGGCATTTGACTCAACCCACCTCAAAAACAGAATGTCTAACGACCATTTGACTCCACCAAACCTAAATAAACGAACACTCAATGACAATCTTGACTCCACCCAACCTCAAAACGGAACACCCAATGGGCATTTGACTCCACCCACCTCAAAACACAATATCCCACAATAGCCATTTGGCCTACGATTAAAATACAATGGTTGGGGTTTAATATTTACCAAAGAAATAACATTCATTCATAAACATGTTAATAATCAAGAGAAAGTGCTCAAATAGTAATTAACCCATGTATTATAGGCATTTGACTATCTAAAAAAATGGTAATTTGACTTCACCCACTTCAAAAACCAAAAGTTTGATGATCATTCGACTCCGCCCACCTGAAAAAAATGACCAATTATCATTTGGTCTTCGCTCACCTCGAAAACTCAATGAGTACTTGACCCAACTCGACCTCACAAACGAAATACCCACGGGCCATTTGATTCCGCCAACATCAAAATCCTCCAATCAAATGCCTCCTAACTAATTGTCAAAAGCAAACACATCACGCTTCAGCATGCAAATGCTAACTGCTCTAGAAACATTTATTTCACAGCGGGCGAGAGCTAGTTAAGACTTTAATTAAGAATACTGTTGTTCAAGTGTATACGGATTATAATACAATCATCGTTTATACAGTTTATGATCCAAAAAGTTATAATGAAGCCATTAACGCAAGTCACTCCCCCTTTATAATCACCCGCTGAAAAATAGAAAAGCATTTGATGCTCACTGAGATAAGAAATGACAGAACAGTGGGAGTTTTTGGAGAGAAAACTGTATCTCATACATTTGTTCACATTAACTATTTATAAGGATATGAAGTGGCTGACAATGAGAGGAATCAACGCAAGCATCACCTCAGAGAGGAAGTGCTGTAGCTGTAGTGCTCTGTTGACCAGACACATCACTTCATCCAGAGATGAGTTACAGTTCACGCTCAGTTTAGCTACAACACAGATAAATTAGAGAAGGGGTGGGAAGAGGGGTTATCAAAGCCCCATCTCGCTCTTCCAGTCACATCCGTCCTATACCAATCTATTTTATGGGTCTTCAGTGTAACTGCTAAGCATTATGCAGTGCGATATAGATCTTGTATAATTTGCTTATGATTGATTTGGGAACCATTAGGAAAGGACACAAAAACGATTGCTTGTGCCACATGATGTAACAATAATCACAGAAATCGATAAGCAATCCTGGAGTTACTTAAATTGTATGATTGTTGGTGTGGAGCAATTCCCTCCCAAAGTGCTGTGTTAAAAAAAAAAAATATATATATATATATATATATATATACAGTATATATGTATGTATGACAGGTGAAGTGAATAACACTGATTATCTCTTCATCACAGCACCTGTTAGTGGGTGGGATATATTAGGCAGCAAGTGAAAGGTCCTGTTCTTCGTGATCCCATTTTTCAAACTTTAGTTAGTGTGTAATGTTGCTGTTAGAGCATAAATAATACCTGTAAAATTATAAAGCTCAAAGTTCAATGCCAAGCGAGATATTTTATTTAACAGAAGTTCCCTTTCAAAGCCTACAGCGAACGGCCGGTTGGGACTACATCCTGGTACATCCTGCTTTAATTACGTCAGTAGAACAGTTTGTTGACTAACCTCCGCCCACAAGAATACACGAAAAAAGGGGCGTGGTCTTGTTGCTCCCTCGTGTAGAAGAGGAAGTGTTGCGTTCGGTTCGGTTCGGTTCGGTTCGGTTGCATTTGTCGCCATGTCGTTCAGACGCTGTTATTTTCATCCCGGAGTCAAATCACCTTTGTTTGGCCTTCAGGGGCTGTAGTTTGAGCGCGTTCATCTCCCCGTTATGGTAAGAGGCGTGACCTTCCCGGGCAACATGCCCTAAGCTGCTGTCGAATCACAACACGGGAACCGCTGGCACAATCAGAACTCGTTACGTATTTCTGAAGGAGGGACTTCATAGAACAGGGAAATCTTTCAAGCCGTTTTGAGGACAGTGAAAACCGGTATACGGATAAGTAAATTGTGTGAAAAATACTGTTTTTTTACACATGAAACATGAACACATGTTATATTGCACACTGTAAACACAATCAAAGCTTCAAAAAACACGAAAAACGGGACCTTTAATACAACAACAAAAGACAAAAGAGAAAATCACTCTCTGCTCTTGACTGAAAAACTAATACAGTAGCTTTAATAAGAATCAATGTATATTTTATAGTGAAGACTATGTAGTGTTTTATTTTCACATTTATTCATTCAATTTCATACTTAAATGCTGCTGTACTGCTCTGAGCTGCAAGTGTAAATATTTATATATATTTATTTTATATTACACAATACACTAGGAATGTGTACAAGGTTTTTTTTTAAGTAAAGTTAAGTTTTTCAATTCTTTTAAAGTCCCTGTAAAGTCAAAACTAAACATGTGTTCTGAGTTCCTCACACCACAGATAAATGTGTTATTAACCACCCAGCCAAATTTGAATCATAAAAAAATCCGGGAAGTACATAAAATAGCTTATCAAAAACCTGAAAAAATGAGCAGCATTCTCTGCTCTCAAACGCTGGGGGTGTGTCCGCTGTCGGCGCCGAAACCACGCCCACTCGCGGGAAAGCGGCAGTAGCACACAAGACAACACTCACTGATCACGAGCGTCTATCACGACGCACCAGATGTCGGCGGGACGGGAGGATGAAGGCCTGGGCGGGGGATAGTCGGTTCTGCAGCGGATTATCAGTGAATCCCAGTTGTCTCCGGTGAAACTTTGTAAAACGATCCGGTGTAAAGTCACTGCAGAGGTAGGTGTCGGTGATGATCCTCAGCTCTCTCCATCAAGGTTGCTGTTCACAAAATTAATCCACCTCTTCATCGTTTTTGTTTTGTAAGCTGTAATGTAAGTTGTTGACTAACAGTAACTAACAGTACTAACAGTAACTCGCTAGTCGCGACCGAACTGATGCGAATGTGCTCTAGTTATGATCGTGTTAGGGGAGGAGCCAGGCTCGGTGGCTCCAGTGCGTCATCGAGCCACCGTTTTAGCCCCGCCCAGAAAATCCTGAACACAGCAACGGTGAAAAACTGTTTAACGGTCTAACTTCTGAATTCAGTACTTCATAGTTCACAGTCTTTGTAATTTGTTTCAGCAATACATTTCTAACATTTATAATGTGTTTAGAAACAAATCTCAGAATTGCCTTTACAGGGACTTTAAGTAAAATAAAGAAAGAGTATTGCAATAAAAAAATAGTCTTTATTCTCCTAACCTCTTGCTGTTCCTGTCGCTTAAGAATAGAATAGCAAAAAACTGATGTGACTAGCCATCAGAACCGAACCGAACCGAAAACCGTGGTTAAAAACCGAGGTATGTATTGAACCGTGGACTAACTGTATTGTTGCATCCCTAGTACAAACCATATAATCTATCCCCCTACACTAACCCTACCCCTAAACCTACCCATCACAGTTTACGAGGCCACAGGGAGTGTTCTCATAAACCATGTTTACATTGCAATTCCCATGTAATTATACACATTTGTGTCCTCATAAACCACATATACCTGTACACACTCACACGCCCCTCATTTTCAGACTGTTGAAATACTCAATTATCAGACTGTTATAATACTGACATCATCTTTGGGTGACCGTAAAGTGAAAGACACCTGCTCTCAGCAGACGTTAACCCACTGAACTCACACACACTAGTATACTGCGCACACAGACACTTCCTGATCAACTTACTGAAGCAGGACAGTTCAATTTACTCTCATGGTTACAGATAGATCAGTTGGATCAGTCTCAATAGCTTTTCGTCGCCTCGGCTAATGAGGTTATATCCTCGTTTTCTACTCAAATCTCCATCAGCTGGAGATTGGGGCAATCAGTGACGTTTAGTCGAGCGAGAAGTAAAAAGAAAAGCTATGAAAGATGTCAGTATTGTGAACTGACTGTTTCTGGGGAAAAAAAAGGATACTATGGATGTTTTTGAGCCAATCATTAAGGTCATCATGACAACACTGATTGGATGCTGGTACCATTAAAATGTATAAGAATGTAATTGACAATCTAGCTAATAATACATGTATACATACAACAAGTACACTTGTCACTGCATGGTACAACAAAAGCAAAGAGGACATGTAGGCTGGATTTACACTGGCACAAAAAAATCTTTTTTACTCACATATGACAAAGATCGGAATTTGTTGCAAACGTGAAACACAAAAATCTACAGAGATCAGATTTTTTCGCATCTGATCTGAGCCACTTACAAATGTGGTTTTAAATCAGATACATACCCGATATCTGAACATCTGACCTACATCTAAACACGTATATCGGATTCCCTTTGGAATTGCAAGCCACCGCAAGGTGAGGGCGAAACGTTTGCTGACAAAGATAGCTTTTTAATGTTGTATTATGAAGCAGATGTGTGTATGCATTCGCTCGCAGCTTTTTTAATTGAGGTGGGAACTTTATAAAGGAATTTGCGCCGACAATGAAATATTCAGGAGCTGGTTTTCAACATCTGCCACATAATGCTGGGTACACACTAAAAGATAATCGGGGCGATTTTTGGCCGATTTCTCCCCTTCTGACAATCCTAGGTAAAGTCCCGATTTTCTTAATGGTTCAACAGATTATTTTATCAGATTTTCCTGTGGTGTGAGGTGTGTTAAAGGGTTAGTTCACCCAAAAATGAAAATTCTGTCATTAATTACTTAACCTCATGTCGTTCGACACCCGTAAGACCTCCGTTCATCTTCGGAACACAAATTAAGATATTTTAGTTGAAATCTGATGGCTCTGAAAGGCCTCCATTGGCACAATGCACGGTTCACTATCAAGACCCTTAAAAGGTACTAAAGACGTCGTTACAAAGTCCATCTCACTACAGTGGTTCTACAATAACTTTATGAATCGGCGAGAATAGTTTTTGTGCGCAAAAAAACCCTAAATAACGACTTACATAGTGATGACGATTTCAAAAAACGGCCTCATGAAGCTTCGAAGCGTTATGAATCAGTGAGTCGAATGAGCAGTTTGGATCGCCAAATTTCAGCAGTTTGGCGGTTTGACACGCGATCCGAATCATGATTCGACTCGTTTTAAAGCCTTGCTAACATTTTAACATGCGCTTTTCCGAGCGCGCGCATTAAACGCCTGTCAAACACGTGATTACCGGACTAAGTAGTCTTACTGCGCTAATACTGTCAAATACACACAAGGTTAACATAAACACAGTCGGTTATGTCTAAAGTGAAAGTAAAATTGGCGTGTCTGAATATCAGATGCACGCAGGTCTTAAATTGACAGCAGCACAGCCTAGTGAACACGCTGTCCTTAAAGGGACAGTTCACCTCTAACATGATGTCATTATTTAGCCTACTCACTCTAATATTGTTTCAAACCTGTATTCATTTCTCGATGACAGAATTTTCATTTTTGAGTGAACTATCCCTTTAATGTTAATACAACAACAAAAGACAAAAGAGAAAATCAGTGGTTCTACAATAATTTTATGAATCGGCGAGAATAGTTTTTGTGCGCAAAAAAACTCTAAATAACGACTTAAATAGTGATGACGATTTCAAAACACGGCCTCATGAAGCTTCGAAGCGTTATGAATCAGTGAGTCGTATGAGCAGTTTGGATCGCCAAATTTCAGCAGTTTCAGTACTGATTCATAACGCTTCGAAGCTTCATGAGGCCGTGTTTTGAAATCGTCATCACTATGTAAGTCGTTATTTAGGGGTTTTTTTGCGCACAAAAACTATTCTCGCCGATTCATAAAGTTATTGTAGAACCACTGTAGTGAGATTGACTTTGTAACGACGTCTTTAGTACCTTTTAAGGGTCTTGAGAGTGAACCGTGCATTGTGCCAATGGAGGCCTTTCAGATCCATCAGATTTCAACTAAAATATCTTCATTTGTGTTCTGAAGACGAACGGAGGTCTAACGGGTTTCGAACGACATGAGGGTAAGTAATTAATAACAGAATTTTCATTTTTGGGTGAACTAACCCTTTAAGAGTGACTGAATCTGCTCAGAAGAACGTCACCCCGATTTCGAACATGTTGAATATTTACGATCTGAAATCCAGTTGTGTGGGGGGAACCCCGAGGACAAACGTGCACATGAATTATCACATGAAACAAAACAATACCCAATCAGAAAGCAAGCTAACGGAAGACTCACCTCCAGCTCGCGCTGTAACATGTAAAGTCCATCTTCACACTGTCTCCATGACTTCATCTAAACACCCCCCCCTAATTTTTTAGTAAATAGCAGTCCATACACTACAAGCGCAATTTCTTCTTGCCGGTCATCCGCCATTTTTGTTTACTTTAGTCTGGTTTGAGATGTTTTGATGCGAGAGATTTTGCGAGATTTCCTGTGTTCACAGGCGGGACATGCCATGTTTGTGGTCTCTCAAATTTTGAAAATATTATTAGAGTTTAAAAATCTTTTAGTGTGGCCCCAGCTTAAGTTTTATAAATAAAACCGCTTTACTACTGAAGGCTACATTATATTTCTCAGCAATGAGGTGATAACTTAGCTATAATTAAACCAACAAGCTTCACTATTAGGCTACTCTTCCTCTCCCTGTCTCTCTCTCTCTCTCTCTCTCTCTCTCTCTCTCTCTTTCTCTGGTTAATTATTTCACTTCAGAATTCTAGATCTAATGAGCTGTATGGATAAAATAACAAAAACGGAAAAAAATTACTGTTATTTCCCTGTATATATATGAAATCTGAGAGCCAGGGGCCAGTTGCATAAACTAGGCCATTATGTTAAGACAGTGTCTTAAGATCTAGTATGAGCCACTAGCAGTTAGGCAAGTGGCATTCAGTCTTACTTTTCGTATCAAATAAGGCCAGTCTATGTTTTTATGTAACTGATTTAAAAAAATTATGAACAGTCTTATAGAAAAAAATGTATGTCTAACTTGTAAGACTAGTCTTAACGGTTTATGCAACCGGCCCCAGATTTTGCACTTTTCGGTCAGATTTTGCACGGTTATCTTGGCCATGCTGGCAAATAATCATGGCCACCTGACATGAGTCATATAAATAATAGGACGGCCATTCAAAAACCAGAGGGTCTACCATGTGCAATCACCGGCAATCATTTTGAGTGAGAATTAATATAAACATCGGATACCAGTTGTGTCTTAAGTGAATGTAAAAAGGCAGGCCAACATTTTTTTTCGGATATTTTACGCATTAAAGGTGTAGTTCACCCAAAAATGAAATTTCTGTCAATAATTACTCAATCTCATGTTGTTCCAAACCTGTAAGACTTTCGGAAGGATCTTCGGAACAAACATTAAGATATTTTTGATGAATTCCTTTCCATTCCATTGCAGTCTATTGAGGGTCAGAAAGCTCTCGGATTTCATCAAAAATATCTTAATTTTTGTTCTGAAGATGAACAAAGGTCTTACAGGTTTGGAACGACATGAGGGTGAGTAATTAATGACAGAAATTTAATTTTTGGGTGAACTAACCCTTTAAGCCTTGCAGTGTGAACACAGCCGTAGAGTGTGCACTGTTTGGTGGGACACAAAGAACTGCCATTAACGGAAATTGGAAAGTGAAAATTCATTTTCACTTTTGTTTGTAAGGTGCTGATGGCATGGATGATAGAGGTTGAGGTCAGAGAAAAACCAGCCGACTCTGTGAGCCCAGATCTGATGATGTAAAGCCTTTCTCCCACACGTTTTCTCTGACTCATCAGTACTTAAGGGAACGGGTGTTTGTTGGTTCACCTTCAAGCTGAAAGTGTAGTGTTATTTGTATTTCAGCCATCAATAATGGATAGTGCTGTTGGCTGTTGTTTGATTCATGAAGAGAAACCTGCAGGCCAGTTTTGACAAGTTTTCTCTTCTGTCTGCGTATAAAGGTCTGTTCACATCAAGTCCAATGATTCTCAACAATAGTGCTTTATTGTTTTTAAACAAATCCGTGTTTTTTGATCTTTTCGGAGAACTGACTTGCAGGCGTCTTTTAAACTTTCTTTTTTCTAACTTAAAGGGGGCATAACACAGTTTCTGCCAATCTCATCTTAATCTTGAGTACATAGAGTAGTATTGCATCCTTCATAAGTCCGAAGAGTCTTTCGTTTTATCATATTTATAAAAGACAGATATGCTGTACTGATTATTTTTCCGAAAATAGCTGAACTCGTGAAGGCGTGCAGTGGGCGGAGTTAAAGAATCTCAAGCACACAACATTCCCTGGATAACTTTCAATTCACTATAAGTTTGTGTTGTTGATATTATATGCACTTACATGCAATTTTGGCCATATTCACCATGAGAATCCAAATATTTAAGAATACTTTCCGGATGCACTGTATGTATTATATACATCCAACCAGCCCCATTGTGAAGGAATTCATAGACACGTTAATCATAGAGTGTATTGTTTTAAAATCATGTCAAAATTCTGACTTTGTGCACATAAGCCACAATTCTGTAAACTTTTAAACTGCACAATGCAGTAATTATGCTCTACCTTTATAGCACATTCTTATCGGTGGAAGAAGAGGGGCAAGCAAGCGTGAAGAGCATTTGGGAAGTGAATATAGTGAGACGTGACTGTTATGGTACAATATAACTTTGAAGAGAGGCTGCAAGGATTATCATGTTCATAATGACGTTCCATTCACAATGAAAACTACAGGAAGAGAGAATGATGAATCATTAAATGATAGGCGTTATCTTGAGGCAGAGTCTTCCATTTAGTGTGCTTAGAAAAGCAACTTTTGGCATTTGTTTAGAGCTAATGTTCCTAACAGTGACTTATAAATGGCAGGACAGCAGTGCCAAAACAAGTTTTGAAAAGAGGAGCTGCTGGCGAGCTGCTTGTGACGTCAGAACATGGTGATGGTTCTGTTCATGAATATTAATTTGGTTAGGTGTCACTAAATGGCACTTTGGATTACCTAGCAACCTAATTAACATTATTTTGCCAAATCCTTCTCATAGTTGGTTTCAGAAATCCATGTCCTAGTCTACCACTTAGAAGATTAGGGGTGATGGTCTGCAGGATGAAAATTAATTTATCTAAAAATAAAATATAGCTTTGCTGTCTGTCCTTCTGGGAATTGGTCACGTTTCCCTGTGGTAATTTCAAAAATAGAAGCGTTACAATTCTTATAAGTCTCTACTTAATGACCGAAGAGACAGTAAACCTTTAAAAAAAAATCTAATGAATGATTTCCAGTGTGATGCTTTGCATCATTTCAAGAATAGGGAACAATCTGTCACCCCGGTGAATAGTGTGGTGGGTTGCTGATTGACTCTGACTCTGCCACAGAAAATCAGTGGAAAAGAAAATGGGGCACCATCTTTCATAAGCAACACAACAGGGACAACAGAGAGAAAAGGTGGGCATTAGCTAAACCTTGAGTTCTCATCACAACACATTATGAAAGAAATGAACAAAAAATGGATCTTGCCGCTCAAGGTCGCAGAGGATTTGTGTGCTTTAATAAAGCAAGTAAAGCCGGTGAAATCTGCAAACAACTGTCTTCATAAAGAAAGCATTCTGTTACATAATGTACTCAAGTTTGACAGAAGCATCATGCCCCCTCAGATTTTTGAACGTAATTTATGAGAAAAAAAAAACAGTATGTTGCACCCGGTGTTGTGGAAAGTTACTTTTAAAAGTGATGCGTTACAATATTGCGGTACTCCCTAAAAAGTAACTAATTGCGTTAGTTACTTTTTATGGAAAGTAATGTGCTACGTTACATTTGCATGACTTTTTCTCTCCAGGGCTGGGCTTGCTCGTTTGTGTTTTTAATAACAAAAAAAAAGTGAAATGAATAAGCCTCAATCTGAAGGAAAAGCAAATTAATGCCTGTACAGTAGAGGGAGCAGCTCAAGCACTTACATCAGCAATAAAACACAAAAAATGAAACACAAATGTGATCCTGGACCACAAATCCAGTCATAAGGGTCAATTTTCATCACCTGGAAGCTGAATAGATAAGCTTTCCATTGATGTATGGTTTGTTAGGATAGGACAATATTTGGCCGAGATGCAATTATTTTAAAATTTGGAATCTGATGGTGCAAAAAAATCTAAATATTGAGAAAATCGCCTTTAAAGTTGTCCAAATGAAGTCCTTAGCAATGCATATTACTACTAATAATACATCTTTTATTTATTTACGGTAAGAAATTTACTAAATATCTTCATGAAACATGATCTTTACTTGGCAAGGCAAGGCAAGTTTATTTATATAGCACATTTCATACACAATGGTTATTCAAAGTGCTTTAGATATAAAAGGTATTAAAATATTGATAGAATAATCACAACATATGCATAAGAAAATAAAATACCATGTATAAGAAAGAAAATAACAATACTAAATTTGGGGCTCTGACTCTGAACAGAAGAGTCAGAGATTTTCGGTTCGTGAGACACACTAGTAGCAACCTGGCTTCCTAGTGACCTCCCTAAATATTTATTTTTAGTCATTTTAAAAGTAATGCGTTAAAAAAGTAATCAGATTACGTAACTCGCGTTACCTATAATGCGTAACGCAACACTGGTCGCACCATCTGCAGATCATATGTTTTAAAATAAACACTATAATTTACCCTGAATCCCCTTGCACACTAAAAAAAGCATTTTTTATGATGCTGAATACTTGAGCAACAGTAAACAAAACAAGAAAACAGCCATATTTGGTTCACTTCCAGAAAATGTGTCAAATATCTGTTCTTTTTGCATTGACATATCTGTGCTGAATTACCTTGGCTCTGCAAATTAGATTTCTCAGACTTCCTCAAACAGTCACGATGCATACCTTTACTTTCCGTTAACCTTGAGCAATGAAATTGAGATGCTTTTCTCCTTGTTAGTAGTGACTGTCCCTTCTTTGCTTCTGAGTTAAATATAATTTCCAATACAACATATGCCTCTTTAGTCCCTCATCCCCATTCAAAAATCTGGCGGAACTATCGTTCCAGTGCGGAACCGGCTACATGACTGACATGTCCCGCAGGACAAATCCTAGGGAATGAGAATGGGGAGCAGATGTAGGACACGAGAATAAATGACAGCTACAACAGACACTCTATTTGGTTAAAAACGGCTTTGTTGTTAATATAACCAATCAAGCAATTCCTCAAGCACTGAGTTCAACCTCCCACATAACCAATGAATATACAATAGATTTTGCCTAGCAGATTTTACATTGAACATCAAGTGGCCACACAACACAGTACCAAAATGGTTTATCATACAAAAGTAACAATAATTTTTTTAAAGTGCCCCTATTATGGCATTGACAGGTTCCTATTTTTGTCTGGGAGTCCCCAACAACAGGTTTTTTGTCAACAACAACATTGTCTTATAATATGCATTAAATTTGACCTTATTTGCTCAACGACTCACAAAGGATTCGCTCAACGATTCATTTTTCCAAACCCCTCCTTTGCGTGACGCTAATCTGCGGTGATTGGTAAGATATACTGCATGCAGCACATGTCGGAAATGGAACACCTATAACCATTACTGGATTACGGCTTGTGAAGTCTTGAAAATTTTATACAGTGTATAAACAGACATGGCATCAATTTTGCCTTACAAATTCGAGCCAGAGTCTGACGAGGAAACGTTTAGAGTTGCTGATGAATCAGAAAGTCAATCGCAAACACGACTGGAGCAGGACCTTTCTCAAAGGTAATCTGATTAATCTTGCTGTCTGTCGCCATTTGTTAATTCAGTGTAACACGTCACAGACTAATTAATTGCCGAATTTATTTAGGTGCACGTGGAACTCTATTAAAATGCCAAGTGAGGCTGAAAATGCAAGCTATATGCTGATGTTTAGTCTTGACGTCACAACGAAACAGCTTGGGATTTGTTTTAAAAACGATTTGTTTAATTGACTCAGAGTCTACTTTTAGTTTTGAGAGACAATAACTTTATATACGGTGCACTTTCAGATTGAAAACTTTGCAGGATGTTTCATTCACTTAGAGCTATGTTACACACTACATGAAAGGTAATTCTGAGCTTCTCTGAGAAAATTGAGGAAATGGTGTATGCTGGAACCAGACTATCACACTCAATCGCTGCAAGCCCCCAGACATCCAGTAAAAAGCGGCGACCACCAAAGCCGATGGGCCCAGCTCGTCGACCCCCTCCTCCTGTGAGATTTCTTCAGTCACAACGCCAGGGTCCACACCCTCCTCCATCTGTTGTAGGTGAACCAAAAACAACTGATACC
This sequence comes from Gobio gobio, assembly GCF_949357685.1. Lineage (NCBI taxonomy): Eukaryota > Metazoa > Chordata > Actinopteri > Cypriniformes > Gobionidae > Gobio > Gobio gobio. The sequence continues at coordinate 14,032,926 of NC_137121.1, read as the reverse complement.
AGCTCTCAGTGATGTGTGTCGCGGACCCACTATGATAACACTAACTTTATCAAATATTTACAGAACAAGCGGGAACCCAGTGTGCCTCTAGCTTTCTTTATTTCTGTTCTATTACGTGATACAAAATCTAAGGCCTTCCCAAGCCGTAAGGCAAACCCCGTCCAATCTGCTGCCTATTACACATCAAACTAATATTACTATGGGGACAAAAAGTAAGACTATTAAGTTAGCACTTTTAAACATCCGCTCACTTAAAAATAAATCACTTCTAGTCAACGACTTAACCACAAACAACCTGGATATTATGTTTCTAAATGAAACATGGCTAGAAGACTGCAGCTGTGCAACAATCCTAAATGAAACAGCCCCACCTAACTTTACTTTTGTGAATGTGTCTGGAGAGCAGTTAGGAGAGGTGGGGGTGTAGCTGATCTATTTAAAGATGTCTATCAATGTAAACAAGTGTCATTTGGTGATTACCTGTCGTACGAATATCTGGGTATTGTATTAAAAGGTGCTCCACGCATTCTACTTATCATTATTTACAGGCCTCCAAAATACTCTCCAATCTCTTCTGAGTTTGACTGTTTTACTATTGCTGGCGATTTTAACATTCATATTGACAATGCTGAATCCAGAAAGATCTCATGACTGTTCTTAACACTTTTGATCTGACTCAGCATGTACATTGACCCACACACAATCGTGGACACACTCTAGATTTACTTATCAGTAAGGGTCTAAACATTTAAAGGGCATATTGCAGGTTAGAGACTCCAGTGAGTCAATGTTTAGAAAAATAATGTAGGAACTAGATTTTCTTTAAAATATACTTTAAAATACGCTATTAAGGCTTTTGGAGTCATTTTTGTGAGAAAATTGTACTTCCGCATCTAAAAATGCCAAAACCGGACGTGACATAACGAGAGGGAGTGCGGAGAATCTCAGCGATAGGAAAACAATGAATCGCAATGACGGGTCGGACGCTGAGGACATTATAAATGTTTATTAATACTCATATGGCAGACAACAGCCATACAATTATGACACACAATTAGGGACAGACCAGGATTAGACAGAACAACGATTAGAGGATATAAATTGAGTTGTTGTGTGAGGAGAAACTGTGGAGAACAGCGGCAGGTGTCTCCGTGAGAGACCAGTGTTAGCTTATATATAAGCTAGCTAACGATATGAACACTGCTCAGATTACAATACTGTACTGATTATTATCATGTCTCAGGCAATAGCAAAGCTGGTTATTGTCATCTAGTATACTTAACGTTACCAAATAACAGAAACTAATAGGCTTTGACCATCAGGAAAAGTCACACTCGTTAATATCCGTCCACACTAAACGTTATGTGATATAACGTCAGCGGTTTCTCATCACGTTGACTGATTTGGTACTTAGCAAATGTTTTAAAAACAAGACTCACGGTGCACAGTTCACGTTTTCTCCGAGCTGCATCTCTGACGGATCCGGGACCGTCACATCCCACACAGCAAAAGGGTGTCGCGGCTTCCGGAACGCACCCGCGAAACGGACCAGTATCGGAATCTATATATATCTTCCGCTGGCGGCTAAACCACAGACAGTGTTATTGTGTTTATCCTTTATTCATTAATTCTGTTATGGGTTTATTTCGTGCCAATTCATCGATAGTGTGTGGATGCGTATGACGTTTGATATTTGAGTGAACTTGAATGTACATACATGGCATGAATAAAATATTTCCATTACCAGCACATAATTCAGAACTTTTTTTCGAAAAAGTGTGTTCTTAAATAAAAAGACTGTATTCAGTTGTGTTAATGTACACTTTGAATTCATCAATGTAAACACGACGGCAAAGAAGCATCGCGTGTGGATGTTTATTCATCCTTTAGGCAAGCTACACACTGGCTGCGTGACACGCGCGGCTCGAGCCGAAAGCACATGCTAGAAATAGAACCAAAGCGCATTTTTCACGGCACGCAAGAGTGTTGGAAGCGTTTCCAGGCAAAAAAGCTGTTTGTCATTTTGACACGAATACATATTAATAAATGACATTAGTCAGGGCACTGATAAGGGAGTCAGCCCATTGACTTATAATGTCCTGATCAGTATCCTGAGTACTGAACTAGGGAGCTCATTGAGACCATGATTGCGACGCACGCGTGGTCTTTGCTATGTTTAACAGGAATATAGCCCTCACTGTACGTCACCTAGCATTAGCAGCGCCGCATCAGACACGCTTCAGGTGTGTATAAAGACATAGAAAACGCCACGCTCAAGTCACGTAGCCAGCTTTACATGAGTATAACAATGTTTGACTCCATCATATCACTGGGATGATAATCCTCCGGTCTAAAGCACTATACACACCACCGTGTGTTTCGAAGCAGATGCGCAAAGGGAAGTCCCGTTTCTTCACCTGCACAAAACGCCACCATGCTGAATTCCTAACTTTTTTTTTTTTTAGGAAACCTGTAGACTCGAAGTCCAGACAGGCTGGACACAATAATTTAACATGACAATGATAAATTGAAATAGAAAAACTACCGAAAATACAGACTCTACTGAATACCAACCTATTCTGCACTGAGCCAACGCAGAGCTGGCCAGCGACTCCCTCTCGTGATGTAATATGACGTGATGTTGAAAAAACGCTTTTTCCAAGCGGCCAACGAAACGGCCACTTTATCTACTAAATTTGTGCTCTTATGTCTTTTTAAAACATTTTAAATCCTGCATTACCTTTTCATATGGTATTTTCATACAAGGTTATATATTAATCTAAAAAAAATTTAACCTGCAATATGCCCTTTAATCGATTGCTATTGTTCTGTATCATCTATTTCTGGATTCATGTAGCTTTCTTTAAAAATGGTTGCCATAGTAACATTCCAAAACAGTTAAATTCAGTTAATTGCATCAGTTAAAGTTAGTTCAACACAGAAGAAACTTAAAGCAGCCATTCTTCTCATGATCCTCTGTAGAAAGTATTGTCTGTAAGTTTATGATTAATTTTGTATTCTATCTATTATATTTACTATTTATAAAGCTGTGTAATGCAGAATTCTAGACATTTAAGAACCTATATACTATTCATTTATATTAGTGTTATGTTGTTGGAGATAACTAAGCAGCTCTATTATTTACATCTCCTTTCTGTAGTTTCACTCTGTTTCAACATAATTGTTGTGGTGTGGAATAAAGCAGCATTGTCCCACAAGCCTACGTGTTGAAGGAATTTATCTATCTGTCTAACTTTGGGAAGACTGACACCAATGTGAGAGCAGAATAGTTATTAAGGATGTAGCACTGTCTGATCATTTCTGTATTTTTTTTTATATACTGATCTCTTCTGCCATTGAAGCTAGATCAGTCACTGTCAAAAAGAGATGCTTAAATGAGAACACTAGTGTACTATTTATGAAGGCCATATCCCTAACACCAAGTATATCTGCAGGCTCTGTTTATTTTCTTCTTGAATGCTTTAACTCAAAAGTCAAGAGTTTAATTGATGATATTGCTCCTGAGAAAGTCAGGAAAAAGTATGGCAGACATAAAGCTCCTTGGAGAAACACAACAGCAGTTCAAAGTATGAAAAGAAAATGCAGAAAAGCTGAGCGCATGTGGCGGAAGACACAACTTGTAGTCCATTATAACATCTACTGTATAAAGACAGCCTTCATGCTTTTAATGTGGAACTAGGCAAAGCTAGACAGACCTTCTTCTAAAATATTATAAACAGAAACACTCTTTTTGCTACTTTAGAGAGACTAACAACCCCCCCCAAATCACATTCCCAGTGAACTGCTCTCTGAGAGCAAATGCAATGAGTTTGCCTCCTTTTTTTTCTGAGATGATCAATAATATCAGACAGGCTATCAGTATATCATCGTGTTGTGCTGATGTCAGACAGACTCGTCCAAAATTTCAGAAATGAGTCACCATGTCTGATTTGCGAAGCAATTGACGATAAAACTTTAGAAGAAACGGTACAGCACCTTAAAACATCAACCTGCACTCTTGACACACTCCCCACTTCTTTTTCAAAAGTGTGTTTAACTGTTTAGAAGCAGATCTCCTAGAAGTGGTACATTCCTCACTTCTTTCTTTTCCAAAGTCCCTTAAAACTGCAGCTGTTAAGCCCCTCCTGAAAAAGAGCAATCTGGATAACACCATATTGAGCAACTACAGACCAATCTCAAATCTTCCCTTCATAGGCAAGATTATTGAAAAAGTTGTTTTCAATGAGCAGAACAAATTCTTAAGCTCAAACGGATACTTTGACAATTTTCAATCTGGTTTCCCACCGATAATAAATGATATTCGCCTTAATACTGATACAGGTAAATGATCAGTGCTGGTGTTACTTGACCTCAGTGCAGCATTTGACAATGTCGATAACAACATACTTCTCGACAGGCTGGAAACTGGGTCTGGCTTTCTGGGATGGTCCTTAAATGTTTCAGGTCATATTTAGAAGGGAGAGGTAACTATGCGAGTATTGGTGACCATAAGTCTGAGTGGACATCCATGACATGCAGAGTCCCACAAGGGTCAATTCTTGTGCCACTCCTATTCAACCTGTATATGCTCCCACTGAGCCAAATAATGAGAAAGAAACTGCTTACCACAGCTATGCAGATGACTCAGATCTACTTAGCCCTATCGCCTAATGACTTCAGCCCCATTGACTCCCTGTGCAAATGCATTGATGAAGTTAACAGTTAGATGTGCCAAAACTTTCTTCAGTTAAACAAAGACAAAATTAAACTCATTGCATTTGGAAACAAAGATGAAACTCACAAGGTGAACGCATACCTTGACTCTAGGGGTTAAACAACTAAAAATCAAGTCAGGAATCTTGGTGTAATTCTGGAGACAGGCCTTAGTTTGAGTAGTCATGTAAAAGAAAGAACTAAATCAGCTTACTATCATCTCAAAAATATTGCAAGAATTAGATGCTTTGTTTTCAGACAAGACTAAGAGAAACTTGTTCATGCTTTCATCAACAGCAGGGTGGACTATTGTAATGGACTCCTCACCGACCTTCCCAAAAAAAAAAACATTAGACAGCTGCAGCTCATGCTGCTGCCAGGATCCTGAGTAGAACCAGAAAATATGACCATATCACCACAGTCCTCAGGTCTTTACACTGGCTTCCAGTTACATTTAGGATCGATTTTAAAGTATTATTACTGGTACATAAATCACTAAATGGTCAAGGACCTCAATACATTGCTGATATGCTTATAGAATATAAACCAGATCACTCATCACATCAGCTAGTAATACCAAGGGTTCACTCAAAGCAAGGAGAGTCTGCTTTTATTTTATTTGTTTCAATTTAACCGTGTTTTTATTTTTGGTTACAATTATATTTATTTCTGAAGAAAAAAAAGGGGGGGGGGGGGGGGGCAAACCATAGAGGTTGGGCTGGCTCTGTGGTAATGTAGCATGGTTAAGAAGTTTCTGGAAGAGAAATTGAGATAACGTGGGTAAATGCAGCGCAGTTAAGAAGTTTCAACAAGTGAAATTGAAATTGCGTGGGCGATAAATCGGAGCGTGGACTGAAATAGTCCTAGCTCTGTCTGTCCGAATTTAGGTGAAAGATAGGATATGCTGGAGATTATTTAGGCGCGCTGAACGAAATCCACAGAGACAACCAGTATGGGGAAGTCCCAGAGCAAGTGGGGGAAATTAATTAAATATAAGAGACAAACATAAACCAGATTTCTTACCAGATGAGAAGTCTATCTATGCATCATCTTTTTACTCTTTTAATTCCTTTTATAACTGTATTATCTTTGCATCTCGATTAATTCCTTTTATAACGGTTTTAATTTTCCTTACTTTTATTTTGTGATTATTTTAATTCCCTTTTCTGTGTAAAAAATGAATTACCATAGTGTATGAATTACCATAGTGTATGAATTACCATAGTGTATAAAATGTGCTATATAAATAAACTTGACTTGCCTTGCCTAATTTTAAAAAAATCCATAAAAAGGGCACTTTAAAATCGAACATTTACATCTATTAATTTGACCAAGAACTGCCTAGGCTCAACAATAAGCAATTTGTTTAAAATTCTGAATAGGAAAAATGATCATTTTGGTTACTAAACATGACATATTTTCCATTACTTCCATGTCAAGCAATCTGTCCATGTTGTCATCTGCCAAATTTCTGAAAGAAATTGCACCAAAATACCACGAATTCCAAGTCTGATTGAATGCACAACCTTTGACACTCTCTCCTCCCACTTAAAAACTTAAGAGTCTAATTATTATGCTATCCAAACTATGCCTGAAAAAAATACCTATTTAAATTTTTTAAATGGATAGTTCATTCCAAAATGAAAATTGTCATTTACTCAACCTCATGTCATCAGTGACAATGAAAGCCAAATGGGGTTCCAGTGTTGTTTGGACCCCAGTATTCTTCAAAATATCTTTTGCGTTTTGAAGCAACTTGAGGGAGAGTAAATGACAGACTTTTCACTTTTCTGTGAACTATCCCTTTAATGGGTTCACCATTGTTTTTCGGTTTCCAACCCACCAGTTGAGAACCACTGACAAGTTTCATCAACCGAAACGGCTAATGATGATTTGAACAGCCTAACATATCCATCCGCGCTGAATTCAATCTGCATTTCAGCATAAATGGACCATGTAGGTAGCATGAATCCTACAGTAGTCGCGTATAATTCAGCTGTCAAACTTGACCTTCAAGCTTCCTACGTACTCTTCCAGAACACTTCATATATTTTAGCTTGTGTGTGGCACTAAAGTGCGAGGTAATCAGCATCTGTGACAGGCCAACACAAACGAGCCACTTGCCACTTCCAGACGCCCCCTGCTCCTATACCGGAATAGAAGCGTCTTTCAGGTCTGAACGCCCTGCCTACACGTTCCTCAAGCATCTGCGCTGCCAAACCCTGTTAATATCCATCAACATAAAAGGGAGATGGCACCTCTTTCAGAAATGTGAAATGAACGTAACATACACGGCAACCGATTACCAGCGGTTTGTCACCGCTGGGAGGTCCCCGCATTGGGCGCCACATGCTCCTGATTTCCCCCTAGACAGCAATAGTATCTCTAATGTATCCTATGCTTTTCCTCTAAGTGTTAATCTTAAAGAACAGTAAGAATGGTAAGTGTGAGCGTGATACTGCTGGTATTTCTCCATTCATAATGACCATTTCTAGCTAGGAATGAAAGTGGGTTTGATAAAAATGCCTTTTTGTTGTGCACGACTGGGCAGCGCGGTATTATCACCAGTGCAGATTGCATAAGGGAGATCTGAAGTGGCCTTGTCTTGAATATTCATGTTTTGCTTATTAATGCCAGCAGGGCACACAAATTCTCCCGGGGGAGACGTAGTCATAGGAGCTTGTTTAATATCTCCCTTTTGTTTGGTGTGGCAATTATAAAAAATGAAGAAAATACAAAGAGTCATTGAAGCTCAATCGACTCGTTCGCCTGTGAATTCAAATATTCATGATGAACTTGGGGGGAAAAAAGTAAAATCAAGCGGTTGTTTCATATTCCGTTTGTAATGAGGACTGAAATCTTCATTACACATGCTCGGTATTACACTTTCATATTATGTGTAAGATGCCAGAGTATGATAAAATATTCAATTATATTCATAATGCATAGAAGAAAAATACCACAATGGCAGCAGAAAAACGCTTTTGAGTATAAATAATCAGGAATTGGATTATGGCACTTTGGAAACACGACACCTTATTTCATTTGACGTGAATGAAAACAAGGCTATGAGGCATTGTTGCCATGTTCCCCTAATATAAGTGAATTTGGGCTTGTTTATTCATAAAGTCCCTTTTAAATATAAGAATAATGGTATATGCAACTTTTGACAGTGATTGAATAATTTTCCACTTTGTTTCTATTTTTCCCAGCCCCTCTCCAACCCCGATATTCAATTACACCTTTATATTATATACTTTGTATTACATTATACACCTTTACCTGTTACATTTCTTTAAAAAAAATTCTGCTGTAGCAATCAAAAATACAAGAAAAATAAAGATTTTTCCAAATATTTTCCTGCCCTTATGTTTTTTTCCCATGCATATTTGGAGTACACATAAAAATGCATAAAAAAGGCAAGGGCGAAAAAAAATTAATAAATACGTTTTACTGTATAGTGCACTACAAACAGCTAGAAATTCCTCTTGCATGTATGTGTGTTCAATACTGAAAAGAGAAGCACTCCTCACAACATCTACTGTAAAATATTCCCACACACCAGCACACATGACCGCCCACACACACACGCTTGAATCTTTAAGAACGCAGAGGTTCACTTCGGCTTAGAATAATCACATCAACCGCTGTCTACGGCCAAATGGTCACACCGTGGAATTCAAATGAGTCCCATGTAAAATACACAGGTTTCAGCTTCATTTAAATAAACAAGTAAGTTTAACGCAACGCCTCGCTCTTCAAAGGCATCTCATTACCTTTGTTGAAAAAAATATGAAAGTTTAGGCTTGTCATTTATTAATTCATCTCTTTTTATTCTTATACATTCATACTTTTTTCCATTGCTGCAATGCAGCGGCTTTTGTGATCAAATGTTTTTCATACCTCAGAAGAAATAAGATCAAATATGTTGAATGATTCACAACTTGGGTTTTATGCCACTGCTGGTGCGAAACGATACATTTCAAAAATATGGAAGATAGTGCGGAGTTATGCATAATTAGGGGTGATGTTGGATCAAGTGCTTTCAAAGTCAAACCTCCCACAAACACAGGGTTCAGGTCCTTGTTTGGTTTCAAATAAGAGAAGTCAGGAGCTAAATAACTAAAAATAAACATTATTACCAAAAAATATTTAGATAAAGCGGGTGCTAGAGTTACCTTCAAATCTCTGTGGCATTAAACTAGGGCTGAATTTGCATGCTTAAGGCCTGGGTATACTTCATTTTTCGCATCCGAACGAGTCTCGCACGCAGTCGTGTCCATACAGCTTTCAAAGTATATTCAACCGCAGATGAGTGCGGCCAAAGACTATAGATAAAGACAGACGGTTCACTCCTACTACTTATGAATGGGCGAAACTGCAATGCACAATATGGCGGAATAGTCGCGCCTGCTAAAGTAAAAGAGCCAATTGCTGATTGGTAAAGTCATTGCGTCACTGCAGCTGCTATTAGAAATTCTGGTTCCCATAGAAACCTGAAACTCGCGCTTAGGACTGCACATGCGCATTGGCTCATCTAGCCTAAAAATACGCTTTTTAACTTTAATTGATAATAGAACACAACATTTATGGGACCGTTCATGTTAGATTTTGTTGCTGATTTGAAATATGTTATTTAATTGTGAGTTCGGCAAGCAATTTTTGAGATTCCAGGATTTCCACATTCAAATAGATAGGACTTGGTCTTGTATGCCCGGAAGCGATATTTTTTTCCCCAGGATGATAGGGGAAGGTACCGCCTTTTTCGTCTATGATTGGCTAGAAGGGCTCTCCTCCGATTGGTTATTTGATTTGGCCGTGAAACGTTATCTCACGTTCATGGCAGGCCAGGCTGTCGTGTGCGTGCCATCAGATTTATATTCCAAGTTCACATGGTGTATCTAGTTGAGGCAAACACTATGGGTAAATCGACTGTACAGTAACTTTAAAGCCACACAGAAATGTGGTGGTTAAGGGCCACTGTGTCATGCCAATGTACTGATTCGTCCCATCTTCTATAGAAACAATCTCTTTCCAAAACAAATAACATTTGTTAGCCATTTCAAGGTAAGGATTACACAATATTAGTGCATCACCATTAACTGTATGTTAAACATTACTAGTAATTATTGTGTGTGTGCATGGGGGTCGGAAGCAAAAACAATGTGGGTGGGTCCTCAGAATTTTTTTACTGGAGTAGATGCCAATTACATTAAGTACAAATATACCGCTTTACTTGGTAAACGTATAGGTCAGAAAGACAAAATTACGTAAATCGCCATATCATTGAGAGCGACAGTAGTGTAGGGGTAAGACGCACGGCATCTAGTTTTGACACAAATCGACCCGCGGTTCGAGTCCGGCTTTCGCCGAAATCAATCTTCTCCGTTTTCCCATCACATATCAAATCGGAAAGGCATTTATTTTCAATACAAATTAAGAAAATATTAGAAAAGTGGAATTAAAGCGTCTAATATGTGTTTAATAATAAGTGTTTATCGATTAGGGGTAGGTAAACAGACATGTGCTGAATGTTAGAGACGATAAAAGTGAGTGGGTCCAATATCATTGATCGTTAAAAGTGGGTGGGTCTTGTCCCACCCACATACAATGGTTCCGACGCCCATGTGTGTGTGTGTAGCCATGAAAGTTAAGTGTCGCTGGTGTCATATTTGTGCAAAGGAGAACTTGGAGAACATCATACCGGATCATCTTGAGGTTAGGATTAGGTATAAATCAACAGACAGGGAGAACAGCTCCAGTAATAAATGGTTTTGGCGCAGGTATTGAGAGGTTAGGGTTAGGGTTAGGAAACAGCTAAGACTAATCTAAACAGGCTATGAAATTGTGAACTTGAAATATAAATCTGAAGACACGCACATATAGCGCTTTTCTTAGTAGGCTATGTTGGATTGACTTCGTTTAACGAAGCCTGCCATGAACGTGAGATATGATGTTTTATAAACAAAGTTCGGGAGGAATACGTTCAGATAATTGACACAGGTGGAGAGCACTCAGCTAATCAACAGTAAGAGGTATATATACACGCAGCAGTCTTACCTCCATTCATTGAAAGTTTTCTAGCACGGACGGCAGGTCGCCCCGCCCGCCCACGCTGTCTACACGGCTCGAAGCAACTCTACAATACTTCAATACTTTTTCCTTACAAATTTATAAGCTATCTAAAAACCCCTTTCGGCCGCTTCCATCAGCATTCACGAGCCAACCGCAAGAGCAGTGCTCGGACAATGTAAAGGAGTGCACACAGCACAGACTTGCAACAGGGAGACCTACAACAGTTCCTGTCTTAAGATAAAGTATTACAACTCTTTTACTTTTTCTTGCGATCTTTCCGCCTCTGTGTACTACAGTTCAGACAGATACTTTTCACACAGGAAAAGTGCGTTCATCATGTACGCGCACGCGGTCGCCGTGGTGATGAACGATCAATTTACTTGCAGCTGGTAAAGCGAGCGAACGTATTGTGAGGCTAAATCACTAAAATGCTGTCAATGCAACAGGGCATATTACGCCAAACAATCAGCTACCAGTTGGACTCAGCTGATAATCACCGCCTTGATTCAATACTTCTCAACTTGACGCTCACATAAGCTCGGTCACACAGGGCTCAACACAGTGCGACCATACTCGCTTTTGTGACTATAAATAGACGTGTGCGAACTGAACAATGTATTTGGGAGCACCCGCTTTTTTAAATGTAACATCAATACCTTTAGGGCAGGCTATCGTATAACAAGCATATCAATGATTGTTATAGCCTACCATCTTATTATGAAACAGAAGAAATTCAAAGGCTATGATTTCACTGAATTAACGTGAGCGATCACGTTTCAAAACCTGAATGTGGCACCATTGTGCGTTCTACTGGATTGAACAATGCTCGAGTTCAGAGCATTTCACAATCAATGAATAGCATACATTTATGCAAAGCGAATTTGTATCAACGACAACATATTAAGATAAATCACTGTAAAGAAAACGGTGTATACAGTTGTAAGGCTGTATTTTCTCTGTGGCTGCGCCACGCCTCTGGAATAGCCTCCCTCGGCGTATCAGATCTTGTGACTTGTTAGGACGGTTTAAATCTGTGTTGAAAACACATCTCTTCTCTCATGCTTAAAACTGCCCATAAGGACTGGGAGTTTGAGATGTGTGTTTGTGTTTTGTGTGTTGATGTAGGGGTGTTTTTTCAATGCTTTATTAGTACCGTTGAGAGCGTAAAGCACTTTGGTCAACTCATGTCGTTTTTAAACGTGCTATAGATATAAAGGTTGTTGTTGTTTTATCTCGTATGAATTTGAATGAGCATCCCGCAATAATAAGGCATAAACATTTCAAAATAAGAGTCCTTTAGGTTACACAATGCGTTTCTCCATTTGTCCGTCTAACTTTTTCTCCTTTTTCTCCCACAGGAGCTCAGTTTTCTCTGGCTAATTCTCCACTGCCACAGCAGTGCTGTTCCCTCGGCTCCTACAGGAGCTCAGTTTCTCTGGCTATTTTTCTCCACTGCCACAGCAGTGCTGTTTCCTCGGCTCCCACAGGAGCTTTGTTTCTCTAGCTAATTTTCTCCCACTACAGCAGTGCTGTTCCCTCTGCTCCCACAGGAGCTTTGTTTCTCTAGCTAATTTTCTCCCACTACAGCAGTGCTGTTCCCTCTGCTCCCACAGGAGCTGAGTTTCTCCGGCTAATTTTCTCCTACTACAGCAGTGCTGTTCCCTCGGCTCCCACAGGAGTCCAGTTTCTCCGGCTAATTTTCTCCTACTACAGCAGTGCTGTTCCCTCGGCTCCCACAGGAGTCCAGTTTCTCCGGCTAATTTTCTCCCACTACAGCAGTGCTGTTCCCGGCTCCCACAGGAGTCCAGTTTCTCCGGCTAATTTTCTCCTACTACAGCAGTGCTGTTCCCTCTGCTCCCACAGGAGCTGAGTTTCTCCGGCTAATTTTCTCCTACTACAGCAATGCTGTTCCCTCGGCTCCCACAGGAGTCCAGTTTCTCCGGCTAATTTTCTCCCACTACAGCAGTGCTGTTCCCCGCTCCCACAGGAGTCCAGTTTCTCCGGCTAATTTTCTCCTACTACAGCAGTGCTGTTCCCTCGGCTCCCACAGGAGTCCAGTTTCTCCGGCTAATTTTCTCCCACTACAGCAGTGCTGTTCCCGGCTCCCACAGGAGTCCAGTTTCTCCGGCTAATTTTCTCCTACTACAGCAGTGCTGTTCCCTCGGCTCCCACAGGAGTCCAGTTTCTCCGGCTAATTTTCTCCCACTACAGCAGTGCTGTTCCCGGCTCCCACAGGAGTCCAGTTTCTCCGGCTAATTTTCTCCTACTACAGCAGTGCTGTTCCCTCGGCTCCCACAGGAGTCCAGTTTCTCCGGGTAATTTTCTCCCACTACAGCAGTGCTGTTCCCGGCTCCCACAGGAGTCCAGTTTCTCCGGCTAATTTTCTCCTACTACAGCAGTGCTGTTCCCTCTGCTCCCACAGGAGTTCAGTTTCTCTGGCTAATTTTCTCCTACTACAGCAGTCCTGTTCCCTCGGCTCCCACAGGAGTTCAGTTTCTCCGGCTAATTTTCTCCTACTACAGCAGTGCTGTTCCCTCTGCTCCCACAGGAGTTCAGTTTCTCCGGCTAATTTTCTCCTACTACAGCAGTGCTGTTCCCTCTGCTCCCACAGGAGTTAAGTTTCTCTGGCTAATTTTCTCCACTGCCACAGCAGTGCTGTTCCCTCTGCTCCCACAGGAGCTTCGTTTCTCTGGCTAATTTTCTCCTACTACAGCAGTGCTGTTCACTCTGCTCCCAAAGGAGCTCAGTTTCTCTAGCTAATTTTCTCCACTGCATCAGCAGTGCCATTTTCTCTGCTCTCACAGGAGCTCAGTTTCTCCGGCTAATTTTCTCCACTACTACAGCAGTGATGTTCCCTCTGCTTTCCCAGGAGTTCAGTTTCTCTGGCTAATTTTCTCCACTGCCAAAGCAGTGATGTTCTTTTCCAGAAACCTCAATCCTACATGACGGCCTGGAGATGTTTAAAGCATTTCACTTCTCTTATAAACATACCGTTCCATGATTTTTCTCTCCTTTCAATCACCTCATTTATTTTCTACCTTAATACATCAAAGGTTACTTGAGCTGCATGCAGTTTTCCACAATTGATGTACGGCGATTCCTCCCCCGAAATAAACAATTAACCAAACCCTCTCTGATCAAAGGGATTCAAAGATCCCAGCCCACCCGTCCCGACACCAGACAACCTATAACGCTGGTATCCTCAAAGAAACACCTCAAATCCGTTCTCCAACTATCAGGGGCTCAGCAAAGAACTTTTCAAGCCACTCCTTCCGTATTGGGGTAACAACCTCAGCAGCTCAAAAAAGGCCTCTCCCAACAGCAGATCCAAGCTCTCGGGAGATGGTCTTCTGACGCTTTCCAAAGCTATATCAGGACCAATCGATTCCACATCAAAAAAGCCCACCAAACCCTTATTGACTAGTACACAGTGAGAATATACCGATCAAACACTCATCTTTTCCTTCTTATGTTCTCAGGCTCCAGTAAGAAATGGAAAGTTTCCATGGACGCAGCACAGGGGGAAGTTCCTCACAGCTTGAAAGAGTGGAACATTTCCACGCCATATGAAAGAGTGGAAGTTCCACGCAGTACGTAAGAGAGGAAGTTCCTCGCAGTATGAAAGAGAGGAAGTTCCTCGCAGTATGAAAGAGAGGAAGTTCCTCGCAGTATGAAAGAGAGGAAGTTCCTCGCAGTATGAAAGAGTGGAAAGTTTCCACGCAGTATGAAAGAGTGGAAAGTTTCCACGCAGTATGAAAGAGAGGAGGTTTCCACGCAGTATGAAAGAGAGGAAGTTCCTCGCAGTATGAAAGAGTGGAAAGTTTCCACGCAGTATGAAAGAGAGGAAGTTCCTCGCAGTATGAAAGAGTGGAAAGTTTCCACGCAGTATGAAAGAGAGGAAGTTCCTCGCAGTATGAAAGAGTGGAAAGTTTCCACGCAGTACGAAAGAGTGGAAAGTTTCCACGCAGTACGAAAGAGTGGAAAGTTTCCACGCAGTACGAAAGAGTGGAAAGTTTCCACGTAGTACGAAAGAGTGGAAAGTTTCCACGTAGTACGAAAGAGTGGAAAGTTTCCACGTAGTACGAAAGAGTGGAAAGTTTCCACGTAGTACGAAAGAGTGGAAAGTTTCCACGTAGTACGAAAGAGTGGAAAGTTTCCACGTAGTACGAAAGAGTGGAAAGTTTCCACGCAGTACGAAAGAGAGGAAGTTCCTCGCAGTACGAAAGAGAGGAAGTTCCTCGCAGTATGAAAGAGTGGAAAGTTTCCACGCAGTACGAAAGAGAGGAAGTTCCTCGCAGTACGAAAGAGTGGAAAGTTTCCAACACAGTACGAAAGAGTGGAAAGTTTCCAACACAGTACGAAAGAGTGGAAAGTTTCCAACACAGTACGAAAGAGTGGAAAGTTTCCAACACAGTACGAAAGAGTGGAAAGTTTCCAACACAGTACGAAACAGTGGAAAGTTTCCAACACAGTACGAAAGAGTGGAAAGTTTCCAACACAGTACGAAAGAGTGGAAAGTTTCCAACACAGTACGAAAGAGTGGAAAGTTTCCACGCAGTACGAAAGAGTGGAAAGTTTCCAACACAGTACGAAAGAGTGGAAAGTTTCCACGCAGAACGAAAGAGTGGACAGTTTCCACGCAGAACGAAAGAGTGGAAAGTTTCCACGCAGAACGAAAGAGTGGAAAGTTTCCACGCAGAACGAAAGAGTGGAAAGTTTCCACGCAGAACGAAAGAGTGGAAAGCTTCCACGCAGAACGAAAGAGTGGAAAGCTTCCACGCAGAACGAAAGAGTGGAAAGCTTCCACGCAGAACGAAAGAGTGGAAAGCTTCCACGCAGCAAGGAAATGTTTAATGTTTTAATACTGTTGTCTCTCCCATGTTTCTCTTTTTACATTTTTCTATTGCAGGCAATCCCCCGGCATGATGTGCCACAGCAGCCCTCAAGGGCCTACCGGTCAAGCAATCAAGCCCCTTCACGAATGCCAGCCCGCCAAGCTCGGCTCTTCTTGGGGGGTATTTAGCAGGCGGCTGTCCTATGCTTAGCATTTTTGGGGGGTACTTTGGGTTCGGGCCAAAATTCCGAGCTCGAAGCCCTCCCCCCGGACAGCACGCCAAATACGCATTTAAACTACTCTCCATAAATTATATGTAAGTGTGAACTCGTGAAATGATGTTTTATAAACAAAGTTCGGGAGGAATACGTTCAGATAATTGACACAGGTGGAGAGCACTCAGCTAATCAACAGTAAGAGGTATATATACACGCAGCAGTCTTACCTCCATTCATTGAAAGTTTTCTAGCATCCCTCCACCACCCCTTCTCCACACTTTTATTTTATCAGCCACTTACATATACGGGGGGTACTTTGGGTTCGGGCCAAAATTCCGAGCTCGAAGCCCTCCCCCCGGACAGCACGCCAAATACGCATTTAAACTACTCTCCATAAATTATATGTAAGTGTGAACTCGTGAAATATAACCGATCGGAGGAGAGCCCTTCTAGCCAATCATAGACGAAAAAGGCGGTACCTTCCCCTACCATCCTGGGAAAAAAAATATCGCTGCCCGGAATAGCTGCTCGGAGGCATTGCAAATATGGCCGCCAAGTGAACAGACTTTCCTTTAAAGGGACTTCGACGCAGATGGCCGAGTTCGACACATAGTACATGCTCTGTTGTACGCACACCGTCTCCAAAATTGGGCTGCACGTGGACGCGGTGTGCGGACGTCCGCGAAACCTCCTGAGGATGAAAATAATGTCACAAGGTGCGAGGATGGCCGAAGTATACTTTGGGCTTTAGGCAGCTGACTTGCCTTGCCTTGCCTTGCTGCCCTATCCGGCAAAGACTTTGCAGGCAGCATTTACACACAAAGATACCTCACGCTGAGGCAGAGTAATGGTTTACAAAAAAATAGAGAGAGATTTGGTGATAGCTAAGCAAATATGTAATCATATCAACAGCAATTCCTTGCTAGAAATGACATCAAAAGTGAAAAAATTTGGTCAAAAACATACATTTACACACAAACTGACCATAAACGGCAAATTTCAGACGGCATCTTTACTTTGACCTTAAATGTCACATGATTCCGGGATATCATAGGCTTTCAGAAGCACAGTAGTGGAACTAGACTTTTATACATGGGGTGGCCAAGGCTACTTTAGGGGGTCTATAGAAAGAATATTATGTGTAATATTTGATTTCATTGTTTTGACCGATGTAACATTGTATTCTAATAAATAAGCTACCAGACATGTAGATACAGTGAAATTTCACAATTCTCGATTCCAACTGATGTTCCACAGCAAAAATGACTAATATAAGCCTAAATCATTATTGAATACAAGTAAACAGTCAGCAATAAAGTAAGAACAGTGCTAAGAATTAAGTTTCAGGTCTAACAGTAATTCAGGTAAAGAAACTGAATCAAATGTAAAATAACATTGCATAATCTTCACTGTATAAATTAAATATAGAATAATGCATGTTAAAACTATCTACAAAAGTTATTCAATCAGAATCAGTGGGTGATTTATGTTCTTTTATTAACTTGACAGACGTACGGCAGGAGGTAGGCTATAGCGGTCACTTTAAGACACGCATCCAATTTCATTTGTCACCTGCTTACATTCGGTTAAGACATAGCCGACTGTGTTTACTATGATACTCGCTATTTTTGGCATACCTTTATGCGTATTGTATTCACGTTATAGATGAAGCGCCATATGCCGCACGTTATCATGTTCAAGGAGGTAAAATAAAATAGTGAATCTAATCACCATATAGGCAAAAAATTTCACTTCAAAAATGAAACAAAGTGTTGTCGATGTGTTTTGATGTAAGAACTGCACAACGGAAACAGAAAGGACAATCTATATTATATCTTTCTATAAACACAGACTTTACACAGAAAGAAAAATACAGAAAAATGTCTATACACACACTTCCAGCCAAAGGTAAAGTCATTATACATTAACAACGTTTAGACAAATTGTGTTGTTTAATGGAAAACAATGTGAATGGCGCAACAGGATTTTGAACAACTCTGCGCCTATGCACGACCCCCTTTATTATTAATCGTTTGTTTGTCAACTAACGTTAATATTCTCTTAATATTCAATGTTAATACGTGAACAATACGTGAACAATGTGCCGTGCTGCTGCACATCAAAATAAATGTTTCTTTCAATAGGAGGTGAAATCTACATTTCAATCTACAAATCAACATTTCATCTACATTGTAGAAATCTACATTTCAATTTTTTGATCTACATTTTGGGGTGGCACCCTGGGTGGCCAGTCAGATGTCGCTCCGCCACTGCAGAAGCAGCCCACATATTACGCAGCTCCAGCTCTACAGGATTCTCCTAAAACTATTAGTTCACCATGACAGTATTTAGGCTTATTAATTAAATTGTCGTTTGAGAAACTGATACATCAATTCAAATAACAATAAACCATAACAAACTGTGAAACTGCTACATTTAAATGAGTTAAAAAAGATTAAATCAAGTAATCAACTATAAATGTGGATAAATAATGTAGAATTTGACTATCAAAAGCAATCAGTTAATAAATTAATATATTGAAAACAAAAAAATACCAATTCATTTAACCAATTTATAATAATTATAGAAAATGTTCATTTAATTGGTCTACTCCCCTTTTTATTGACTTCCCACTGAACCAAATCTGCTGTGATTCACTGCTCATCTCCAATGTAACAGAAGCTGCCATTGGTCTATGTGACTTTTATGATTAAACTGATTGTAGAAGAAGAGCGTAACATTCATTTTGCAAAAGCCCCTTGTGGCAAGCCTGATGCACCTGTGTTTTGTAATAAAACACATTCTGGCACATTTCAGAACACAACAACGGATGAAATCGAGAAGTATTTGCGTTCACGAAATTGTATAGAGAATGTTTCAGGCCTTAACGTGCCGAAGCTTCAAGTCCTCATTTCATCTCAAACTCCTATTTCTAAACAAATCAGAAAGAGAAAAGCTTTTTCTGATAGCATGCGTACCAGCAATCTGTCTTAGTCTACATTTGGGTTTCTGCAACAAGCTTCAATTTGCCTAGGCAATACAGACTTACAGTTTCATTAGGAACATTATGTGTTACTGACACAAAGCTGTCGCTTCACATTTACGACTAGCGGAAGTTCTGTTCTGGTGGGTTAACTGGGGTTGCTGGGTATTCATTTGGCTCTTTTGATGGGAACAGAACAGGCTAACATCTAGATAATAGTTTGTTCTCGTCTCACACTTAATACTGAACCTCGTTTTAACACTTTGAGATGAAAGCGACGTCAAATATGCAAGTTTTGTTGCTACCTGCTAATTCTTGACACTCATCTGCTAAGTCTAAGTAGCATCAAAACAACTAGCATGACACTCCAGCACGACACAACTGAAGGATTAAACTCTTATTTTGCTCTCAAATGAAATGCAACCTAAGCTACATCTATCATTTGCGAAATGACAGTTTTATCATACATTTACACTCCTACATTCGGCTTGTGCCTGGCAATCACTGGATCGGAGTTTAGTCCCGGGAAGTTCTGTACGAGTTGAGGGGGATAAAGCGAAGTGCTTCGCTTACTCATAGCACTCAGTGTTATCTTGCCCGGACAGCATGGCTGTAATACTGGCTTATGTCTAGCTGCATAAAAATCTAAACACATACGTGGCAGTGCTATTGTACAGTTCAGGTGCTTTTGCCAGTCGAGGACGGAGCATTTTGTGAGGCCTGCAGTTTTATTCAGATATACCTCACTGTGTCTTAATTTGTCCCCAGGCAAGAGTTGGCAAAGGAACAGAACTTCTTCCTGAGCTGAAAAATAGGCCGGACTCAACTGAAAAAACAAGGCAGTGGTCATATGAAGAAGAAAATTAAGACCAAACAACAAATGCCCTCTTATTTCAGGTAACATTTGATACACAAATTAAGCATAGTAATGAAAACCTCTTCATATTCAAGTATGACACTCAACTGTTTTACAATGGTGCCATTCTTAAAGGTCCCATGACATGAAAATTTCACATTATGAGGTCCCCCAGTGGCTAGAAATGAAGATAGGTGTAAACCAAGCCCTGGGTATCCTGCTCTGCCTTTGAGAAAATGAAAGCTCAGATGGGCCAATCTGGAATCTTCCCTATATGTTGTCATAAGGGGACAGGTAACCTCCCCTTTCTCTGCTTTGCCCACCCAGAGAATTTGGAGAAAATGGATAAATAATGTATAAAAATAATCTTCTTTTTAGAACCATTATATGAAGTTAAATCTTATTGTAGTTTTGAAATCTGGGTACTGTCTTACTCTCAGCGAGGCACACAAACATGACAGTCACGCGGCTCTTAGATGGTAAGCTTTTCTTAGACTGTTTGCGTTTTTAAGACTGTCTTTTTGCGCAATCTTCTAACAATACACTCTGACACCACATTTCTTGGCACACTCGTTTTGCGCATATTTGGCACCACCTATTGTTGCAGGTGTAAAAGTCTAGACCCTGACTATAAGACAATTTTTTTCAGATGTATTTCTAAGAAAAAAAACATTGTCTTATATTCAGAACAATACAGTAATCTTTAGGGATGCACCGGTTGACCGGCCAAAAACCGTAACCGGCCGGTTTTTGCTTCTAGCGCACGATCGGCAACCGTTTTCTTTGTATTTTTCTGCCGATTTATCCGGAAGTGCGCCCGTGTGCACATACGCCTATATTGCAATCATCCGCGAACATGTCACTTGTGTGTTACAAACGGAAACTGGAGAACGGAGGGAAGAGACGAGATACGCTGAAGGGAATGAAGAGCCGCTTTCCTGCGCGAGCTGAAGTTGCACGAGCTTACCTCTCCGCGCCCTGCACAAGCGCAGATAGTGAGCGTTTGTTCAGCTCAGCTTCTCACGTGTTGGATAGGATGAGAACGAAACAGACTAACTTGTGCAAAAGCCGAAATACTTCTTTTTGTAGCCTAAAGAAAAACATGCATGCACTTTAGAAATGAAATACTATCAGTTCTGTAGCCTATAGGATGATCATTTTTATTTGGTAACACTTTAGAATAATGGTCATTAGTTAACATCAGTTAACTACATTAATTAACATTAACTAATAATGAACTGCACTTATAAAGCGTTTATTAATCTTTGTTAATGTTAATTTCAACATTTACTAATGAGAGATAACTGCATTATTAAAATCTTGTTAACATTAGTTAATGCACTGTGAACTAACATGAACAAACCATGAACAGCTGTATTTATTTTAACTAACGTTAACAAAGATGAACAAATACAGTAACAAATGTACTGCTCATAGTTAGTTCATGTTAGTTAATACATTAACTAATGTTAATTAATGACCATTATTCTAAAGTGTTACCTTTTATTTTACCTTAAAATTACATTGACTTAATTTGATTTAAAAAGCACCATGCTGTAGCATCTTAGTTTTTTTCATTGCACTAAACATTATTTGATTTAACATTTTGGAACAATTATATACTTTGGTTTTATTGAATTTCACTGGTAAAGACTTTTTTTCTTTACACTGAATTTAAAAACAAATGCTGATTTAAGGAACATCTTTGTTTGGATTGCAGAATATGCAGTTGTTGCCTTTAATTTCACGTTTCAGCCTTTTAATTTCCAATTAAATTTCCTGTTAATTTCAGATTGCGGACTTGTTTTCATTAGCCAAAAGCCAATTTAGCCTGTTAAATACCAAATAAACATATTGTTCACGTATACTTTCATTATTTTATTGTGTAAAAAAATCGGAATCGGCCAGTTTTCTTTAAAAAAAATCGGTATCGGAATCGGCCATGTAAAATCATGATCGGTGCATCACTAGTAATCTTTAATCAAAGCAACTTCCCCTCCCTCTTACAGCAACATCTCTTCTCTGATGATGTGTTTAGTTGCATTAGAGCAGGGCAACCTGTCACTCACACAAGATCGTCCAAGAGCAAACCAGAACAATCCAATCAATTCCCAACTGAGAAAGTCAAGTCCAATCCTACATTTTTTCTTGCTCGAGAAGTCGTTTCACTCGAATATACATCACAATTAGAAAGAAAAGACAATTGGAACTTACGTTTCATGCCAACTTTAACCCTTAAATGCATTCCTCGGGTCTTTAGCGACCCGAGACGTCATTCATTTTTTAAAGTTAGACATCAACCTTCTTAGTATTCCTCACTCAATCCATTTTAAACAATATAACAAGAAAAAAAAATAGTGTTTTTCAACTCGTTTTTTGTCAAATTGTATAAGGGTCGCTAACGACCCGAGGTGTGTAAGATTGTACGTATTTTTCCCCTGCACGATAATAAATTAATCTATAATGACGAAAAACTGCAATTCACCTTTATCTATAATGTCTGATACACAATGATGAAGTGACGTTTCACTCATACTTACTGCAGACTGAAAACGAAACAATAATAATTATAATCTGCAAAACTTGAAATGGCTCAGCAATTTACTGCAGAGCAAGAACTGAACACAATCAAATATTAGTGTCACTGTCACTTGATGATGGATCCGGATAAGGAAGCTGTCAGTGATCAAAATATTTATTTTCAAGACGTTGAAAATGAGTTTTGAGAATATGCGTGAGATCGCGAATATGATCCAGATGCAGAATGTACTGGGAAATTAGTTCTGATGAGGACAGTGGTGATGCTATAAAACATCTGTTCAAACTGAACCCTTCCAAGCTCCAAAAGGTAACGAAATATGTTTTATTTTATTCTTCTGTAATTGTTGCTCTAATATCAGGAGTTTTATATATTATCGCGACAGGTATAGACCTATCCATGTTAGATATAGATCCGGGTCGTTAAAGACCCGAATATGTAAGAATGTTTTGGTGAAACCGTCATGCATTAAAGGTCCCATGGCATGAAATTTTCATTTTATGAGGTTTTTCAACATTAATATGAGTTCCCCTAGCCTGAATATTGTCCCCAAGTGGATAGAAATGTTGATCGGTGTAAAACCGAGTTGTGGCTGTCTTTCTCTGCCTTTGAGAAAATGACAGGCCAGACTAGCCAATCCTGAAGTCTCCTGGTTTGACGTCCAAGCAGGCACGGTTTCCTCCCTTTCCTCCGCCCAGAGAATCTGGCACGCCCATGCAAACGCTCGTCGAGAGATCATTGCATCATTGCTTGTGAACGAGTGAACGCTGGCAGTTTCTCAGTGTTTGGATGTACAAATGAAAACAGAAGTCTTTTTTCAGTTCCTTCTGATCTGTGATCAGTGATTTCTGATGTGTAGCTAATTATTTATTATTCGTGCACACAATGCGGCTTCTCTCTCTCCAGACAGAACGGTGTTTTCGTGTTTTATATCTTGTGAGTCAGTGTTTTTGTACGTCCTCGTCGCGTCTATCGGTTCTAAAATGTGCATACAGTCATGAGTTTCTGCTCAACATCAGCAGAGATAAACCTCACACACGCCGAAGCTCGGCCTTCAACATCCCCGACCCACAGTACTGCATCTGGCCCACAGCGGAGGCACCAAACGCGGCGTGAGATTAAGCAGAAGGGGGGTAAGCTTGAGCATATCCGGGCTAGCCAGCCTAGCCCCACAATAAACTGGATTACATCCGATTACTGCTGTTGTGTCTTTGTTTGCGCTGTGTACTCAACGCGCGTCACTGACGCTTTTATTTTATTTTAAAAATAATGCTATTATCAACACTTACTTTTAACTCGTTCATCTCGACAGCTGTAATGGTACTTTGCATGTGTTACAAAGTTGGTAGAATAATGATGAAGAGACGGACTCGGTGTGACTGTTTATTCAGAACTCTCAGATACAAACACAATAAACTCGCGCTGACTGACAGCGCTCTCATAACTCAGTAGTTACTATAAATAACTTTGTTAGCAATCGCTGAGCTCATTCTCTGATACATTAGTGATGTCCGGTTCGCGAACGATCTTTCTTTTGAACCAGTTCTTTTTAGTGAACCGAATCAGTTCACCAAATCGGACTGAATCGTTCTAAACGGTTCGCGTCTCCAGTCAGCGCTGATCCATAATTTACTAAAGTTACTAACTTTCTGACATGAGTGACAGTCCCTCCGACTAGAAATAGACTAATAACCTAAAGTATATGCTGTAACTACAACAGTTCAGACATGCTGAGAACTGATGTGAAGTGAACTCAGGTCCATCCGTCTCCCTGGCAGACTCGTGCCTGCTCGTGCCTCGATAAACCACGCCCCCTCCGCTCATATAAAATGCAAAGATGTCAGCCAATCACAACAGTGGGTGTTTTTACTGAAGTCTCACAGCAGACACGCCTCTTGAAGCAGGGCATTCAGCCACAGGGCAAACAGCAGTATAGAAAAAATGCCTTTTATTTCTAAATTATGACATTTTATGATGTAAAAGTCATACTAACAATATAAGTACAGCTCAGGAAACATTATAAAATAATAGAAAAATGCCATGCCATGGGACCTTTAAAGGGTTAAAGCTTAAATAATCTACACTGCTCTTTTCAAAATGGTTGTCGAGTTCCAATAATTACAAATAAAATGCCCTATAGAAGTAGTCCATACAACTTGTGTTCTATATTAGTCTTAGCAATTCAATAGCTATATATGAGAAACAATCTGAAATTTAAGCCATTATTGACAAAAAAATCCCCTCTATTGAAGCTCTCAAATTTCGAAACCTTCAAATATTGTATGTCAATATGTTGCACCAGATTTGATGGCCACAGAACCCTTTGCGCAATGTGTCTTGATGTGCTATATATGAATGTACAAAAACAAAAAGTAATACAGGTTTGGAACAACATGAAGTTGAGTAAATTAAAATTTACAGTAAATTTTTGGCCGAACTATCCCTTTAACATCACAACTTTGTCATAATTTATTGTTTGATAATAATAATTATTAAGTCATCCAATTTCTTTGCTAACTTTCCTTCTCACATTACTTGAGGGGTACTAATAGTGTGTATTCCCCAGGATCCATACTAAATTATATTGTTTTGAGTTTTTTAGGTCTGAACACATTAGCAGTCCACCCTGGAGCAAAAGCAACCGAGAAGTGCTTCTTCCTGCCTGGTTATAATGAGCACTGTATTTTTAACATTCATAAGTCTCACCAAATAAGAGGGGAAAGAAGAGGAATTCACATTGTCATTTAATTTTATTATTTTTTACGACCCATCTATGACCTCCATGCTTTAATTGACAAGTTTTGCCAACAAAATAACATGGTCTATTCAAATGAGCTCTCGAATTTGGGACTGGGAAAAACACAGCATGCTCCAAAACCGCGGGAAGAGTAATTGAGTAAAACGACAAGGTTTGATCAAAACTGAGGGTGCCTATTTACAGAAAGTGTCAGCTTTCAGTTAAAACCAGTAGAAAGGCCCACGCTATCACTGAAAAGCATAGACCAGCTTTATCAACTAGTGGGACACAGGACAGCAGGTGAAAAACAATTATACATGCTAATAAAACGCAACTATGTAGTTTTGTCCCGTCAGTGAGGCACGGAAATATGACAGTCACGCGGATATTAGACAGTGAGCTTTTCTTTGACTGTTAGTGTCTTATATAGACCCTGTATTTCTAAGAAAAAAAACATTGTCTTGTAATCGGAATATTTAATAATAAACAAATAATAAATATAAAAAAATTATAATGCTTATAAACAAATAAGCTAAAGAATTTAAATGATACAAAATAAACATAAATAAGCAAAATAAACTTAAATAAATGAATAATACTAGCATAAAACAAAGAAACAAACACCACTTTTTTTCAGCATTTCCAGAATGTTACAGAATATATTGGGAGTATGCAGGATGTATCTACTTGGTTTAATCCACCTATTCAGAATAATATTTAATGAGATATCATGTTTGCTTTCCATACGTCAGCATGGTAGCAGAAGGGGAACAGATGCTACGTAATGAATCTGCATTGCATTCGCTAGAGTTATTATTAATCCGGGTCATCGTAGAATGCCTGGTGGAATTTAGTCATAAGCCACCGGACTGTGCTTTCCATCTGTCGGCGGTGTTTCAACGCGCTTCCGAGTAGCTTCGTCTCCGTCAGACAGCTGATAAAGCCAGTGAGATGAGTGGTGAAGCGTCTTCAACAAATAGAAAGCAAAAGGTCAGTTTGCTTATGAATAAATTCTTCCAGACGTTTGAATCTGTTTCGCTCTCATGCCAGCCCATTCTGTCTCTCGGTGTGCAATTTCCTGTGACGTTCAGCAGGCCATTTCTCAAGTCCTTATCACTCATATGTCCTAACGGTGATGATAATTACAAGCCCCAAATAACGTGCAGCTTATACTCGCTGACACAGCAGGCCCGAATCGAAGACAACTAATACAAGCAGTTTATTAAACAATACCTCAATTGAGTGCCACCGCTTCTGGATTCATTGACCTGCGAAATTGTCATTGCCTCCACTTATAAAGCATGACGGCTCCTTGACCCCTTATGTCACGAGTCACCTTGTGAAAAATAAACAGTATCCTGCCTAGATAAACTAGCTTACTTGAACAATTACTGCAGTTCTTGCCAAAGCACTAGGGGAAGGAGGTAACTGTAGTGATGTCAGATTCATGAATTGTTCTTTTGAGTCAAATCTACCCTAAAGCTCAAAATAATTATTTGTTTTGAGTAGAGCCAACTCAAATGAAACATATTAGTTCAATCAAATTAACTTTTATGAGTATTTAGCACTTTCTTTTTATTTTGAGTTCACAAAACTGACATATTTTAAGTAATGTGCATTGTTTCATTGTTTTGAGTTTTATGAATTTATGTACTTTAATTTATACCAGGAGTCGGGAACCTCAGTTCCTCACTTAATGTTAAGAATTCCGTTCTCATTCGCGACTTATCGTGCTTTTATTATTTCTTTTCAATATAAAGCACATCCCGCTCTTTTCTATCTCATTCATTCATGTTTCGTTTTTAATAACTTCAAACAGTATCATCAACTGAAATCTACACGGATTATCATAAATACGACACATTTATAGGACATAAAGAGTCTCTGCGGCGAAGTACCAGCAGGTGAAATGTTTTGAAATGTCTCTTTGCACAGCAAAGCACCAGTTTCAATAAAAGGATATATTAAAGTTTATATAGCCTACTTTAACATTTTCGCTGCTGTTCTAAAAAATGGTTTTCACCATTAACTTAAACAAGCCACGCAGCTGCTTGAATCCCAGTGCAGGAGCTGTAGGTTAGGCATCCAGGTTTGCAGTTGATTGCTGCCATGACTCGTGACACTCGCGAACAGCACCGAGCATGCACTTTGGCCGGTACAACTTGAATATTATTATCATCATAAACTTTTCATTAACTTTGGTAGGCTGTACAAGGGAATTGTAATTGGCTGCTTTTTTCTGCAGAGAGCAGATCTCTGTTGATGTGTCAAAAAAAAATGTATCGTTCATTTGTTGGTCAAATACCCCTTTTCCACCAGAATGAACCGGGTGCTAGTTCAGAGCCAGTGCTAGTCCCAGTTCATAGTTGGTTCGACTGAGGAACCGTTTGCTTTTCCACATGCTGAGAGCCACAACAGAGCCAGGTCTTACGTCACTGTATACGTCTCATCTTTCTCAGCAACACTAGCGAGGCAGCGGGAAACACAAACACACCAGGCTTGTTCGAGATGCTGCGCAGACCGATCAGCTTATGATATGAAAGTACCACAAGAGCGATTCAAAAGCATAATGAGTTGTATGCTCTCGCTGGACTCATTGTCATACGCCGATCGTCTGCACAGCACCACTGCAAACAAGCCTTCCATCAACAATGCAAACGTTGCGTTACTATTGATTCACATGGCTTTACGATCCTACATCGGCATCAAAACACAACGCAAACACAGCGAATCCAACGCATTCATGCAGTTCGCCGTAATTTGTATAGACAGAAATTACAAACGAGCAGCAGCTGTTAGCTCCATTAGCTGCTATTTCAAAAATGGCGGATCTCAAGTTTGTGTTCGTCTTGTTGTAATCGGTTCTTACTTCTAGCCCAGCAATGTTTTGGTGCTACTTAAGAACAACTTTTCCTGGCTCGGAGCTGGGGCTTTGGGTGTGGAAACGCAAAGAACCGATTTGAAACTAGGCTCTGGCTCCGAACTAGCACCAGCACTGCCTTGATGGAAAAGGGGTAAAAGAGCCAGCATAGGTTCCCGACCACTGATGTAGACTAACCTAAATTTATCTGAAACTGGGCTGGGATTTATATTGCAGCATGCTTTGCCATGAAACTCAAAAGGGAGAGTAAATTATAAAATTAAGTGTTATACACCCTAAAAACTGAGCTCATGAGCTCAAACTGAGCGTGGGAGATTTAGTAGTGTTTAATGTTTTGGTTTGCTAGTATAGAAGAGTTTCTGTTATGTTGGGTTTTTTGGGGGTTACTATCATGACGAGTTTGAGCTCAGTTAGAGAACAGTTATATATTGCTGTACTCCTTCAGCAAGTGCTATGCTATGCTAATGCTATCAAAGCATTGTCACTAATTAGCAAGGTAGCATGTATTGAATTAGCAAAAACTAGCTTAGTTTTTACTAAGCTACTAAAATATTAAAGTTGAGATCAAATGATCATTTTAAGTTCAATGTATGAATTAGCTTACTCAAATATTTCAAGTTAAGAGCAATTTAAATGTATGTGTACAAAATAAAAATATGCAAGTTCTGCTTAATTAAACAACATTTCTTAACTAAAAATTATTAACTTATTACCTCAAATGTTTTGAGTTATGCCAAGTGTACAATGAATAAGTATGGTCTGAATATTTAAAGGGTTGGTTCACCCAAAAATGAAAATTGTGTCATTAATTACTCACCCTAAAATAACGACTTTATTCAACAATTTCTTCTAGCCTGGGTCAGACTCTTACGCTGTTGACGCAGTGTAAACAGTGCAGTGTTTCCTTGTTCTACGGCAGAAGGACTTGTGCGCATGTGTCGAGATGTTTGCGTGAACAGCGTCGGCCAATGGTAAGCCGGCGTTCTGGAAGCGCTGTACTGTTACTGCATAAGAGTCTGACACAGACTAGAAGAAATTCTTTATTTAAGTTATTTTTATTAGTGTTTTGCGCACAAAAAGTGTTCTTGTGGCTTCATAACATTAAGGTTGAACCACTGTAGTCACGGGGACTATTTTAACAATGTTTTACTACCTTTCTGGGCCTTGAAAGTGTTAATTAAATAGCTGTCTATGAAGGGGTCAGAAAGCACTCTGAGATTTCATCAAAAATATCTTAATTTGGCTTCTGAAGATGAATGAAAGTCTTAAGGGTTTGGAACGACATGAGGGTGAGTAATTAATGACAGAATTTTAATTCAGTTATGATTTTAAAGAGGATGATGACTTTTGGAGCAAAAAGTAAGTTAATGTTAAAGACAAGTAGCAGAAATGTTAAAAACGAATCAAATTGTTCAAACAAATTGTTCAAAAGAACTGATTTACGGAAATGAATCGGACTTCCCATCACTACAAGAGGATGTTTAATGCTGAGGGCTGGTAACAAGGGCCTTAAGATTAGACCCAGGACCCTCTTTCTATCTCATCATGGCCCATCCATTGTGACTGATCAACTGCCCCAGGATGCAATGCGTTACGTGGGCCTTGCTGCATTGCTTCCTGCTAGACACTGGTGTAAATTGAATGGATGGAACTGCCAGCTCAATCCTAATCTTGGAGCCAACAGCAGGTCCCACAGCCTCTGACAGCCAGATAGCTTGTGGAACAAGGGGGAAAAAACGGTTGAGCCCACACCGAAATGCACGCTTTTCTTTCAGAATTGGGGATGGCCTGAATCAAAATAAGGTAAAATGTGTCTTGCATTCAATCCAATCATAAAAGATCTTGAAAAGCATGAAAGTATGAAAAGTTACATGCCGGTCGGTATCTTCGGTCAATTTCATCATCCTCCTCATTTTTTCCCTTCAATGACAAATGGACCATGCTGTGCTCTCTCGCAAAGATAAGCTCAAGATAGTATTCTCCCATCATCTTTTTCTGTCAGCTTTGATTTGGCCGATGCCTCACTGCGTGCTTTGAAATTTCCCTGTCTTCAAGCAATATCAAGTGTGAACTTTTGTAGAAGCAAACCTTCATTCCTCCACATAAAAGTGCAAAACAAACATCTTTCCCATATACTACATCACACAATCTCCAATCCAATATGGAACAAATGCATCACCTTGTATTTGAAGGTGATTTGTTTATTAATCACAGGCTCAAAACTTGATACAACAACCGTCATGCTCATCTTGATTAAACTGCGTTCACAACAAAACCGGACTTAAAGGGATACTTCACCAAAAAAATTTAAATTCTGATATTATTTACGGATCCCCTCAGATTCAAATAAAATGGGTACTGGAGCTTTCAAGCTTCAAAAAAGAATAAAAAAATAGTTAAAATGCATCTTTTCCACAATTTTTCAATTGTTTTTTAAAGTCATATGATACCTTATGATATATTTGTGTGATTAGTCAGTGGAAATATTGACATTTGCCTTAGATCTCAATTGTGAATTTAGAAAGTCATACTGGAAAAAAAAATTGGTGTAAAAACAATTTTTACTTCGAAATTGCAAGTATATTTCATAACGAATTACAAAGAAATAGTAAGTAACATTAAATTAAATGTGAAATTGTGGAAAAAGTGAAATAGTATTTTTTGTAAAACGATAATAATATCCAATAATCTTTTTTAACAAGTGTCTTTTGCTAGTTTTAGCCAAACACAGTTATCATTTTCACATCTAGCGCCATGTTTAAATAGCAAATACACTCGCACTCATCTGTGCTGGTCTGAAAGCGAGGTGTGTTCAGGCACATTGTTGGCGCGTTGCTATTTCAAGGCAACTAAAACGACCATTGCTTATTACACACTCTGCTTATTACACACACAGGGCAGCAGCACACAAACATTTTTAAACATAAAAAATAAAAGGAATCCTCTCTGGGGAAACGTTCAGTCTTTGCACTCGCAAACTCCGCGATGTAAATAGCGAATCCGCCATGGTGCAAGCGCAACTGACTTTTAAAGGGAATGGGAGACTCTGATTGGTTTACACGTTACACCCAAAACACACCCATTGCTCATTAAGAGACTAGGTGCAACCCTTTGGGACCATACGCCTGGCACGTCGACCATTTTTTCCGTCGACTAGCAAAAGTTGATTCAGACACGCACCAGTGCCATGCGCTCAGATCCTTAAAATAGGACCCCATGGGTTAGTAAATGACAGATTTCTCATTTTTGCGTGGAATATCATATTTATTCTGTGAAAATATTTATGAAACCAGCCGTACCAAAAGAGGACTTCATAATTCACCGCACATGGCGTTAGCGTTGTCAGACAAACAGACATTTCGCCCTGGCTTTGTGCATCTTTAATAAGCAACACAGCTGCTTCCATGGAGGCCATTAGAATCTCATCGACACATTCTGTGTAGTAAACATAGATAATCAATAGTCTGAATTTATGGTCGCTTAGAAAAAATAATCAACATACATCAGCGCTCTGATAATAGGGGATGGTTGGTTTCAGATACAAGCATAGAACACAAATGGATAGATTATAAAGCAGAAGGTCAAACGCTCGATACGGATCAAGCATCGCTCCCTGGAGATATTGCACTTCAAGGTGTTGGTTACGTTTAATTTACCTTGTGCGGTATGAATAGTGACATCTTTGTCTAAATAAATCAGCTGATTTCCGTGGTCGTGCTCTTTTCATCCGATAAGGCTAGTGGATCATCTTCACACCTCAGGTTTCGACCACCAGAAAAGCTCTTAGATAGATGTCCCTAGGTCACAGCCATTAGTTCTGGATGGGGCGGTTTCTTCAGCTGTGCGTGACCTCTCCATCCCCTTCCATTTTAAACCCTTTCATAGTGTGTTTCTCTTTAAGGATGACATCCAGCAGCTTATGAACCTGAGAGCTCACCGTGAAAGATTACCAAACAACAAACTCCTCCACATGTGAAAAATGTGTCCGTTCAGCAGCCTGCAGGCCTGCCTGATGAGTGGGCCCATATTACGCCTCACACTGTTCAACCTCAAAAGGCCATTGATTGCTGGCTCACATTATGGCTTCTAAGTCTCTAAAACCAACAAAAACCCTCTTTAAAGACAACACAATAAATGATACAGAGCGTAAACAGTGCAGCGGGTTATTTTCTAATCATTTAAAAGGAAAATAAAGATTAGACAAATGCAAACACCCTGGCATCTTTGCCATATACTCTTAACAAAAGCTTTCAAAATGAATGAATGTTTAATACATATATATATATATATATATATATATATATATATATATATATATATATATATATATATATATATATATATATATATATATATATATATATATATATATATATATATATATATATATATATATATAAAATTAAATCTCACATTTTTTTCTGTAATTAATCGTGATTAATTAATATATGTCATATTTTCCTGTGGCCTTCCTACCTCTCTAACAGGAAGGAAATATAAAAAAATGTAATAAAGTTATCAAACTAAATTATAAATGAAATATAGATTAATCCTTATTAAAGCTACAATTTTCTACATTTTTCTCTGTTACCTTTGTTCTGTGATTAACATGAATTAGTTGCTGCTGTCACTTTAAGATCTGCCGCTGCCGAACATGATGCGGATCTGACGTGTTGTCACGCTCATCTCATTTTTTTTCACAACCCTTCAAGTTCATTTAAGATGTTATTTAACTAATTTAAGACTGCTCTTATGAGAATACTCAACAAAATGGATATTTTGCCATAATTCTGAGTGTTATTGTTCGTTTAAGCGCAAAAGAGATTCTGGCACGCTGTCTGTGCGCACAATACTTTTATTATACTTTTGTACACAATACTTTTGTCTTTCTGTGCGTCGTGTGTGTGTCAGGTCATTCACAGAGAGCGTGGCCTCTTTTTTCTTGTCGTGCTTGAATGGTTTAAAAGCATTTGCATGAATAAGAGCGTGATCATCTGATGTAATGCTAGCCAAAGGATGATAGAAAAAAAAACATGCTGCGTTAATTGCATTCAATATTTTTCACGCGTTAAACTGAAAAAAAAAATTATTGCATGCATTAACATGCTAATTTTGACAGCACTAATACAGTACATTGATAGATAGATTTAGATAGAGGCCACTGAAGTAACTTGAAACGCACAGCATTATTCAATGTGTTCACGGAATTTCCCCTGAAACAGGAAGACAGGGCGGGACATATCAAGCAACTCCTCCCATATTTTTAAAACAGCCAATAGCGTTTTGTTTATATCACAGTTTGACTAGAGCATTTCAGCTCGATAAAGCCGCAGTTTCCTCCTAATCTCTAACCGTTTCTCATCATAATCTTCTCCATATTGCTTTGAAAATGAAATGGGTCCGATATGTTTTGTTGTCTGTTCTGACTCGCGCACGTGATCCGCTCCCTGTCTCTGGACCGGAACAGACCGTGTGTGTGTGCTGCGGCGGTGCACGTGAAACTAACGTGAAACCAGACTTCATTCACCTCAACTGAAAACATATTTACACTGTCTGAATCGTTCCCTATCCACTATATAGTGCACTATGTGTCATCCACCATGTAGAAAATAGTAAATGTGTGCACAAGTGATCGATTTCAGATGCAGCTTCAGTGTATATTAGGGGGCGGGACGCATCTGACTCTAAAGAGCATTTGATTGGACAGAAGATGTGATGAGAAGGTGAAGTCTGCGGTGATGTAATAAATCCATGATCTACTTTAGCGGAATTGAGAGACTGTAAGTTTTGAATGCTTTGAATCTCCAAAATGTGAATTTTGTCATTGTTTTGGAACACACCAGCTTATTCATAACCTTAAGGATAACATATTCATACTAAAAGCTAAAAAAACTTACATTTTGATTTCAGGGGGCCTTTTAATGTGTCCAAATGGCCTCTAATTATAATTGACTTACTCTTATTAAAATGTGTTACTCTGATGTTGTTATTTTTTTTTTTATTGAAAAAAAAAATAAAATTTTGCACATTATCACTAAAATGTTCTTTTCATCAACCAACCACTCGTAACCCTTTTGGGTTAAAAATGAATTTAATGTATATGACATGACAAAATGTTGCCTATATTTAAAGGGCATTTAAAGGTCAAAATCTGGCAACTAAAAACAAATTAACACTGGCTGGCCAAGCACCTCAGAGGAAGAGAGAGGGAAGAAAGAGAGGAGGAGCTGGAAGGAGGAGGTGAAGATGGTGGGGGTTTGGCTGGGGTAAGTTGGCTGTGGTCACTGTTAGCCCAACGGAATGATGAACAGCACGGGGCGATACCCATTTGTCTTCTACCTGTCTGCCTCCAGCCCACGGGGGACTCCACAATATGTCACTGTCACATGCTGGACCGCCCCCATGCATCAAAACATTTTAATACAGCTCAGCCCACATCCAACCTTCTCCGGGGTTGGGATCATGGACAGGAAGCCGCCCCCGATCTGTGTTTGTTTCGTGTGCGACACACTATGAATGAATCAATCCGTGCTTTGGTGCCTTTTCACGTACACTAAAACGGTCACCTCACTCCCAGTGAGAACAAATGTTGCACAAACCGCAACATTGTGAGATGTTTTTGACCGTTCTGTTGTTTTTCAAATTGTCTAGGGGGGGGGGGGGGGGGGGGGGGCGTACAAATGAAAGGAAAGAACAAACAACAAGGCCGGAAATGGGCTGCAGGCATTGGAAAAAAGGATGATAGGACAGATGGGGCGTGCGCTGGAGATTACACTGACTGTTTAAACAAAAACGGTTTCTATGTTTCCAGAGGGACAACTGGGAAGCAAATCCTTGTTAGGAGGGATAGTTTCGGTTTGATATTGTTTTGACGTTAGGGGTGAGGGCCAGTGGGATACTCTGTGGAGAGTGTACATTTTCTAATCCAGCTAGGTTGATACCAATGAATAGAGGGATACTAATGAATACAGCACCTTCACCTTGTGCAGCAGGTGCTCTGTTTGTCCAGGCAGCCAATACCTTGAGAATAAAGCCAGAATCTGCGTCAGCACCAGCAGCTGAACAGGGTCAGGCTATCTCAAATTTCCTGTCTGAGGAGGGGAAAGGGTACTTCACGCCCCAAGAGCAGCCAGAGAAAGCGTACCTTGCCGGGACCAAATATTTCAGCGTTCATCACGCTTTACAGAGCTGAAGCATTTCCATTGACGTGACAGTATTGTACTCCGTGCTCCTGACAGGGGTAAAGCATATCCCAGCTGGGTTATTTCATTAGCTGAAAGCTGTCACCGGAGAGTTTCCGAGTGTCAGCAACAGTCAGAAAGTTGCAGAAGTGAATTAGCGCTAGGTGTGGCGCTGTGCACAGCTAAAACTGACTCGCCATGGTCACAGAGTACATTTGGGCCTTCATAATGGACAGAAAGTTACTTCCGACTGCATGGAACATGAGGTTTTAGTTTTTTGTTATGGAGCTGCGTATGCTTCATACTAGTTATAAATGTCAAGGTAGATATTCATGTGAATTCTGATTTACTAAAAGGTTTGCAGAACTGAACAAAGCGACCCAAGAACGACAATTTTTTTTTTCTGCTATAATCCACCTAAAGGCCTGTACACACCGGGACGAATATCGCGCGCGCTTATCGCCAGCGTTTTTCGTGCCGTCTTTCGGCGCGTCTTCAGTGTTCACACCCAAGCGATTTTCACTGGCGCTGCGCCGAGTGAACGTGCACATTCAGTCGATGCGCTCCCGGTACACAAGGTGGTGCTGCGGCACTTTAAGCCTCTGACACTCGCTTGTCACACAGAAGGAGAAGAGAGACAGTATTTACGTGCTTGCCAAAACCATAGATATATTATGTATATGGACAAAACCATTCACACACTTTTTGCTAACTGGCAAGCAGCATTAGCAGTTCATCTTCTTCTTTGTCTACTTACTACTTCTTCGTCGTATCAATGTGTGCTCAGCAAGACCGTTTTGTGCTTGAGCGCCACCAAGTCGTGTTTTACTGTCACTTCAGCAGCTCCAGGCACGTGAACAAAAGCGCCGATCTCATTGGTCGGACAGTTTTTTACGCGCCGCGTCAAAATAAAAAAACGAACCCGAGGCGTTTTTTTAAAAATGACGCTTTTACGCCTGCCGTTTTGCGCGTCGGTGTGAACACTCACATTGGCGCCCATTGTTTAGTCCCGAGGCGTTAAACGTCGGCGATAAACGCGTGCGAAAATCGTCCCGGTGTGAACAGGCCTTAAGGTTGAATTCACAAGAAGTGAGAGTCGAGGCATTGAAAACCATGATGTAGCTTAGCTGAATTATATGACCTATACTAATGTCGCTAAACTGTCTCAAATACATTTATTTTAGCATGGCCATTGCCTTTAGCATATGTGAGTTGCGTGTGACTGTTCTTAAATTTTCAGCATTTGAGGAGTCATGACGAATGTTTAGATATGAATGGAAATATCCAAATGCTTACAGCCGAAAAGCCTGTTCCTTATGCCACAAATAAATAAATAAATAATAGTAATAATAATAAAAAGTAAACCAAATCATAAAAAAACATTACAACAAACATAAGTAAATAAAATATAAAAAACTAAAAAGAAAAAAAAGAAAATATGTGAAGTAAAAAAAAACGGAATATAAAAAAATATTTTTTTTTATAAAATATAGGTCTGGAACACTCGAAAGCAGAGTAAAACAAACAGGTAAAATAAAATAAAATAAAATAAAATAAAATAAAAGGTCTGGAATGCTCGAAAGCAGAGTAAAACAAACATGTAAAAATAATAAAATAAAATAAAATAAAATAAAATAAAATAAAATAAAATAATAAAATAAAATAAAATAAAATAAAATAAAATAAAATAAAATAATAAAATAATAAAATAAAATAAAATAAAATAAAATAAAATAAATAAAATAAATAAAATAAATAAAATAAAATAAAATAAAATAAAATAAATAAAATAAAATAAAATAAAATAAAATAAAATAAAATAAAATAAAATAAAATAAAATAAAATACAAATGTCTGGAACACTCGAAAGCAGAGTAGAATTTAAATAAATAAAATAATTTACAATAAAAAAATAAATAAAATAAATAAAATAAATAAAATAAATAAAATAAATAAAATAAATAAAATAAATAAATAAAATAAAATAAAATAAAATAAAATAAATAAATAAAATAAATAAAATAAAATAAAATAAAATAAAATAAAATAAAATAAAATAAAATAAAATAAAATAAAATAAAATAAAATAAAATAAAATAAAATAAAATAAAATAAAATAAAATATTGGTCGGGAATGCTCGAAAGCAGAGTAAAACAAACAGGGATTCATCGCAGTTATGCTAAATGTACACTAAAACTCACTTGGCCAATCAAATGATGACCAGTTGCATAGTGTAAATAAATCAACAATTAAAATAAAAAATAAAAACATTTAAAATATTACAATAAATACTCAAATTGGCTCCATTTTCCACTTTAGTTCTTGATTACTCGGCTGACATATGTCAGCTACTTAAGAAGACAAAACATCCAAAATGCACTTCCAAGTTGCTTAAGTGAGTCTCTGAAAGAGAAATCTCTAGTTTTAAGAACACCACAGCATTTAAATATTTATTAGGATGAGAAAATAACGGTACTAATTGAGTCCTTTTATGCTGATGAGTCAATCACGATCCAGCCAGCATCTACAGCCAGTGAAAGCTAACTCACGAGCTCGTTTCCCAATTAAACACTGCAGAAACACGGGCAGTCGTGTCATAATCTCAAAGCAAACTTTCTGGAACAAACCATGGGGTGAACACACAACACTCAAAAGTGTTGGCATCCAAGCTCACACGCACAAAAGACACATCAGGGGCCTCTGTAAAAAGGTACGTATGCCTGTGTGGGTACACGGACCCAGCTTGTACGTGCAGACAGCTGTGATCATTACCTCTAAAACCCTTTTTGAAACATTCTGTGATCTGACAGGCCAGTGAAAAGCCTTTAAAGTTCCCCTGGCTCGCCAAACCAAAATTACACATCACAGTCTTCAGGTTTCCACTAGTCACAGTGGTCAAACTAATTCAATTTCAGGCATAATTCAAATCCATCTTGCATCTGAACTAACAAAGCATGATTTACTGCTTGTTTGTTGGTTCGTTTTACAGAGTCTTTAGTCAAGCAAACAAGCCGGTCGAGTTCTTATCCAACGCCATATCTGGGTCGTTAGCCCACACAAGCATTGGCAGCTTATGAGAGACCTCATCTGGTGATTCGCCACAGTAAGAGAAAGCACTGGCAGATGCCTGCTCAACTGTGCTGAGCGCAGCCTGATCCGTGCCAGCCGTCGGCCCGATGATTCATGTGAATTGCCCTAAATGGTTGCAATGTGCCAGGCTGACATTGGCCTGGGGAATAGGTGTGGAATAGTTGTCAAATATGTCCAATAATCAGTGAATCAGATAAAGCTGTCCTCTCCAGTCAATGCTAAATATTTGGCTGAGGGAAATTAAGATAGAAATAAAATGGACAATTTGAGGATTGATTCAGGCCAGCGAAATCTCTAGGATGTGCAAATCAACATGTTTTGATAACTGACTAGTTGGTTGTCTCAACTAGTCAGTCTTAAAGGGTACATAACACACACAGTTTCTGAAAGGTCTCATGTTGATACCGATAAAGTAGTATTGTATCGTTCATATCTCAGAAGAGTCTTTAGTTTTATCATATTTATAAAAGACAGATACGCTACCGATTTTTTCTGAAAACAGCCAAACTCGTGGAGCTAAAGAGTCACAAGCACACACACACACA
The DNA here is from genome assembly GCF_949357685.1 of Gobio gobio. Classification (NCBI taxonomy): domain Eukaryota; kingdom Metazoa; phylum Chordata; class Actinopteri; order Cypriniformes; family Gobionidae; genus Gobio; species Gobio gobio. Next base: position 13,994,273 of record NC_137121.1, on the reverse strand, counting down.
CACACACACACACACATCATGGCATTATCCCTGGATAACTTTCGATTCACTATACATTCGTGTCAGTGTTAATTTCGTTGACAAATAATTTTCGTCATAATTTTCGTCAACGACCTTTTTTCACTAACGAAAACTGAACTTCATCTGAACTTGAATGAGCTCCTGCAACTGCAATAGTAAGTCGCATTTCAAAATAAGAGTCCTGGTGTATTTCAAGCTTGTTTATCATTAAAAGTCACACATTATATATTCGTTTTTTGTTACACAATAAACTGTATTTCATTGAATTCCCATTTAATTCATAGTCAGGAGGAAAGACCATTATTTGACACATATTCAATAAAGTATCAGGGTTATAATGGTTCACTAAAACCATTCAAAAAATCTTCAGTACTTGAAATTAAATAAATGTTAACTGAAATAAAATAAAAAAACACTTATTTGAAGCTTTAGATTAACCTGATATGGCCTACTAACTAAAACAGAAATACAAAGTTATAAAAACTATATAGATGTTTTTTAGAAAACAAACAAAAAAGTGAATTGAGCTCTCTTTCGTGTATTTTTAATGTCAAAAACAAAATTAAGTCAAAATGTCAGTTCAAGTGACAGTCGGTTATGTAATGCTTAAATGCTTAATGTATTACAATTTAACTAAACTCATTCGATTTTAGTCGACTAAATCTACTGTAGATTTAGTCGACTAAAATCTTATGATATTTAGTCGACTAAAACTAGACTAAAACTAAATGGCATTTTAGTCAAAAGACTATGACTAAAACTAAATCAAAATTTGCTGTCAAAATTAACACTGATTCGTGTACACTTGCAGGACGCTGGAAAAACAAAAGTTTCCTTAACTCTTATCTTATAACTCTTACGCTAACTCTTAACTCTGAGTCATTTGGGAAGCTGAACAAAGGTTATCTTTCCCTCACAACCAGAAACACACTTCTTTAGTGACATTGTTGATTTCGTGGTCTGAAAACAAAATGACAGCTCGTCCGGGAGAAGTGCCCATACAAGGAATTCTGTCCTTTATGACCTCATACAGGGCCATACTCTTAAACTTTCCGAAACTTGTTTGAATCCCGAAGGAGTGTATTTGGCAGAGAAATACTCCGTCATACGTCCAACTCAAAAAAAATTTTAAACTTTGGCCATGTTTAGCATGAGAATCCAAACCTTTTAACAGTGTAAATAAGTCAGAAATAGCATCAGAATCCCCTGTACAATTAGGGGTCGCTGACACAGTGTTTTTGCATTTTGCATCACTGCACTGCTTTTCAGTTATTTTTCTATGTAAACATGCCAGATGTAGGCCTGTCACAATAACTACTTTTTGTTGGGCGATATATTGTCCCAGAAATAATTTTATGCCACTGAATATAGAAGCATAATATAACAGCATAATAATGCAAGTAGGCCTACACACTTTCAAATGACAATGAACTTGCTGTAACTCTTTATTTAGATTCTGGAATTGAAGCATCTAAAAATAATGTTAAATACATAAAAAATAAACATTTGCTAGCAACAAGTGAAAAATAACAAGTAGAAGAAAAAAACATGGAGATTTTTCATCTACAGATTTTACCCTGACCTTCTTTTCTCAAGTAAAGGGAGGATGCACACTACTGCTGAAAAACACAAACCATACTTAGCAGTCAGATATGAACATACGAACAAAGACACCGATGCCTCAACAGGCCACATCTGCTGCTGAATCTATTTTTCTAGAGGCGTGTTTTTTCAAAGTTGAAGAACTTCTTTTAACTTGAGCGCCACGAGATGCTGCGATAGACGCGAAGGTCAAACACGTCTGTCTAGCACACGTTTGCATGGAAAAACAGCGCAGTGGAATGCAAAAACGCATTCTCTGTGAAAATGAACTAGACACTTGCAACCCCCGCGTCCTGTGTGAAACAACACTTCGCTCTGTCATGTTTATATTTACACTGGTACAGGGGATTGTGGAAACCGAGTGCTAATTCTTCCAAACTGTCTGTAGTTGTCAGGAAAATACGTTAATGCCTCGAATGACGCCTTCTTTTCACCTTTCGATGTCCGCTCTGTGTACGAAGGAGCTGCATGAGCACGTTTTCACCTCCAACCCAAAGTTATTTTTGGGTTATTTAAAAATAATCTCCCTGCAACGTTCTGGGAATGTTATTTTATGGTTGAAAAAAAAAGAACATTTTTATTTGGTTCTCAAAAAATAACCAAATGGTAACCAAATACTAACGTTAGGGGAATGTTCTGTGTTTGCTGATCTACAACGTTTTAATTGGAAGGTTATTTTACATGGTTAATAAATAATAATCTAAAAATAAACATTAGGAAACATTCTGTACAAGTTATTTTTGGGTTATTTTAAAATAACCTCCCTGCAACGTTCTGGGAATGTTATTTTATGGTTGAAAAAAATAAAACCATAAAAAGAAAGTTCCTTGAACATTTTTATTTGGTTCTCAAAAAATAACCAAATGGTAACCAAATACTAACGTTAGGGGAATGTTCTGTGTTTGCTGATCTACAACGTTTTAATTGGAAGGTTATTTTACATGGTTATTAAATAATAACCTAAAAAAAAAACATTCTGTACAAGTTATTTTTAAGTTATTTAAAAATAACCTCCCTGCAACAATCTGGAAATGTTATTTTATGGTTGAAAAAAACAAAACCATAAAAAGAAAGTTCCTAGAACATTTTTATTTGGTTCTCAAAAAATAACCAAATGGTAACCAAATACTAACGTTAGGGGAACGTTCTGTGTTTGCTGGTCTGCAACGTTTTAATTGGAAGGTTATTTTACATTAGGGAACATTCTGTATAAGTTATTTTTAGGTTATTTAATAATAACTACCTTGCAATGTTCTGGGAACGTTATTTTATGGTTGCAAAATAATAACCTAAAAATAACCTTTAGGGAACACTTTGTATAAGTTATTTTAGGTTTTTAAAAATAACCTCCCTGCAACGTTCTGGGAACGTTATTTTATGGTTGCAAAAAATAAATCCCTAAAAAGCAAGTTCCTAGAAGATTATTTAGTTCTCGAAAAAATAACCGAAAGGAAACCAAATAGCAACATTAGGGGAATGTTTTGTATTTGCTGGGTGGGTTGGTAGATGACTAATTCTGTCCCAAACCATAACCTCACTGTCCTCTGCTAAATACATTTTGTCAATTATTATAACACATTGACTGAGTGTCACACTAAAAGTCACTCTCATTTTAAATAATTGAAGTCCAAATTCTTAACTGATCAATGCTTCATGTTTACCAGTCCAGCTTTTGTAAGCAGTATGAACAGGGAAGTTGATCAGAAACACTGGGACACGACGCCGCAGGCTCTGTACAGCTGATGTGCAATTCGTATGGGAGTTCGCAATGTCGGAAACCCAATTCTATTTGACATTACGAGAGACGCTTTTGACAACAGCCTCTGTGATGAATACACCCAGAGATAAAAACATAACCTCAGAACGCCCGAGTCTGTTCACACCTCTCTTGTTTTGTCCCATGCTAAGCCAGAGCAGGAAGTGAGCTCTGTAATCTCACCCCCAACGCGTCGCTCTGCAAGATAACACCAGACGCCAAACTGCTGTTTGTCACAAGTCACATCCGTTCACGTCTCCCGCTCCCTGCAGTCAACAAAAGATTGCTGAACGGATTGTCTTTTTCCAATTTCAACAAGAGAATCACACAGATCTCTGTGAATGCTAACGCTACATGCTACATAAACAGCACCGAGAGAGCTAAACTTTACACTGTTTTATCAACAAACGTGTGTACATCTGCGTGCTTCTCACAGGTTGCTGTACACATTCGAGAGGTTTAAAATGAATGTAAATCTAGCCACAAACAAAAGCTATTTTGTACCTTTCTGAAGTAAATAATATATATATAATGCTAATTTGATTAACTAGCTATCCATTACTGATCCTTATCTAAATTTACAGACACTAATCCACAAAAATGAGATTAAAGTAATCATAATCGTATTATATTATCTAACAGTATTATAAAACGGTTTGTGCTAAAAGCATTTCACAATGAACGCCGCTTTCACATCTCCATAAACACTTTTTCCTTGGTGTTAAAATACTATTCAAAGCGGACAGAGGGTTTCACGAAACATCAGACCCCTTGACCTACATTACGGATATTTCCCTTCAAAATTTCGAAAGTCTGTGATGAATTTGATGGCGGCAAATGTGACCTTTTCACACATTGTCATTTCCATTTCAAAGGGCTTGCAACACCGCTGTACTTATATCTATGCAATACTGCATTACCATATAAATGAATCTGACGAAAGTGCCCATATTTAGAAGACGTCCAATCTTAAAGGTGAGCTCTGCAGCTTTGTTAGTGTGTAGTGGACTTTGTGAATTCTGTTGCTAAACGTCTAGGTTTTGAACACACTAACAGTATCAAATTGAATAAAACCACAAAGTTATCACAACGCATACATTAATGTTGCTTTCTAACTGCACCTACAGCAATGTCACCAGACCTAGCATCTGGGTTATTGAGGATGTGAGATCTGCGCTTAAGGCATCGACCGTTCTCCCACTTACCTCATACCTGTCACCAAGCAACAAGCTGCCCTGAACCTGTTAATAAAGGCTACCCACACAGGAAGTAATACCCTCAAGGTGAATTCGCGCTTTGTCGAAGTGAAATCTAAATTTGTCACTGTAATTTGTGGGGGCTGATGGGAAAACAAACACTGAATGGTTTCAATAAGAGTGTGGGATTGCATTGGTGCACGTGTTGTGACATTCACTTAAAAATGAAAATGTATTTACTCACCCTCATGTCCAAACCTGTATGACTTTTTTTTCTTCTGTGGAACAAAAAGAAGGTAGTTTGAAGAATATTTCAAGTGTTTTTGTCCATACAGTGAAAGGCACAAATTTTACAAAACAAAAATTGGACCTAATTGAAAAAATATCTTCTTTTGTTTTCCACATATGAAAGTCATACAAGTTTGGGAACAACATGAGGGTGAGTAAATAATGAAAAAAAAGTTGCCAGCCACCATCAGTGTTTTTGATCATTTTCATACAAAAAAAAAAAATGTCATGGCCCCCAAATTTTTTTTACATGCAATATATCAAAAGAAAGAAAGAAAGAAAAACAAACGTTTTATTTTAGCATCATGAATACTATTTTTAATCAACACTTGAATGTGGGTAAGTTTAATAAAAAAAGCAAAATTTTGAGCAAAAAGCGGAGAAAATCAAATTTTCCAGATCTAGATCATATTCAGAACGATGATTAAAACATTGATGGAGTAGATCGAGTCCATTAACACCCAAAGCTTGCACAGTCCTATAGCTCGTCCTGGGTCGACATTTCATTCAGTAACATTAGGTTTTGATTTATATGATGTTTAATGTTGAGGATTGCTTTAATTTGCATATGCATCTCACTTGTTTCTGCTTCTTCTTCGCACGCGTTTTTATCCAAAGATTCGGTACTGTTTCAGAAGATGTGGAATAGCGTCCCCTAACGTATAACAGTGAAAACACGGAAATCCGGAAAATTCCGTCAATGGCGGGGAAGCGTTTTTTCACAAACAACGGAAATTTACATCAATGGCAGTGAAAGAGTTAAGATACAATTTACAGTAAGTGAAATGTGCAGCAATATCTTTGCACTGCGTAAATAGTCTATACTATTTTTGATACTACAAATTGTGGCAGATACTCTTTATACCTGAGTGCACTGTAGTATATTATAAAACAGTATGCAATAATAACATTCTGTGTATATGATTATATTTACTAAAATCATAAATGGATGCTGCCTTATTGGGGCATCACTTGTCCCTATCCCTAAACCTACACCTAACCAAACCCGTTAAACACTTTATTCACACTATTTAACACCCGTTAGCCAATTAATTTTCACTTTTCAAATATTTCCTTAATTTTTATTTAAATGAATGCCTCTCGAAGATGATATGCAATGGGAAAAGGGAGATAAATGAGTTTGGAAAAAGGTGAAATTGAACTTGGGTCGAACTCGTCAAAAGCTACCACCACCTACCTACTGCTCAATCAGATAATGGTGGGCAGAGTTAGTGTAAATAGCCACTGCCAAGGTGGGCTATTTGCACTTGGTGTGAATAGACACTCCATTTAAATTTCCTTAATGAGCTATCCTTTTAAGAGATGTTGTGATTAGAATTATGCATGTTTGTGTCTCAACCCCACTACCCTTACTCTCTTGTCCATAAAAGAGCCATAACCATTCTGATTATTGCACATTTCCAGACTTGAAGCCTATAACTTCAGGAGATCATGGGCCAGATTTACTAAACAGGGCAAAGGAGCGTGAGAGCACAATTTCAAAAAAGCGATGGCGGTGGTAAGTTCTGCAAGTGATCTACTGACAACGAAATCAAAGAACACAGACTCAATCCAACACAATATACCATGAACAACACAAATTAGCCCCTGGTTTAAGACATGCCTTTTTTGGGCGGTAAATAATGGCGCAAATACCAAAAATTGACGAGTGCAAACCTTAGCAAGTCACTTTGCGTGATTAATTTAAATATTCTCCTCCCATAAATGTTGCTTCTGAAATTGCATATGCAATAAAGTCAGCACTAATTTTTCACTGAGTGTCTAGTAAATCCTGACAGTAGTTTTTTAATGCCAAAAGAGGGTTTGCGCTGGCACAAGCTGTTAGTAAATCTGGCCCCATGTCTGAATTCATCTACACACTTGTTATGAGGTCACTAGAGGAGTAAATCCTCGCTCGGATGGAAAGAGCGAGTCTCCTTTAACTCGCCGCACACTGATCTACACCTCCATTTTCTGAGCATCCTCTCTAATACAGTTAGCATGCCTGATCAATAGCGTGGCATACAGAAGCTCCTGTACACATGACTGGAGATAAGGGGGAGGCCACGCAACGGAGGAGACCCCGGTCTCTCTGCGAGGAAATCAGGTCACCCTCGCTTGTGAGGAAGCCGTGAGGAGAATCGATCATTCCCTGACTGTGAATAGAGTGTTGATAAGCCGGGGAGGAGAGCTGTTAAATAGGCTCAGCCACAGAGTTGACCTCTGTATTGGTTTTACACATGTAAATACTATCTAGCTCAGAACAGCAGGGAAGATATGGTGATATCCGGTAGATTAAAACACGCTGGCATTTGTCTTTTTCATTTCAGCACTCAATTCCAAGGGCAAAAAGGTGACTGCCTTAATGTGTGCGGCTCTGTTGGACAAGATGGTGACTGAACTTTCCGGCAGGAAGAAATAGCCTGCTTACAGATGCCCAAGGCAATCATGAATATTATAGTGCCAAACGCAGGGACCTACTACACTGATATTATGGCGAGAGGTCACATATAACCTGGAGGCTATGATGTAAAGAAATGTATAGTTTAAAATGACATGTTTTGACATCTTTGTGACCTGTCACTCAGTTGTTGGGGGGGGGAATTACAAAACATAAAACCTCACATTCTTAAGAATAAATTATATAATTACAATAAAAAAATATATAACTCAGTCTAGCATTAAAAATCCATGTTGTGTCTACCAGGCTATCAAAACCAGAATCATGGGCCAAATCAAAAGCTGGATTAGAATCAGGATATCTGAATCTATATTTGACATCAAATTCTGCAACTGAATTTATATATAAAAAAGAAAGTATATATACATATCAAATAAATGCTACACATAAAATTATATATTATTATTATATAAAGAAATAAACTTTTTTTAGGATAATTATTTAGGATTTACTCCTAAATAATAACAAAAACACAAATGAATCATGTCCCTGATCTGTACAAAAATATTTAAAAAAATGAATGTTCCTAGAACAAGACTTGACCTTCATACAACCATAGAAAAGTTCTCGAACAATGTTCCTCCTCATAAACACGAGATCAAACAACACACAAACAGCAAAGGTGCCAGTATTACAGCACACTTCCTTGCATTCAAACAACAGAATTGAACAGAATGCAAAGGTTTGATTTTTTTTCCTAAATTCAAAGTAATAAATTAAGTCATTGTGCATGCATGTGTACATACTTGCCATGAATGACCCCGTCAGGGTTGAGCATGGGGATGATTTTGAAGATGTAGGCCTCTCTCAAGCTCTCGGCTATAGGATCACTACTGCACAGGAACTCCAGCGTGCCCTTTAGTACCCAGCTGGCATTGCTCTCTCCTGGATGAACTCTTGCTGTCAGCACCACACATGGCCGGTTACCTAAAAGAAACATGAATATAAGGAGAATAAGATTTGAATTTAGAAACATCTTGCTTAATGACTCAATTATATGACTTTATGACTAATGCATGTAACTACAAGTGGCATGAACTGAGCAGCTTCTATTGTGGATTTCTCATTTTTTTTAACAGGAGAAAGCCACCAAATCAGTGTGACGCTTTGCTGTCACAACATTACATGGCAATTAAGGCACGTCAGATTTTCAGTTGACACCTACTTTGACTCGTTTCATCTGGACAGGAAAATTACATCACCTTGCTGAGCAAGTTTACAAAGCCAAAAGAGATGGACAAAGCTTATCAAAAACACATTAAATTTTAATTTAGCTTGACTATTACGGCCCTGGCTGCCACCCCACAAAAGACGGCAGAAGGGGCAACTAATTTGTGTGATTCTGGTATTGATGATTTCATAATGAGTTTCTGCATGGCCTCTGTTTATGCGCTCTTTCACTGGCTCCGTTTCATTTTCTGTATTTAATTGAATCTGAATACGTCCATACAATTAGGCTGGAGTGATTTTTTTTTCCCTTTTTTGAGCCGTAAAATGAGATAATGCCATTATTGCTGCCTTTTGCCATAATAATGAATGGCATACGTTTGTCATGAATAGTAAGTGAATAGTAATCTACAATTTTGCATTCAGCTTAAGGGTCAATGATAAATAAGGATGGCCAAGATGATGACAAGAAAATTATTTTGAAATAAGTGGAAAAACATGAGAGTGGAGGAAAAAATAAGTCAATGCTTTTCCGTTCTCTCGCAAATGTTGGCCGAGCAGCTCATCCAAGCCTTACATCACAAAGTGCAATGCAAAGCGTTGGATACAGTGGTGTAAAGCACGGCGCCACTGGACGACGTGTTCTCCGGAGTGACCAATCACGCTTCTCTGTCTGGCAATCCGATGGATGAGTCTGAGTTCGGCGTTTACCCTTAATTCCAATGTAAGGAACTCTTAATGCTTCAGCATACCAAGACATGTTGGACAATTTCATGCTCCCAACTTTGTGGGAACAGTTTGGGGATGGCCCCTTCCTGTTCCAACATGACTGCACACCAGTTCACAAAGCATGGTCCATAAAGACATGAGTGATTTTGGTGTGGAGGAACTTGACTGGCCTGCACAGAGTCCTGACCTCAACCCGATAGAACACCTTTGAGATGAATTAGAGCGGAGATTACGAGCCAGGCCTTCTCGTCCAACATCAGTGTCTGACCTCACAAATGCACTTCTAGAAGAAAGGTCAAAAATTCCCATAAAAACACTCCTAAACCTTGTGGAAAGCCTTCCCAAAAGAGTTGAAGCTGTTATAGCAGCAAAGGGTGGGACAACTCCATATTAAACCATATAGATTAAGAATGGAATGTCATTACAGTTCAAGTGCATGTAAAGGCAGACGTCCAAAAACTTTTGGCAGTATAGTGTATTTATGTACTATTTATAATGAATGTTAAATAAAAAAACTTTTAAATAATCCCAAGCATACAATAGCCATAATCTGTTTGTAAATGACTGTTTATATATAAAAGGGGCCCATTATTGACTATTAAACAACAATCTGTAAGTTGATTGCAGATAATGCAGTTTAAATGCTGAAAATAACTATCCCATACCAAAACAATCCAGAGAAAGCACAGGTATCTCTAACAAAATGTCCTACAGATAAAATATGCTTGATAAATATCACATCAGCTTTGTGCACGGTGCTCAATTCCCCTCAAGAGCCGGCTGCTTCAACTCCGCAAAAAAACAGAGATAATTTAAATTCCAATTCAAGTCGGAATCAGAGACTGCAGGCCCTCAATGCGTTCGGCTGATCTCCTGATGATGTCTTGCCTGCAAAGCCTCTGTCCTCTCCACTTAAATTCTCTCTCCATCTGTCCTTCATCTCTGCCTTCACACACCCTCACTTTGGTTTTTTTGCACATCCGTTTGTCACTACTCTGTCTTACCGTTTTCGTGCAGTAATCTGTAAACAAATGTGCTTCTTCCATTCTACATCCAACAGCAAACTACACTGCACAAATAAGCTCAAGGAGCTATTTTTGTCCATCTGTGAAAAGAAACCCCCACATATCCATTCCATGTGTATTTTCGCCTTGATCCCATTTATTTACATGTTCACACAGCTAAATGGCGAATAAAATATATGTTGTCTGCCACACACGCAAAGTGAGTGTATAAAGACGTGGGAGTGTTTCGTGAAGCTACGAGAGAATGGAGTCCTTCGTTAGATTTCTTTGCCGCTACCACACAAGTCAGTCTTCCCACGCTCCCAGTGGGAAGAGCACAGCCCGATCCTTTAAGAGCCTTTCACTCTGTGTACGGAGGAGTCGGTGGCACATAGTCGACTTCAACCCAAATGGTATACAGAGAAAGAGCAAGAGAAGTGAAAACAGAAAACATAAAGGAAAGGGGAAGATGAGAGGGCAAAAAAAAAAACTCCCTTTTGTGTCTTTGTCTCTCCTGCTGCTTTGCGGCTATCTGAGCAAACTTACCTCCCACTGACATTGCCTAAAAACATGCTGGTTTATCTCCATCCTATTTGTGTGTGTGTATGTGAATGTGGGGTGTGTGTGTCAGGGTTTAAATAGCCAGGTTTATGTGCCTCTGTTGAACGGCACTTAAGACATTCAAAGGAAAGGCTTTTGAATGTGCGGCTTATAATACTGCACATTATGTGAAGAAAAAATACAGGTTTCATGGGTTCCTTGAGTGTAGTCGATTTCCATAAAGATCCACTAGAGTATGAAATGTTTCCCAGTCCTCGGATTGATAAGAATGTGTAAGTGGCATTCTTAGACTTAGACAAAACCTAGACTTACACTGAAGTTGCTAATATTACACGCTTTAAAGGGTCCATATATGTACACTTAGACTTATATCCTTAGACTCTGACTTAGACCTTGACCCCAACTTAAACAAATTAAGCTGGTAGTATTACACACCAGACTTAGATCCAGCCAAAGACCCAAACAGAGATGCAGAAGTAGAACTAGACTGTGGCAAGCAGGGCGGGGACGAGAGCCGTGAGAACGGAGTGAGTCTCACGGAAAGAGATCCGGGAGAATAAAAGGAGATGAGAGAGGGCCAGGCCTGGGCTTTACGTTGTGTTTTGTTTATGTTTGTGCGTCAGACTGTTGTGTCTGCAGACTAAAGGTCTTTGCACACTGAATTCAAAATTTTCGTATGCATATTTTTCGTATTCATCAACCGGTGGCTCTGAATGGTCAAAACCCCTCTCAAAATGCTTGCTGCGGGTGCGAAAAACGCAGAAAATCGAACCCAATCCAATTTTTTTAATGACGGACGAAAGTTTCGGAGGCAGTGTGTAAACGTGATTGACACAATGTAAGGTTGTATTTATTTTTAACGCGCAAAAATTTCGGACTTTCAAGGACCTTTAGACCCAGACTTACACAGTGACTTTGAGATAATTTTACACAATTTTAAAATGTCTTCAGACATTTAACCAGACTTAAACCCAAATTTAGATCTTAACTTAAGTTAGTTTAACACACTTTAAGTCTGGGTCTAATTCTCGTTATATGTCTGCAGACATTTTAAAATGTGTAGAACTAACTTACTTTTATAAGTCAAGGTCTATATTTGGGTCTAATTCTGGTTATGTCTGAAAATATTTTAAAGTGTGTAAAACTAACTTAATTTTGTTGGTCGTGTAAGTCTGGGTCTACGTCTGGTTCTACGTCTAAAGGTATTTTAAACCACAACTTATAAAATTGAATTAGTTTTACACACTTTAAAAAGTCTCCAGAAATATAACCATAATTATTTCGACTTACACCCCAAACTTATAAAATTAAGTTAGTTTTATATACTTTAAAAAGTCTCCAGACATATAACCAGAATTAGAACCAGACTTACACCACAATTTATAAAATTAAGTTAGTTTTACAAACTTTGTCTGTAGACATAGACCACAACATATACCCTGACATTACATACAGTACACCCCAAATTATCAAATTAAATTAGTACTTTTAGAAACTTCTGAAATATCCATAGAACCAGATTTAGACCAACGTTGGTGGTCTAATTGTTAGAGAATCAGACTAGTAAACCAAAGGTTGCGGGTTCGAGTATTAATACCAACATCAAGGGCAAGGCACCTAACCCCCAATCACTCCCAGGGCGCAACAACAAAAATGTCCGGGTGTGTTTGTTCACAGTTTGCTGTGTGTGTTTGTTCACTACTAACTACTACTAATGAGTGTGCACTAACTTGGATGGGTTAAATGCAGAGGACAAATTCCGAGTATGGGTTTCCATCAGGTCTTGACATTAACTTTTTTGCTCACCAGCCACTGTGGCTAGTGGTTTTCCAAAGTATATGGGAAAACTACCATATACTGTAGATATTTTAAATATTATGTCATAATTTGGCAGCAGGTACATTAGGCGGCTGTCACTTTAAGACCTGACACCAGGATCCATTATACTGCGTTACACGTGTTTTCTTTCTCAACTGTTTATGTTCACTTAAAACATAACTGACTGTGAATGTGAATACTCACCAAGACCGGCATTTTGACATTATTTTGCGTGCATTTGACTGTTTACGCACAATACCAGCAAAAAATAACTCAATTTAGCACTGAGAGGCAGTTTTATATGCGTACACTTTGGGTGTGAGCACAAAATCTATGGGAATTATGCACAATACGCGCAATCCCACGGCCAAATTCAAGCCCTGTAACACCAACAATATTCTTGAGAGAGAGAGGGAAAAAGCAAATCGTGTTGGAATTGTTTCAGATATTTCAGTATCGATATGTATTGAAAAATCCATATTTTTGACAACACTACATTGCACTTAGTTCATTATTTCAAATGCCTTTTTAAAAGACTACAAATGAAAAATGTATAGATCAACCCACCAAAGTGGCTAGTAGGAGTGACTGTGTTACACGCCACTGCATTTCAAGTCCTGGTTACCATACTTGGCCTTCACATGTCACTAACGTCAGCTAACTAACTCATATACACGCCCAGGGAGAAAAAGTCTCCGCCTCTTGATCGTGAAGTACAAAGCCAGCCTTAAGCTATCAAAACCAATCTCTGTAATCCTTTCCTGTATATGCAAATCAGGTCCAATTAGAACATATCAGACTTGTCCATTGGTAATCATGAGATGAATTTGCCCTGCAAAGCTTATGAAAATGCAGCTTTTAATTTAGCCTTTTATTAATTAAAAGTGTTTCATAGGAATCTTGCTCGTGCTCATTTCTTGGGTTGTTAATTATCAAGAGTAATCCCGTTTAGCATGACAGTTTCGCCAAAAGCGATCTGCGGGGAGACACTTTCCGCGACAAGAGGATTCACTGTTATATGCATCTGTACTTTTTATAATGGGGTCATCCTTGTTTTTACAATGAAGGCATCTGTATTTTACAACCATATTATCTGATTTTATAACTGCATCCTTCATTTAGCGGCCTAATCTTTATTTTATGCGTTCAGATTTATTCTTGTGTGTGACTTCAACACACCCATAACAACAGACGACGGGCTGTTAAGTGAATTATTGAAAAGCCAAAAGAGCTGAGATAAACACATTTCACAGTAATTGGAAAAGGCAATTTACATATTTTATTTCTATTAAATATATTAATTAATATTAACATATCAATAATATACCTAATCAAAATCCTATATTAAATATAGTATATATTTTATTTAAATATTTTACAACTGAACATAACTACAAGTGCACTGGCTGTAAAATACAATATTAAATAATTTTGTATACAGGAATAATTTCCTAATGTTTCCACTAATGTCTTAAAATGTACTACTTTTAGACTTTCCAGGTTTGGAGTCACACTTTTAAAATTCCCTGATATTTTTCAAATGACCATGGAAATACTGACAATACAGAAATATATTTCTTTAGTTTTAATCATTTAAATAATGTTTGATCATTGCATCAAAACCATCTCATAAAAGCATAAAGATGCTTAGTCATGTTATGCATGTTAAAATGTGTCCTAAAAACTCAAAATCTTTTTCTGCCTAAAATAAAAAGGTAGGCTAAAATCATCAGTTCTGAGAGCTATTCTTCAAGCTGAGCGTTGGCTCCAGCAGAATTTAAGTTGAAAAAAAGGGGTAAAATCGAACAGCGAAGTCATTATTTTCATGTAATGTAACACAGTTTCTGGATTCTGCCCAGTGGACTGTGGGTGAAATGGGGGTTATGACGTCTATTCAAAGAGACTATGTGAACATGAAGGACAGAGCGACAGAACAGATGGCGATATTAAAAGAGAGAGGGAGAAAGAAACATGTAGGCTGCAGGATGCATGGAGGATGGGCTGTTAATGTAGAGTCAAACGCAAGCAGAAAGGTATTGCAAATAGGATTTATCATTCTGTCAGCAGAAGGCATGGGCAATGTGACTAACCGATAAGAACCTGTATTTCTGTTACACGACTTTAAGGGGCTTTTCTAAATTGTCAACGGATGGAAAACATTTTAACATTTTTCACGGCCCAGTCAAATAAATGTACATGTAATTTTAACAATTGTGTCACGCCTTTTTTGCAACACACTGAATTTTTTGGAGGTTGTGTGAATGCCTAAAACAATGCTCTTTTAATCAGAAAGGCTATGGTTGAGGTTTTCTTTTTGTGTCTCTTACCATGATTTTGCTTTGGACAGTATATACATCAGGTATAACATTATGACCAGTGAAGTGAAAAACAATCTCCTCATCACAGCACCTATTAGTGGGTGGGATATATTAGGCAGCAAGTGAACATTTTGTCCTCAAAGTTGAATTTTGACAAGGCCCAAATTGTGATGGCTAGAGGACTGGGTCAGAGCATCTCAAAAACTGCAGCTCTTGTGGGGTGTTCCCGGTCTGCAGTGGTCAGTATCTATCAAAAGTGGTCCAAGGAAGGAACAGTGGTGAACCGGCGACAGTTTCATGGGCGGCCAAGGCTCATTGATGCACGTGGGGAGCGAAGGCTGGACCGTGTGGTCCGATCAAACAGACGAGCTACTGTAGCTTAAATTGCTCAAGAAGTTAATGCTGGTTCTGATAGAAAGGTGTCAGAATACACAGTGCATCGCAGTTTGTTGCGTATGGGGCTGCATAGCCGCAGACCAGTCAGGGTGCCCATGCTGACCCCTGTCCTATGCTGAAAGCGCCAACAGTGGGCATGTGAGCATCAGAACTGGACCACGGAGCAATGGAAGAAGGTGGCCTGGTCTGATAATTCACGTTTTCTTTTACACGGCCAGGTGCATGTGTGTCGCTTACCTGGAGAACACATGACACCAGAATGCACTATGGGAAGAAGGCAAGCCGTATTTCCCTGGTGGCTGTGCCTCTTTCAGCAGGATATTGGCCCTGCCACAAAGCAAAAATGGTTCAGGAATGGTTTGAGGAGCACAACAGCTAGTTTGAGGTGTTGACTTGGCCTCCGAATTCCCCAGATCTCAATCCAATCGAGCATCTGTGGGATGTGCTGAACAAACAAGTCCGATCCATGGAGGCCCAATCTCGCAACTTAAAGGACTTAAAAGATCAGCTCCTAAAATCGTGGTGCCAGATACCACAGCACACCTTCAGGTGTGTCAAGTTATACTATAGTGCAATATTATACATATAGGCTTGGAAGTCACAGGTTTACAATTCCTGGATATTTCCCTTTTTTATGCAAAGTCTGACGATATAAAAATACGTTTCAGCATATAAAAAGTTTAATTTCTTGTAGAGCACCCAGAATGTCCCAAATACATAATAGCAAAAAATTATAACCTCCCTTAGTGATATACACCTCAAGGCAACGCACACAAATAACAGTCAACAAAAAATTGTTTTTGTTATGTAACGTGACATCTGTGTTACTTAGGGAGTGCTGCAAGACATTTTGACTGACGCTTTTTGTAAGAAAGCACAAACGTGTAAATGTACAGTATGCTGGTGTTGTTTACAGGTACAGCTAATCAAAGGGATTTGTTTAATTAGAAGCCTGTGAGAATCCCTGAGAGTTATGCAAATACACCGACCACATATTAAGCCGTTAAGTTTTGCTGCCGCATTAATCCATGTTGCTCTGTTGGTCAGCTACACAACTTTAATAATAAACAAAAGCTGACACGGCTCGTCTGAAGTGTCATATTAACAAGTCTTCATTCCACAACGGTGTCCATTCGCATGCTCTCCTGTACGCACAGAAACAAGCCGTGACCCGCACCACCTCCTAATCACCATTGGCTTATAAAAGCGGCCTAATTTGTTTGTGGTGATTGATGTGGGGCGCCATGATTACAGTTAATCATATCTGAGGCCTTTAATTCAATAATGCAGCGGACAGGAGTTCGCATAAGTCCTGCATTTGAGAGAAACCGTAAAGTGATTATGAAAATCCTAGTGTAAAGGCAAAGCTCATGTGCTAACGCTGCTAAACACCAATGTGCTAATTAAGGTGTAATCCTCAGACAGGCAAATGTCAAAGTTTGTTAGTTTGTTGCCACATTTTGCCACAGATAGCAGCCACATGTGTACAGTTCACAAGTACAGTAAACTCATAAGCACATGTTCATTTGAAATTGTTCATGTCATTCTATGAAACGGGTAACATCAAGCTTAAAGCGTCATAGCAGAGCATTAAAGTTGACAGATAGAAAGATAGATAGATAGATAGATAGATAGATAGATAGATAGATAGATAGATAGATAGATAGATAGATAGATAGATAGATAGATAGATAGATAGATAGATAGATAGATAGATAGATAGATAGATAGATAGATAGATAGATAGATAGATAGATAGATAGATCAGAAATCAATTAATCTATACAAGCAAGTCTGTTTTACTGACACAGCCTCTTCCTGTTGGAGGAGGTTTTTTTTGTATGGATGTTCAGATTAATGAAATGCACTGTGATGTTTCGGCATGGTGTCAGCTGGGACGACACACTCAGCAGGACGATGACAGATGGATGAGTTGCCCTGCATGTGTGAGTGTGTGTGTGTTTCGGGCTTGATGTTTACACAGAGCCACGTGAATCTCGCTGGATGCTGTTCACTGCGGTGAGGCTGTGTTTGACTGCTGCTGCGGCTGTCACAACAGCACTGTGTGTCAACTGATGGGAAAACTATTTTCTTCAAATTTGGTAGACTAAACATATTTGGATAGAACTGTACTAGAACTTATTTCTATTTAAGCAGCGATTTTAAGAAGAATTCAGTTACAGTTGCAAAAGTTTAATTGGCATTAATTGGTGAAAATGCAGCGTCCTGATGATATGGCCACTTGTAGAAGACGCAGCTCACACAAAATGTGCATACTTTTTACAATAAAAATTCATATTCTATTCAGATTGAATTGCATTAGATGTGTTGTGGTAACATGAGCCTCAATTACAAGAAATAGAGTTGCAACTGTAAGATACAAAGTCAAAATATGAGCTATAAAGTCGTAATTACAAGAAATAATGTGTCAATTGTCAGATATAAAATTTCATTTTGAGAAAAATAACTGCAACTGTAAAGTCATAACTACATTTTTCCTAAATAGAAACTGGCTTCCATAATAACAAAAATTTTCTTGAGAGAAATTCAATAAATATATAAAAGTATGTTCATTTTAAAAGTAACTTTCCCAGACACTGTGCTTGTTTCTTACATATTTTGCTTATATAATTGGTATTTTGATCATTGAAGGGTTAAAATAGCCGGACATCTATTTACAATTAGTGAATCATAAATAATAAGCTCTTTAAAAAAAATGTAGTTCTAGAATAATAATCATCTAAGGGTCCCGAGGCGGATAGTAGTCATATTAAAAGTGTGATGCTGTTAAAACAATATCACATAGAATATCATCATTTCTATGTCACTGATTTCACAAACCATTGAATTCCTGAAGAAAGTCCATTTGTGTGCTTTCATTGTGTGATATGAGTACACTAGTGTACGCAAATGCGTGCGCACATATCAGGCACAGCTAATGTAAACGGGCTAATAACTGACAGTCTTTGATCAATGGCACAAGTTTCAAGTTAGCGAGCAGGTCACTGTGTTCGGCAGTCTTTGGGAATTGTCAGCAGGTCACTTTGCAGTATGTCGGAGTGTCTTGGGGACTGTCAGCAGTCGGTTGATCGGAACGGGGCGTCTCTCCACCCCCAACCGAGCCAGATGCTCCATGTCGGTCTATGGGGAGAAAGCTGCAGATGTCTTGCCTCCATATTCATCAGGAGATGAGGGTTGGTGAGCACCGTGCTACCCAGAGGATCTGGCCCACAGCTGGGTCAGCATGTCCCAGCGTGTCCCTCTAGGTCTTCCTTCAGTTTGAAACATCTATCTCTGCAGTTTCACCTGCAGCTGACAGTCACACCTGTCAGCTCTAATGCAAGAGCGGGTATGAGTACCGGTTCAAGAGAGTAACCCGCCACTAACTGCTTTTGCTAGATCCTTCATTAGGCATGAACATGATCAAATGAGTTCAAAAAAGTGTGCCACTGAAAACTAGGTGGAAACTAACAAAACTACAAACATAATTCACGCGCACACACACAGCACAGATATTTGATTGGTCGGATCACAAAGCTGTGCATCCCATTTACACCTTAATTTATCTAATAAAAAGTAAAAAGACAAATAAATAAGTAAACAAATCAATCAATCAATAAATAAATATTAAATGTGTGTATTATTTATTTATAAATAGATAAATATATAAATATGTTTGTACAATTTATTTCATAAAAAATATGATGCTCCAAGTGCATTAATACCAAATAATATATATTTTTTAAAGTATATATATATATATATATATATATATATATATATATATATATATATATATATATATATATATATATATATATATATATATATATATATATATATATATATATATATATATATATATATATATATATATATATATATACACACATTATTTCAACACTTTATATTATTTCATTATACTTCTTTTTTTGTATGATTTATTAAAAAAAAGTATGCTCTAAATTCAAATCAATTTATTGAGTAATAAAAACCTAATAAATAATTAAATGTTTATTTATATTATTTTATTCATTTATATTTTTATGTATTGTCTTTTTGTCTTTCATCAAAAGGTGTCTTTCGTGAAAAATAGGCTATGATATTATTGGTTTAATGTACGGCCTTGAACAAAAATGTTCTAAATAAAGGACACTGCTAAATTAAACAATAATCCAAGGATATTTATTATTAAAGTAAAATGGGTTAGTTTTGATTTCATGTTGCCTTTGAAGCGACTACCAACAAGAAAGAACCTTTCAACCTGACTTCCTCTCCATCCATATGTGCTCTCCAAGTTTTTGGCATAACATATGTCTCAGGTAGTGAGTCAAGCACCGTCATCCACACACACACCCACCCAACCACACAAAAAGGCACACACACACACTGAAGCTCCTCAACTCCTCCTCTGACAGGAGACGTCAAAGCTCAGATGCTCCGAGCACCTTGAAGATCTGCCAGACTGTACGAGCACACACACACATACTCCTTTCACTGCTGAATACAAACCCAAAGCAGCATCAGACGCTCAGTACACAGGTGTGTTGACACACAAGAGCATAAATCTGACTCATTGCGAGTTTTACTGTCAGACTTACGTAGCTGGTGCAGATGTTTCCAGGCTCTGGAAGTGGGGCAGGCTGTGATCGTGACTAAGGAGCAGGAGTTCCCTGCCAGCGTGTCGCAGAGGTTTTGTTGCCTGAAGAAAATTTTCCGTGGGTCGACTGACTTCTCCAACATCTTCAGATGGGTCTAAAGAACAATTTGTAAAAACATCTGCTTTAGTCATTAACCATGACTAGTGATGCACTGAAAATACATCAGTTAAGGAGGGCTGAAATCATTGACATTTAATTAGCACTCTGATGGCGTGTTTTGACTGTGTCAGTGTCTATTTCATGAAGCTAGGTTGACAAGAGCGATATCTTTATTTAAATCGATTTTGATGAACTGAGATATTTTAGTGTATGCTGTTTTCAGCTGATGTGTGATCAAAACATCACAACACATTATTTGTAGCGCACATATCGTCCTATAATCTTAATAAGCTTTTCGGAAGTCAGAGCTTTCAAATGGTGTACATTTTTAAACGAAATTAAAACAATAAATGCCGTTTTGACGTGTGACAGATCGCTGTTGCCACCTCAGTTCAAGCAGCATGTGAATCGAACATCTCTTCCTCTTTACTACTAATTATAGTAGAGCTGCAGGATTATGGATAAATTGAGGATCACAATTTTTTTGTGTAAAATGGAGATCGCGATTCTCCCACGATTCTGAAGGGATATAAACATTAGACAACTAAACAAAATAACATGCAAACTAGAGGTTCTGACAAAATGTCCATTGCTTTAGTCTATTTAAAAAATATATTTGAATGGAGCCAATGTCTCGTTCATATAAAGACTTGTTTATTTATTGTATGAATCAGCAATTGTGAATAAATCTTTCAAATGAATGATTCAATGATGTTTTAAACCATTTTAAAGATAAGCAATACCATACATACAAGTGTCAAAATACTATTAAAAAGATGATTTACTCTTATTTTGATCACTACCTTAAACATCATTGTTTACACACAAACTATAAACTTTCCCCCTGTTATTTAAATATTTGTAACACTAACACATAACTAAAAATAATGTGTGGTTGAAAAAACTGTTTGTGAAGCTGCTTCTTACTGTACATTTACTGTACATGGCAGCTCCTCTCTTGGGATCAGCGGCAGCGCAAACTCAGATTTGAACTTTGCAGTGGGATGATTGTACTTTCAAAGGTTAACCAAAGTCCCTAAAGTCTTTGGTTTAAACAGTTTCACATCGCAAACGTCAGCGGAGCATGAGCAGCACGTGTTTTGTCGATGTCCATATCGATGAATGACACAGCCACGGAGCAGAGCATGCGAGCGTTTCCAATTAATTCCTATGGAAGTTGATCTGCATGATCTGAAAACGCTGCTCTGCTCCGCTCCCTTCGCCCCAGTATGCACACACTATGAAAGCACTCACATTATTTAATTTGAATAAGATGTCAGCCACCGTTTAAACGTGGGGTTTATTATTATCTCCATGACAATATTAGAGGACACATATACATACAAAGTGGGCGATTCCAAGCACCTGAAGGGTGGTGTACGTGTAAGGGTAGTGGTAGGCCAAGTAGCACACGTCATCATCATGGCGAAAGGTCACCGTGAAGGTCAGCGTGTAGAAAGAACATTGTTGACCTCTTCTAGGGCAGAAATGATTTCTGTGGAAGTCAAAAGCACAATTAGACGCTACAAGTGCAATATATTGAATAAAGAAAAGATATCACCTTTCTATAAGAAAGAGTACAGTAAAGCGAGGTGAAGTAAAGAACTGTGGGGTTAAATGTGAAGAACTGAAGCGAAATGCGAAAGCAAAGTACCTGTAATAGCAGATTTCAGAGCCTGATCGCACCCAGTGTGGTCTGCCCTCCAGAGCCTCTCTCACAGAATACAGCACAGGCTGCATGCCTGAAACAGCACGGGCTACTTTAAAACCATCTAACATACAGTTGTCAAACATTTACCCCCGGTTTCACAGACAAGGCTTAAGCTAGTCCCAGACTAAAATGCATGTTTGAGCTGTTTTAACTGAAAGAAACTTGCAGTGATACATCTTAAAATATGTCAGAGCCATTGTTTTGTCTCAAGATGCACACCATTAATGTTTTTTTTTTTTTCTAGGGCACGTTTATAAAAGTTACTTAAATGTCCTAACTGAGCTAAGGCCTAATCCTAGCTTAGTCTAAAGCCCAATTTATACTTCTGCGCCGTCGAGTGTACGCTGTAGCAACGTCGTTGGCTGTGTGTTGCACACATAGCCTACGACGTACCCTGACGTATACCTCTCCAAAAATGTAACAGCGCGTCAATTCAACATGGACCGCAAGCGCTGTGATTGGTCTGCCAGAACCTCTCCCTCAGGGGTACACATGCTCCCTCTGCATGTGTAACTGCATGGCGACGCTTACAAGGATAGAGAAGTTTAAATGAAAATCTATACGTAGCAGAAGTATAAATCAGCCTTAAGCCCTGTCTGTGAAACCGAGCCTTAAAGGTCATTCCCTAATTGCTAGACATGCAGATTGTTTGTTTTTGTACAATAACAGCGACAATAAAAGTGGATGTTTTTATCAAATCATTTTTGGTTCTACCCTGAATTAAATTTGTAGACATATACAGTGTGTAGCATCGCATAGATGTGGCACTCAATAAAAAAAAAGTTAAACTTTTAAAAAACATGTCTCTAGACCTTATGGCTTTTTTCCCTATTCCAGTAACCTGTGTCTCACGTTTTTAACCGCAAAAGCGCATTCTGTGTGAACATTACAACATGTGACATTAAATACATTTATTATATTACAAAAGATTTATATTTGAAATAAATGCAGTTTTTTTCTGTAATAAAAATGTTTCTTGAGCACGAAATCCACATATTAGAACGATTTCTGAAGGATCATGTGACACATTTAACCACATGATTACATGTATTAAACTAAAAAACAGCAATTAAAAATTTTATAGATTTTTCTCATTTCAAAAAAAGTTGTTAAGTTCAATTCAAAATACTTTAACAACATTGAACGAGGAAAGCTTAAATCACCAAAACTGTCATAGTGTATATATATTTTAAAAAAATAATTAAATAATATCAGCAAAAAAAAAAAAGCTGATAGGCTCTTTCAACGGAAAGGCACGACGTAACTCTCCGAGGAAGAGATGTTGACAGAATTCCCAGAGTAGGATGTTTGTTGGGAGTAAGTTTTACTCAAACTCAAATAAGGTCAAAAGTAAAGGACATCTCATTTAATATAGAGACATAAAACACTGACTTCGGGCCAGCATGAGTCTCTTAAAATGCCCAGCTGCACACCAAAATGAAGAAAAGGCAGTCAAGGGCCATTGAAACGCTTTATCGGGGGAGGAACTCAGAAATGCCGGAGCACTGTATTTTTCTGGGAATATACGGCTAGTGTCAGATTTAAGAGCTGCTCAGGCCCACCGCTGTCTCTGAGAGCAATGTGAGGCTAAGATATGATTTAGCTGCTACCACTGTGGCATATTCTTAAGCTGGGTGTGCAGGTGGCGATGGAGTACTGTATTTCTTTTGAGGAGAGGGATGTCAAAATTAGTGTTAGCTCAACTGGCCCACATAACAAACACAGCATTGTTTACACAAGTAGGACATGATTTTATTTGATTTTATTTGATAGTTATGTACCAAAATTTAATATTAAAAAAGTGTGCTTTGCATTAAAAGTGCACTGTCTAAATCTTAGCGGCATCTAGTGGTGAGGTTGCGAATTGCAAATGCCCACCGCTCAGCCATCCCTTTGGAAGCACATAGAGGAGCTACGGTGGCCGACACAGGACAAAGATGTCATCTGAGACAGCAGGGAGTAGCTAGCGCTCAGTAGAGCAGTTTGTCTGCTTAGGGCTACTGTAGAAACATGGCGGCACAAAATGCTGACTTCACTGTAAGGGGACCCGCAGTGTATGGAGAAAGAAATGGCTCATTCTAATGTAATCAAATATAACGGTTCATTATGTAAGGTCTTTATACACCATTGGAAACATAGTTGTGTATATTATACTGCATTTCTGTCAATAGATATACATAAATACTACACACTCCACTTTTAAAGTGTGCATAAATACTCATTACTTCAATCAATTTTTGTTCCTGTTATTTTAGTATCATTGAGATACCATTATAGTTTTATAGTTCCATATTTTGAAATAGTTTTTATTTATTTTATTTAGTTTTAGTCATTTTGTTGTGTGATTTTGTCATTCTTATGAGTTAGTTTTTCTTTATAGTCTTTACATATTTTTGTTTTAGCTTTAGTTAAATAGAACTAAAGGAATAGAATAAACTACTTGTGTAAACCACATGGCTCCATGGTAGTCGCTAACGCATGGCTTACCGTAATTATACTGGCTGTTTCCTTTCTCACAATTGATGATGTTGAAACGATAAGGCACGCCGGCCACCATGCCGCTGACTTCAAAATAGAACCACTGACAATGCGCAGAGGAGTTGACATCAGCATTGAGAATCAAATCATATTCATGACTAAGAGAGAGTGCGAAAGAGAGACAGACAGGAGAAAATCAGACAAAGTGGGCGTAAGAGAGAATAGGAGATATGTAATGAGAGAGAAAGACTAAGAAATGTGTTGCATAAATGACAGTGAGAAATCTCTCACTCCATCCCTATCTGTTGTTACGCCGCCACATTTTATTTGGAAAACTATAACGTCGGCTCTTTTATTTAAGCGCATCGGAACTGCTCTGTAGACAGCGTCTTTGATTTGATCTTGCATGCGTTGACGAGACAAGCTTGCTGAAAGAGTGGAACATAAGAATGAATGAGAGAGAGAGAGAGAGAGAGAGAGAGAGAGAGAGAGAGAGAGAGTGTATGATTGCGAATGCACTACAAATGAGGCCCAAGGGCACTCGCCGTGCTGTCTGCAGTACATGTTTGCACGTCTGTGTGCTTGTGTACGTGCACTGTATTGCAATGCAGTCTCACCTGCGGACTTGAATGGCTTTTCGCAGGTTCCCACTCTCAAATTTGGAGAAGAATTGAAGGGAACTGGGACACATATCGGTGGAACACTGTGGACTAAAGAAAGAAAGAAAGAAAGAAAGAAAGAAAGAAAGAAAGAAAGAAAGAAAGAAAGAAAGAAAGAAAGAAAGAAAGAAAGAAAGAAAGAAAGAAAGAAAGAAAGAAAGAAAGAAAGAAAGAAAGAAAGAAAGAAAGAAAGAAAGAAAGAAAGAAAGAAAGAAAATAGAAAGACAGGGAAAAAAGATATGAATGAAGGAAGGAAAACAAGTGTTTTAAAAAAAGAAATACAGGAGGGAAAGAGAGAAGGATGTAGGAAGGAAGGCAGGAAGGCAGGGAAAGATAAAAACAAGAAGGAAGGACAGAATGAAGGAAGTAAAAAAGAAAACAAGAAATGTTTGAAGGAAGGAAGGAAGGAAGGAAGGAAGGAAGGAAGGAAGGAAGGAAGGAAGGAAGGAAGGAAGGAAGGAAGGAAGGAAGGAAGGAAGGAAGGAAGGAAGGAAGGAAGGAAGGAAGGAAGGATAGAAAAATAAAGGAACCAAAAACACAATACAGAAAGGAAGGAAAAAAGAAAGAGAGGAAGAAAGGAAGGAAGCAAAACAGAAGGAAAAGAGAAAGAGGAAGGAAGGAAGGAAGGAAGGAAGGAAGGAAGGAAGGAAGGAAGGAAGGAAGGAAGGAAGGAAGGAAGGAAGGAAGGAAGGAAGGAAGGAAGGAAGGAAGGAAGGAAGGAAGGAAGGAAGGAAGGAAGAGGAAGAAAGGAAGTAAGCAAAACAGAAGGAAGGAAGGAAGGAAGGAAGGAAGGAAGGAAGGAAGGAAGGAAGGAAGGAAGGAAGGAAGGAAGGAAGGAAGGAAGGAAGGAAGGAAGGAAGGAAGGAAGGAAGGAAGGAAGGAAGGAAGGAAGGAAGGTGAATAGGAAAGGAAAGGAAAGGAATGGAAAGGAAAGGAAGGAGGAAGAGAGAGAAAAAGGACAGGAAGACATGAAGGAAGAAATTACAGAATTAAAGTAGAAGGGAAGGAAAACAAAGAAAGACAATGGAAGCAGGAAGAAGAAAAGGAGGAAGGAAAGGAAAGGAAAGGAAAGGAAAGGAAAGGAAAGGAAAGGAAAGGAAAGGAAAGGAAGGACAAATTAGATTAATTGGATATGTCTGATGAACAGAAAAGCATGAAGAGAAGAACAGATGAAAGAAAGAGAGAAACATTTTTGGACAGCTGTGCTGATTGAGCATGTTCCACTCCACCATATTGTCACATTAGCTTAACAAACACGTGAATTATGACCATACTTGTCCCAGATATTGATTCACACTAAGCATGATTCTTGCTAAATCATTCATTCTATACCGTTTGCGTCAATAAATTCCAGTCACGCTTCGAATGACAGGGACAATCACCGCAGAACACTGTCCACATGATGGAGGCACACGGCTCTGATAACACAACACTGCTCTTTATTGCTAACCTGCTGCAACCCTCAAACTACATGACGGTAAACAGCAGCTACAGACGACAAGCTGTCCATCAGCATCTGAGCGGGCAGAGAGACACTGTCCATTCAAGGGTTTATCACCCAGAATGCCCCTGACACTGACGGTCACGTCAAACCAAGCTTGACTGGATAAACACACACAAGGTGAGGAACTCTAAGATTAAAACCCGGTCGCAAAAGACTGGACCTACAAATGTATTTCTACCACAGTTAACCTTTTCAAATCTCTATTGTAATTGTTTTAATCTCTAGAGCTTTGAAAAAATAAATCTTGAACGTAACACTGAAAATCTTTCAGGTTGTGGTTGCCACCAATTTCAAAGAGCGCCCGTGAAAATCCATCAAAGGCACTTCATGGATTTATCAATTAATTTATCAGCGTACTATCTAGATGGTTCCCATGCCACTGATGTGATGATCTAATGAAAATGCTTTATCATAAAAAAAATAGAAGTGTGTTACCTGGGATCGTCTATGTCAAAAACAACCTTGTTGATGATGTCCTCTGGACAGATGTGACGCTGGATGTCTTCAAAAACTTTCTTCCTGGAATAAAAAAAAGGAATAAGAGAAAATAATTGAAACCAGTGAAGGAAGGCTTTCATTTCCAACAGTAGAACTCATAACTTATATAAATTATGTATTATTTTGCAATGTATGTTTTTAAATTGTATTTTATGTGAAAATAAACACTTTAATTTGTAAATATATATATATATATATATATATATATATATATATATATATATATATATATATATATATATATATATATATATATATATATATATATATATATATATATATATATATATATATATATATATATATATATATATATATAAGGGCTGTCAAAAGATTAATCGCGATTAATCGCATCCAAAATAAAAGTTTGTGTTTACATAATATATGTGTGTGTACTCTGTTAATTATTATTTATATTTAAATACACACACATTCATGTATATATTTAAGAAATATTTGCATGTATATACTGTATATACATTTATATAATCTATAATATATATAAATATAAATGTTTTATATATAAAAATAATATTTTTTTCTTAAATATATACATGCTTGTGTGTGTTATTTATATATAAATAATAATTAACAGAGTACACACACATATATTATGTAAACACAAACTTTTATTTTAGATGTGATTAATCACAATTAATCTTTTGACAGCCCTAATATATATATGTATATATATAGTGCTGTCAATCGATTAAAAAACCCAAATTAATCAATTTTTTTCTGTAATTAATCGCGATTAAAAACGTCTGCGTTTTTAAAAATGTCATATTGTAATAATTTCACAGTTACTCTCCAATCCAAATGAACGTAGAAACAACTTAAATACAGTATATTTGAAACATTTCTTGTAATGGCATCTTTTATGAATGCCAGAATCACTAATACTAAAACTGTTACTGATGTCTCTGAAATAGATTTTTTTTTTAAACATTAATGTTAGACATTCACCATTACAGTATAATTAAAAGCTCATTTTCAACATGTATTAGGCTTTAAAAAATTACTTTTAACTTAAGTGAACTTAAAACAATCTTCACATAAACCCATTAGGCCTAAAATAAATGCCATATTTACCTGTGGCCTTCCTAGCTGTCTAACATATTCATGGATGAGCTAATGTATTAAAGATTTATTAGCGTTACTGTAGTATGAAGCAGGGTGGGGCTGAAAGCCGTTGGAGCGGAACAAGGCCGCTGGATCGATGGCTGTCACTTTTTATTCGATATTCGAATATGCATTCGAACATGACGTGAAATATCCGTAATCTAAACTATAAATAAACTATCCGGTTTTTAAAGTGCCATGTAGCGCATTTTTTACAGTCTAAGATTAGACCGTTTGTTTTTTATTGTTTACCATCTCATCCAATAGAGGGCGCTCTAAGCGTATTTTTGCAAAGGCCCATGATCAAATCAAGCGAATAATAGCCAGTCTGTTTTGAAAATGGAAGATAACTCTCAGAACGGCCAGCCTGAGCGGACAATTACGACCCCAACCCATCTACTAGTGTCTGGAAACATTTTGGGTTCTACACCGTAGATGGTAAAGTAACCGTTAAAGATAACCACTTCTCTCAACATTGACGCGCAAATACCTGTGTGTGCCAGGCACGTCTGTGTGCTCCGAATGAGTGTTCTCCACCGCGGGGAACATTGTCAATAAAAAGAGAGCCGCACTTGATCCAGATCAAGTTGATAGATTAGTGTTTCTAGCAAACAAAATAAAGAATTGGGCTAGGCCATAGGCCGTACTCCTGCTGCTGTTTAAGTTGTCACGTTATTGTTTGTGCCTGTTCTGATACTGTTTTTTTCCATGTAGCCTGTGATTGGCTATGCATAGTGGCACTTCATATCAATTAAGTTGATAACCTGCTGTTTCAAACATTAAGTTAACAATTTGTTTTTCCAGACAGGCTATGGCCTGAGTCCTGTTTATGGCTGCAGACTGTTAATACATCTGTGATTGAATCTCCGTTGCGGTGTTGTTGTTGTTGTCTTTTGTTTTCTTTTTTTTTCGGTTGGGGGCGGCGCTCGTAGATATTCGAATATATTCGAATACATTGCTTGACATTCGAATTAGATTTTTCTCAAAAATGACAGCCCTATTGGGTAATTCAGCGCTGTTTTATCATATTACATACATTTGAGAGTTGAAAGTTATGTTATAATGCTACTCTGTGCGTTCGCTCTGCGGCTACTATGAGACACTTGTTGGTAAAACATGGTACTCAGGGTAAATCAAGAAACTGGAAATCAGAGGTAACTTGGTTATGATGTCATTGTCCTGGTTAATTTCTTATTTCTCTGGATTTAAACATTCTTGGAAACATTTGGGATAACACAAGTACACAAGTCAACAAAATATATAACATTGTTATAGTGGTTTTTGGATATTGTAATCTAAAAATCGTACATATTTTGCCATTAATTAGCGAGTCCACGAATGGTTTGGGTATGCAGAGCATCCGCAGCTTATATGGACTGCTCGCCCCGGATATATACATACATTTTCTTAAATTACATAAAACGTTAAATAAAAGTGGTCCATATGACTTGCGTGCTATATTGCTGTATTATAATATAATATCATCCTATATTATCTGATTTATGAATTAATCACCGTTTTGAATCAATTCTTTCAATTCACAAGAATGGCCTTAACGTTTGATTTATGAATCTAGTTGATCCAGTTCACGAATTCAACTTATTGGAAGATTATTGGTGAATAACAACTTAAAGGGTTAGTTCACCCAAAAATGAAAATCAGCCCATGATTTACTCCCCCTCAAGCCATCCTAGGTGTATATGAGGTTCTTCTTTCAGACGAATACAATCGGAGGTATATAAAAAAAAAAATCTTGGCTCTAACAAGCATTATAATGGCAGCCCAAAATTAGGAAGCTAGATATTTTACTTTATAAAGTTTTAAATATGTATATTTTTCTTAAACCCATCGATTCACTTCATAACCTCCTGGAGCCGTGTAGATTACTTTTATAATGGATGGATGCATTTTTTAGGGCTTCAAATTTTGGGCTGCCATTCACTGCCATTTTAATTCTTGGAAGAGCCAGGACATTTTTTAATATAACTCTGATTGTATTCGTCTGAAAGAAGAATGTCATATACACCTAGGATGGCTTGAGGGTGATATGGGACATTTTTGGATGAACTATCCCTTAAAATTTTCACCCAAACTTATTTTTAGATTTTAAAATCATTTTGACTACCATTATGGTGCTGTTTTGACATGTTGGAGCTTGACAAGCTCAGTCTTCATTCACATTAATTATACTGTACGTGATACACAAAAGATAGTGAGTGAGTAAATGATGACAGATTTTCATATTTGGGTGAACTATACATTTAAGGTTGATCTGTAGTAGTTTATTAGTGTTATTATTATTATATAGTATAATTGTCTCATCTGCAGAGGGAGCTCTCGCAGTAAACACTGTACACACAGCATAACAAAGGGTGTGACAGTCGTATCATTAGATATTACTTAAACAAATGACACGTATCAAGCGGCCAGGCGAAATAATACTGTATGCAGAAGTCTGCCTAAAGCAGTGATAATTGGTGGGGTTGTTCTCAATTCTGTTTGGATGATGCCATTTCCAAATCAAATCTATGATGCCTCATCTTTTTGCACTGTATTATGCTAATTGGCTAATTTTCATGTTTTTTTGTGTGCATTATTTTCTTTGTCGCAGATAAACAATAATAATAATAAGGCCTTTCTCCCGATGTGAATGAGCAAAATGCGAGAGAGAGCGAAAAAAACAATCTGTGTGGACTTTTCAATCCCGAGAGCAAATTTCAGATGATAATGGGGTTGAATGAATGAGCAAAAACAAAGTTAACAGTCCGCCGTGGCCGGCAATAAACTGGGAGAGCTCTCATCAAACGGTTTATTCATGGAAAGAACTATAAAACAATAAGACATAAACAAGCATTATGTCCTTCGTTAATGTTAAATTCTGAGTGTAGACCATCACGAAGGGTAAAAAACACACTATTTCCGGCAACCGCTACCACTTTAAAAAGTTTTAAAGAACATTTTAGGATGTCAAATTCAACTGCAAATGTTTCAGACTTATCAAATGTTAATGGTGGAGTATGAAGCAATTTGTGGAATTAAAACTGTCACTTCTGTCAAAGTGTCACTGGCTGTCTGACACTTTCTTCTTAAAACTCCAAAAGTGCTATTTTTGAGTTAAAATGACACGAATAGAACCCATATAAACTTATCTTACCCTTGAGGAAACACAATAAACTAAAGAAATGACTGAAATAAATGTCTATTCCCTTTAATCTCTCCCTTGCACATTGAAGAAAGTTTTCGGCAAAAACAAGTTTTCCGAAGGGGGCGACCATAATTAGATATAGATTTAAGTGCTTTTCTTCAGTAGAAAAGAGTTTGGGTGTCTGTAGAGCAAAGCAGCCACCGATAGCAAAATACTCACTTAAGGCGAGAGAGTTTAACACAGAGAGAAAATATTTTAATGGATTTCATTTCTACTTACAGTGAGTTTAATGACTCCGTGCCGATGTTTACAAGCATTTGCATATGGCAATGTGTAAGTAACGATAGAGAACAGGCCTTAAATTGTGTCCACGCCATCTGATTTAGACAAATGAGACAATCTCAACATGCAAACGTATAAGGTTAAAAACAGCTGCAACACAGAATTTGTGCAAAAACCCAAGACGAAAACTAAAAGTACAAATTAAGGCACCTTCAGGGAGTTGTTTTGAAAGCGTCTTTATGGAACCAAACATCTTTTTGTTGTTTTTCCATGAATGCTTTTCGCAGTCTGTAATGGCACAGTTTTTACGAGCAAACAAAACACTAGAGTAATTCATTCCCCAGATACGTCTCTCAAAGTGGCTGTCTCTTTAAATCTTTTAATATTGAACATTAAATGTGATCACGGCTAAATGGAGAGCTCCTTGATGTTGAATCAGGATTGTTTTTGCAATACAGACTTTCATAGTTGATCAGAAGAAGAATGCTGTGCTAAATCTATCTGTTTGATAGAGTCAAAAACATCAGGGGAAAATACTGCTAGATACAAAAAAAAACAACAATTCACTGTCTTAATGGGTAAGTCATTCTGTCATTCATTCAACCGATTCAAAATGGCTTATTTGTTCAGGAACGAAGCAAGTGAACGGCTTTATGAATGGGGCACTGTATAGAGTGGTGCAGGTATGACATCACTTTATAGGCCAAAATGCGGAAGCGAGTTAGCATTTTAGCACTTCTGGTTCCCTCGTCCCGAAATCAAAGTTTTTTTTTAATGGGGTTTTTGGTTAAATGGTTGAAATAAGGTCTGTGGTGAACACAAACTCAAGCCACTTTCACGTTTTATTCTACGACATAAAATACATCAGTATTACCACACTCGTGATTTTTTTGAAGCTGTTACATGTCTTTGAAAAAGGCGGTTGCTAAGAAGTGGCTAAATGGGACTACAGAGGCCGTCGAGGAGATTAAACGTCATCACGCCGAGCAGTAGGGCTATGCGATATTGAAGAAAAATGCGATATCCTTGTTAAATAATGTGATATTCGATATGCAATACGATATTGCTTTAAGTGTGTAAAATCTATTTATTTCCCCAACTGATATCGTTCACTTAAAGCATAACCGACTGTGTTTACATGAAAACTCATCAAGACAGCCATTTTGACATAACTGTGTGTGTATTGGACAGTTCGAGTGTGTAACAAGACACGAAAAAAAGAACGGCTTATGCGCACGTTTCGGTGTGTGTGTGTGTGTCAGACAGCAGACAGCACAAGACTGCAAGGAGTTGTTTTTTGCAAGTTTAATAGTTTTGCGTTTAATAACTCTTTTTGACGTCAAGCAAGTCACATAAGTAAAAGTCATGTGCTCAGTCTATTCTCTGCCATATGCATCAACCTAGTTGAAGTCCATTCATCCATCCATCCATCCATCATCTTCCGCTTATCCGGGGCCGGGTCGCGGGGGCAACAGTCTAAGCAGAGACGCCCAGACTTCCCTCTCCCTAGCCACTTCCTCCAGCTCTTCCGGGGGAACCCCGAGGCGTTCCCAGGCCAGCCGGGAGACATAGTCCCTCCAGCGTGTCCTAGGTCTTCCCCGGGGCCTCCTCCTGGTGGGACGTGCCTGGAACACCTCCCTGGGAAGGCGTCCAGGAGGCATCCGAAATAGATGCCCGAGCCACCTCAGCTGGCTCCTCTCGATGTGGAGGAGCAGTGGCTCTACTCCGAGTTCCTCCCGGGTGACTGAGCTCCTCACCCTATCTCTAAGGGAGCGCCCAGCCACCCTACGGAGAAAGCTCATTTCGGCCGCCTGTCTCCGGGATCTTGTCCTTTCGGTCATGACCCACAGCTCATGACCATAGGTGAGAGTAGGAACGTAGATTGACCGGTAAATCGAGAGCTTTGCCTTGCAGCTCAGCTCCTTCTTCACCACGACAGACCGGTACATTGACCGCATTACTGCAGAAGCTGCACCGATCCGTCTGTCAATCTCCCGTTCCATCCTTCCCTCACTCGTGAACAAGACCCCAAGATACCTGAACTCCTCCACTTGAGGCAGGAACTCTCCACCCACCTGAAGCGGGCAAGCCACCCTTTTCCGACTGAGTACCGCAGTACCTAGTTGAAGTAGCATGTTAAAATCATTCAGATATTGCGTGCCCTTGCGATATGTACATTTGCGATATTTCGATATATTGCGCAGCCCTACCGAGCAGGTAAACTCAGTCTGCTGTTACAGCCTCATTATGCTTATAATTGTGCTCTTATAAACTAGTCTAACTCAAACGTTCTTGGAAAATGTTTTGAGATAAAAACTGAAAGAGATGTGGGAAGCTTAGTGATGATGACATTGAAAATGTTGGTGTAGTTGGTTTATAGCCTACCTTTAGCCTTTTAATTCTGGCAACTGCACTTAGGCTTCAAAATGAATTAAAGTTGTGTTCATCTGTGATAATTATCTTGATGGACAAAACGTGTAAGTATTATACACTTGTGCTGATTACAGAGCTTATTTTTTGCAATATTCCAAAAGCCTATTCAAATATTGTATTTTGTAAGTATTTTGATAAATTACAGGTTTTTTTCTGTATTTTTGATCAAATAAAGAGGCTTCTTTCAAAAATATTAAAAATAGTAATGTTTCCAAACTTTTGACCGGTACGGTTTTCAAGAAAGGCATAATTAAAATGAGAATTTTTATATATAACTCTTAGAGTAAGATGGTGAAAAGGCAACATTACTAAAATATAAACTATTTCTTAAAGGGGTGGTAAAACACATTCTTTTGAAGGCTTGACTGTGTTTGTGGGGTGCACTGTAACATGTGTTCATGCTTCGTTTTAAAAAAAATTGCCTTATTTTTCATATATTTGACCTTTATTCTACACTGCTCTGTCCCTCCTTGTAAAACGGTCTGATGCTTTCCGGGTTGTATGAAGCCGATCCCTCAAAAATACGCGATGGGCTCAGATTGGTTAGCTGGCCCAGTGTGTTGTGATTCGCTAAACGCCTAGTGCACGTCGGAAACGTCACGCCCCTTACCGGAGGCTGTTCAGTATTAGAAACAACGGCGTCAATAAAACCATATGAGCTCGAATCAGACCCAGAACATTTGAGTGAAGATGATCGAGCAGAACCTGTTCAGTCCTCAAGAGTAAAGACTGCGGATCTATAATGATCGCTACGGAATGGCACTTTAACTTTTGTATTTTTAGAACGATTATAGCCAAATATCTGTCGCAAGAACTAACCCAAAACGAACACTAAGCACTGGCTTTAACTAGTAAGTTAGCCAAATCACACACAGAACCATGTTTAGCATGCCTGTAGATAAACAATACATAAAAGCTCTAATCAAAGAATCATTTACACTAATGTCAGGTTCGCTGTTGAGATTTTAACGTTAGTGTTTGTAACGATAGGTGTTCGTCGGATAACGTTAAGTATGAATGAGCATTTAACAGACTGGTTTGCAGAACAGTGTTGTCATCTGTTTACTTCCTTGCTACAACATATTACAGGAAAACACATCGATGAAATATAAATCAGACTTACAGGTTGTGGCCCGTAAACAGCTTCTGTTTGTAAATCCAGCTTTCAGGACAAGCCGTTGTGCATATCCTGTATTGAACTCGCGAAGTTTGTGGAAGTTTGTGTTGTCCTCCGTGAAATGTGCAGCGCGCGCGTCGTGCATCCACGCACCGGCAGTGTTTTTTTCACGCAGCTGACGTTGTGCAAATCTGGCATTGAAATCGCGAAGACGGTGGATGTTTTCCTCTTTTAGATGTGCTGCAGAGAGCCCTGCGTGCCTGATTCCCCGCTGACTCAAACACACGTGCATATAACATGCTGTATGTTAAACGCTCTGCAACGCACCCCCGTCCCAAGGAAGGCTGAACAGAGCAAGTACCCCAGACCTGCAATCCGGATGAAAATAACAGCGTTTCCTCGGCATCGCGGCAACAACACTCCAGCCTGACTATACCACAACAGCGC
Organism: Gobio gobio; assembly: GCF_949357685.1. Lineage (NCBI taxonomy): Eukaryota > Metazoa > Chordata > Actinopteri > Cypriniformes > Gobionidae > Gobio > Gobio gobio. Next base: position 13,958,800 of record NC_137121.1, on the reverse strand, counting down.
TGCGATACAAAATGGCCTCACCCCCCCTTATTTAATATTCTCGGAGGAGGGGTTTATGTAAATATTGAGCCTGTTGATGTCACCAACCCTGGAGGAATGTGTGTAGTCGCCTATTGGCCGTTTACTGTAGTTCTTAGAAACTGATTTCTTTAAAAGCAAATATCTCCCTTTGCTTTAAACTTTGAACGTTGTAACTTTGCAGATGTTGTTTATGCTCAAGCAGCAACATTACACGTTAGCTAAAGTTAGAATAGTGAAATCGTGGTTTACCACCCCTTTAAAACATCTCATACACAGTACATTTTACGAATGTATTCTTTATTTCTTTTTTTTCTTTTTTATAATACTTTAATGTTGTATTCATGAAACACTGACTTTATTATCATTTAAAGCAGCACTAGGTAGGTTTTGCTCTCGGGGTCCCCCTACAGTTGTGAAACAGTATTGTCCTCTACTACTGTCGTAAACTCTGTCATTCTACATCAGGGGATGCACCGCACGTGCATTTGTTGACATGACAACTATGATAGCCCTGAACACTGCAGGAGTTCACATCCAGGTGTTCTGCTTGCGTCGCGTGTGAAATGTCTTCATCCCAGGTACAGTGGCATATGTTTCAGCATGTCATATGAATATAATTTCAAGGGTTTTATTTTTTTCAAACACCAAATGATCGCAATACTCACATTTACAAGCCAGTGTCATCAAAGTAGCCTAGTCAATTGGTTACCGTTTTACAGAATCTATATGATACTTCAATTCAATGTTTGAGTGGTAGGAAATAACCATATATCGTCAATATTATAATATCAAGCTACCATAGATGAATCTGCAAATTTGAAAAATCGATTTGCATTATAGCTTGAGGCAAGACAAATAAACAAATATCACAGACATGTTAGGTATCCTAAAATATGATTTTGTACGTCTTATATATTTACTTGCAAGAATGTAGCCCCTCCTCCTTCAGCTCACGCCAACGAGCAAACGCTGGCCCAATGTTGATCCTCGTCCTGCCTTTAATCCGATCACTTTCTTGTTTCCTCTTTTTGCTTTCCTCCGACAAAACCTTTGCTTTCTTATTTTTCTGTGCTGCTTCGGCCATGACTATAACATTCGGCAAACGATAGTTGGGTTTGTACGTCCGAATTTAAGAAATTGGGGGTGGTGGTGGAAGTGACGTATATGCTTTAAAGCAGTCGAATTTTGTAGTTCTTTTTGTTCTCGGGTTACTACCCGAAACCCAAAGTTTAAAAGTACGATTAAAAATGATACAGACCCCGTCAGGCTATGGCAGACGTTTCATTCAACCTATTGTAAGATGATGTATCATCACAAGAGTCTTGAAAATAAATTATAAAGGTTGAAAAGTTACCTAGTGCTGCTTTAAACTCTCAAAATATTTGATTTATCATGTTTTTTTTAAACATGGTGGCACTAAAAAACTGTAGAATTTTCCTATTTAACCAAAGTAATATGAATAATTCTTCATATTTTTGTGCCAGTGCGTCTTGTTACCATGCAAGACCTTTTGTTCCTTTTGCATAGGAATCAATTTTGGTACCTTATTGGGTCGCCACCTGAGAAACCAGCTAAGAATGTGGTCTGAAAATTCATCAACTCCTTTCCTTTAGTCAAAATATGTGTGTGACATGTTTAAAATGAAAGATATAATTGCTCACCTCTGCACATGTGGTGGTCTTTTAGCCATGGGCTCTTGCTCTTGTGGAGGCAGGTGTCCCCAGAAGTCAGGGAAGGCTAAGATGGAGTATCCAGCAATAGACTTAGTATTGGCTGCAGTGGCAGTGTACAGACGGGGATCATGGTTGGGAATGCAAGTCCCATACTTCTCCAGAAGCCTGTCCACCATGCTAGAGTGGCCTTCTTGGCCTTTCCTGGAGCAGTTGAGGTAATGTTTATGAAAGTCTCTTGTCTGGAGGTGGTTTTCTTCGTGGTCGGAGAGCGGCGGGGAGTCTCCCTGGTCACTTGGCGTCTTGTAGTCCAAGTCCCCGTCCAGATTGCTGTCATCATCTGAGCTTTCATCGACCTCTGAGCTGGAGTCCAAATCCTAGAAGACATGATTGCCGAACTGTTAGAAAGAAGCTGCAAAGCTAATATTGACATTCATGGGGGGGGGGGGATCATCCACAGATGTCAGCTCTTTATACTTGTGGCCACATCAGCAACTCTGGAATCAAAAGTGTGAGAGAAAACAGCAAAAAGAAGACAAAGAGAGATTACAGTAAACATCACCCACAAGATATCCTGTTTTCCCCCGGCACCGCCAACCACTCCGTGCAGTACCGCAGAATAACAACCCAAAATAAACTCTGGAGGAAATAAAAGGATTTTTTGAGAGACTATTGAGGGAGGAAAGCCAAAAAAGGATAAGGAATTGTTTTGAGGATGCAGCCCAGAGTGGTGCACATCACTTCCAGCTTTCTATTGACTTCAAAAGGGTGATACTGACAGAAAATAGGGTCGTCCAATTACAGTCTTTGACAGGCATAAAATGAACTGTATCAAAATAGCCAAGGGCCCTAGCTGCTTTTAGAGCAACCAAATAACAATTTAAGCTCACGCCTCATACATTTCCATAAATTTAGCGGGAAAAAGGCCCGTGGTCCAATTCTCTGGCTCATCCTAAAGGTGAACGTGAAATGTCCAAAAAACACGATAGATAAGATGTGCTGACTGGTGCAAATTTCAGTGAACATTGTGCCGATAAAAGCCTCCATCATCTGCTTTCACCTCCCTATGGAAGATCTTTGATTCTGAACGGCGTCCCACGTTCCATCAGTTGCTCTGATCTTCGGCGCAGTGCTCATAAACTGTATACCATCAAAGTGAATTTGTTAGATACAAAACTTTAGTACTGCACCCTCTGCTATATCATTGCATTTAAATTTCCCTTTTTCCCCCTCCTCACACTCCTAAAAATATGTGTAAACACAAAGACGCCACAACTTCCATGAATACCAATAGCCGAGGATGCATTAATATAAATGAACCCTTGCTGTATAAAAACGTCTCGGGTTTGAGGCTGCATATTGCATCTCAGGGGGCCCTACTTTGTCATATTCGTTTTTCGAAACCACAAATAACAACATTAAAATAATGTAGCAGCACTGAGATGTTTTTCAAAGACTTATTTTAATCATGAACTTGATACAGACAAGTACAATGGCCCTTTTGATGAGCTCTGGGAGTGGGACTATGGGAACGTGTGCTCGGTTGTTCCTTCAAGTGGGTGAGAGGGAAAAAGCAGCAATTCAATTCGCATAGGGAACGAACAAATCTGTTTGAGGTCAATTCAATTATACAATCTATCATCCATTAAAACCTATTCATATCTGACGTTTTTGAAATCAGCACATATAATCAGCAAAATAAAAAAAAATGTGTGACACATTTGGGAAAAATTTCCGCAGCTGTCAAACTCAATTCAGAATGGATATTAGTGGCTAAGTAAGTTTGCAAATATCATTAATTGACTTGAGTTGCTACTAGCCGTTCGGTACGGCATTCACGGTTCAATACGCGCTTGTGAATTGCGGTTTTTCAGTTTTGCATTGAATTAATTATTTTTCTGCAAATTCTATCATTTTCCTCCATCCCAATATACTGAACTACGCGACATACATTCACATCACACGTTAGTGGTAGAGTTATACTCACGGAACACTATAGTTATTCATAATCACGAAAGTTCATTATTTGCATGCGTTTTAAAGCCTTGCCGGTTAATTCGCATGCACGGTTTTAACATGCGCTTGTCAGAGCGCGTGCACTAAACGCCTGTCAAACGTGATTACAGAACTAAGTAGTAGTCTTACTGCGCTAATACTGTCAAATACACACAAGGTTAACATAAACACAGTTGGATATGTCTAAAGTGAACGTAAAATCGCGTGTGTCTGTATATTAGTATATACTGTATATTAGATGCATTAGAGGTCTTAAATTGACATCAGCGCAGCCTATAGTGAACACGCTGTCCTTAAAGGGACAGTTCACCTCTAAAATTGTCATTATTTACTCACTCTAATATTGTTCCAAACCTGTATTCATTTCTCGATGACAGAATTTTCATTTTTGAACGAACTATCCCTTTAATGTTAATACAAAAACAAAAGACAAAGAGAAAATTACTCACTGCTCTTGACTGAAAAACTAATACAGTAGCTTTAATAAGAATCAATGTTATTTTATAGTGAAGTCTATGTAGTGTTTTATTTTTACATTTATTCATTCAATTTCATACTTAAATGCTGCTGTACAGCTCTGAGCTGCAAGTGTAAATCTTTATATACATTTATTTTATATAATCCAATACACTAGGAATGTGTACAAGTTTTTTTTTTTAAAGAAGTTAAAAGTTTAAGTAAGGTTTTTCAATTCTTTTAAGTTAAATAAAGAAAGAGTATTGCAATAAAAAATAGTCTTTTTTCTCCTTAACCTCTTGCTGTTCCTGTCGCCTAAGAATAGAATAGCAAAAAACCGAACCGAACCGAAAACCGTGGTTAAAAACCGAGGTATGTATTGAACCGTGGACTAACTGTATTGTTGCATCCCTAGTTGCAACATACACACAGACTTGGGGGAAATTTTGGAAAGTGTAGCTTTCCAAGGTATAAGGTACTCAAACTACAATTAAAGGATTAGTTCACTTCAAAATGAAAATGTCCTGATATTTTACTCACCCCCATCTCATCCAAGATGTTCACATCTTTCTTTCTGCAGTCGAAAAGAAATTACGTTTTTTGAAGAAAACATTCCAGGATTTTTCTCCATATCATAGACTTCCATGGCAACCAAAATGTTGAAAGTCCAAATCAATGCAGTTTCAAAGGGTTTCAGAGGCTCTGCGCGATCCTAGACAAGGAATAGGGTCTTATCTAGTGAAACGATCGGTCATTTAAAAAAAAATAATAATAATAATAAATTATATACTTTTAACCTAAATTGCTCATCTTGCGCTGCTCTTTGACGTGTCACGGATTGCACAATCACGTCAGAAAGGTCACGCTAGACATAGGCGGAAGTACCACCCCAAGCAAACGTGCGACGACTAATACAAACGGCCTTTACCAAAAAAAACCCTCCATCTTCAACTTCAAACCCGTCCGACATCGTTGTTTTACCTTTTTTTTTTGTGCTAAAGGACGTTTGTATTAGTCTTCGCATGTGCGCTTTGTAAACACGGAGCGGTACTTTTGCCTACGTCTAGCGTGACCTTCCCGACGTGATTACGCAATCCATGGCACATCACAGAGCAAGATAGAGAAATTTAGGTTAAAAAGTATATCAATTTTAAAATGACCAATGGTTTCGCTAGATAAGACCCTATTCCTCGTCTGGGATCGTGCAGAGCCACTGAAGCCCTTCGAAGCGCTTTGAAACTGCATTGATTTGGACCTTCAACATTTTGGTTGCCATGGAAGTCTATGATGTGGAGAAAAATCCTGGAATGTTTTCCTCAAAAAACATAATTTCTTTTCGGCTGAAGAAAGAAAGACATGAACATCTTGGATGAGATGGGGGTGAGTACAATATCAGGACATTTCATTTTGAAGTGAACTAATCCTTTAAGCTATTCTTATAAAAAACTATAAAAACTAAAAAGCAGCTACATTGAAGCTATTGCAGGGGGCAAAACAAGAATAAAAACGCAATATATAATATAATACAAAAACTTAATTCAGAACTTAAAAGCACAGTATGTAAGTTTCACCACTAGAGGTTGCTTATTAAAAAAAAGGCATAGCTTGATGATGCTGTGAATGAGCATGGAATCATGGGAGTTGTCGTCTTCACCTCCACAGCCGATGGAAAGGAATCTGACGGACTCATGTTCATGAATGAGCGAATGTATTAAAGTTTTATTAACTTACAGTGGTATGAAGCAGGACGTGACAAGAGCCCTTAGGAGCGAATGCTAATGAGAGAGACCAGCTCGTAACACAGGTCTCAGAGCTTTTATTATGCTTATGCCGCCGTCGGCCGCTTTGGCTCTTATTATTACGTATGTGGGGTAACGCAACGCTGTTTTACATGGTTAAAACAATCATACTTAATACATTTGAGTGTGTTGAAAGTTATGTTATAACGTTACTCTGTGCGTTTGCTCAGTGGCTGGTATGAGAGATTTGTTGCACTTTGCAGTAATCTAGATCGATATTACAATATCATAGTAATAAAAACAGGATGACTAAATGACATGCTAATAATTTTAAAATATATTGTATGATGCAGATTATGCTATGTTAGCCATTTGACAAAATAGTTTGGTCTTAAAGTGATAAAAACGTTACTTGTGGTGAATCAAGACAGCAAGCGATTCAAACAAAAAGACTAAATGTTTTACGTTGTATAACAATTCGTTTTCTGTCGATAAATGTATATCCAAACAGTTGCTCACCTGTCTAATAAAATACATCTTATATTTAAGCGACTTTGGTGTTTCCATGGTTTCTATGGAAATAAAGGGTAGCACGGATATGACGTCATTGACAGGCGACACAAGGACACGGCCCGTGTCCTGGTTAAAACTGCTTATTTCTCTGGATTTAAGCATTGTTGGAAATGTTTGGGATAATGTAAGTACAGAGGTCAACAAAATATATAACATTGTTCTAGTGGTTTTTGGATATTTAAATCTAAAAATCTTACATATTGTGCCTTTAACTATTGATACATTATATATACAGTATAACAGAAGCGTAACAGAAAAGGAAATTCTAAACTAAATATTGAGAGTAAACTATTTAATACTGTGCAGTAATGCTTGTCATGCCTTGACTAAGGAACTGTGCCAGATACTAAACAAAAAGACTCATGCATGTCGAGTCCTTGGCTTAGTCAGCAGAGAAACTAGGATGTTGGTGTCATGCTGAATGAAATGCACATCTAATTTTCAACTCCTGGCTGTCCTGTACAGTATCACACAAAGAGTTGAATATCAAAGGGAAACGTGTTATCCTGAGGCGAGTCCTCGGGGGAAGAGACCCTTCCGTTACCCTCCCTCTGAGAGCACAAGCTCTGTGCCAATCTCGCTCTCCGTGCTTATGTTTCAAATCTCAACCCTTTATCTAGCCCGCAATATTTTTGACAGCTCTGCAGTTTTACCTGTGTTCTCTTCTGCGGAACCACAGCGTGTCGCTATGAATTAAATCCGTTTAATCGTGGCCTTTGTTTTGGCCCGAAGATTACAGGTGGAGCATCGTTGTCATGCAAGATTAATAGCGGGGAACTGATTGGCATGAATGTCCTGCTGTAAATTCTTTTCATCTTGGTATTTTGCACAGCATGCATAATGCAGCGATGTGATTACAACCCTGCATCCAATCCAGTCGCAGAGTCTCCAGATCACAGTGGCATTTAATGATAATGGGAGAGATACATCAAAAACACGTACAGAGAAGGGGGGCCAGGATGGACAGTATGCTTTCAGGGTTTGGTTTACTGAGCTGAAACCAGAAGAAAACAATGGAAAAGTGTATAATGAACATTTGTACATTATAATTAATATTATCTTAATATAATCAACTATAGACAATCCCCCCCCCCAAAACAATTAATTTGTATAATAATATAATATAATTAATATAATATGATTAGTTCTTCTAATCACATCCAAAGTAAAAGTTAATGTTTACATAATATATGTGTGTGCACTGTGTTGTAATTATCATGTATATATAAATACACACTCATTCATGTATATATTTAAGAAATAGTTGCATGTATATACTACATATACAGTATTTTACATAATTTACATTATATCTAAATATAAATATTTGTATATATTGTTATATTGTTCTTAAATATATACATGCATTTATATATATACATAATAATTATACACAGTACACACACATATGTAAACATTAACTTTTATTTTGGATGCAATAAATCGCGATTAATCGATTTGAAAGCACTAAATATAATATAATATAATATAATATAATATAATATAATATAATATAATATAATATAATATAATATAATATAATATAATATAATTAATATAATATAATATAATATAATATAATATAATATAATATAATATAATATAATATAATATAATATAATATAATATAATAATATATACCTTAAGCATAAATGAGAATTCACAAACTGAAGTTGTGGTTAAATGGTGTCAAATTCCTACACTACTTAAATTAATGTCCAAAAACCCAGTTATAAATGGGTTTGATCAAGTTTGCAATACATAAATACATTTCATGTTGTTGGGGTGATGAACATTTTGAATAATTTTGAATTTTGAGTAATTATAATAGCAATAATCTTTTTTTTCACACCGCCAAAGTATTAAACAAATCAAATTAATCACACATATAAATGGGACAAATACATCTAAGATGGTGGGGATGAGTAAATAATGACATACTTTCATATTTGGGGTAAATTTCTCCTTTAATAACTTCATTATGAGGAAGAAGCATAGCGAGATAAGAACTGCTTGGCCTTTATGTCTAGCATTTGCAGATAGAATTGATTTCAAAAATGTTCAATTGAAAGAAAAAAGTGAATTAGTAGCTCATAATTTCCTTTCGAGAGCAGGAATTACAACATCAATACGTGCGGGAGGAAATGAACCAAGGAAAAGCAGCTTTTCAACAGCCGTAGTACATCATGTTATATCATTTGAATTAAAATAGTGTCAGCGTCTGAATAAGAAGGGAGTTGAACGTCGATGAACCGGAGGTGTGCTGACATTTCTATTAGTTTGAACTCATCCGCATGCTAAAGGCAGCCACGCAGGGATTTCTGCAAGACAGCCGCAGGCGTGTTATTGTGCTGTGAGATCAGCCGTCAATCAAAGCGATACCAGTCGCTCATGATGTGAAGGGTGGTGACACATTTAAAATGAAGAGTCACACTGAACATATTATGGAACTTGAAATGTCATCACTCATTTCTGTCAATGGCCCTACGGTTGACTGACCCGCAGCAGGGTTAATAGCAGAGGGGTGAAATCACCAGAGGTTGTGCAACAAGCTATAAAGACAGTTTGATACTGATTTATGATTTTTCATAAATTGATTTCTGATTGATTGGTCCTCAAAAAAGCCCAGAAGTCCACACTTAAATTATTCAAAAATAAAGGTAAGATGTTGAATTTAGGCAAATGAACAAGAAATATTTAAGATTCAACACTATTTCTGGATCACTGAAAATTTTATTTTATAATATTTTACATTTACATATATATTAGGGCTGGGTATTGACACATTTCATGATTCGATTTCCATTTACAAGCTTTCGATTCGATTACGATTTCCATTTGATACAATTCGATATTGGTTATTGTGGATATGAAAAACTGATTGAGCGATTACATGTGATATGATAAAGATTTCAGTGCGTTGTCCTCTATCTTTTAAACATACCTTGACGTTCATTCATGTTTATTTGGCGCTGTAACTGGTATTAAAGTGGAGGAGATGATCCGTTCACGTGCGCTCCGCACTGCAGCTTCTTTTGAGCTGAGCTGCGCTACTGTGATAGTAATCGTTTCGTAATAATACCCTAACCCTAAATCGGAGACTTTGTATGTTATCAAAAGTAACAAAGCACAAAGATTATTGCGATTTTTTGGATGTGAGGCGCGCAACAAATGTTCTATTCATTCATCAACTGACAACAGGATGACTAATCGATTCTTGGGATTTAAGAGTCGATATCGGTTCATAAAAATGAGAATCGATTAAAATAGAGAATTTTTTTTTGTTTTTAAACAGCCCTAATATATATATTGTAATAATATTAATAGTATAACGAGCTAATAGTAGTGAATAATAATAATGGACCCGGGGGTGTTTATTTTAACCTCTTCCCTGTCACCGTCCCGCTGGCGGGACACCTGGCACTCTTTTTTTGATCAGCTTTTTTTTGTATCATATATTTGAGTAATTATCATAAATTAGGTATCATTTGAAAGCTTACGAACTCAAAATTCATCCTGTGAAAACCGTTTTGAAATTGGACATTGCGTTACCATGGAAACGGTACTTTAAATTCTTCTTGTGGGCTCCTCCCCTAGTTGGCGTCGTCATGTTTTATATTACAACATTTATTTTAACTACTTTATAATAAAAATCTTTTCTAATCTTGACAAAACACATATCATCGGAAAGGTCTGAGTCTCAGGGTTCCATATTTGGGGACCATTTTGTGATGGAAGGGATATTTGGACAGAAATTTACAGAAAAATGCATCAAAAAAACAATTAATGGAATATGTGTGACACCCGGTGGCTATTTGTGGTACAGCGCCTAAACAAAATCTCATGGGAACTTCAATTTTTGTGATATCAACTTCAAATTTGGAACACAACTTGGTTAGACATATGGCTTTGATTTTATAGTAATTTTAGATTAAAACATTTTTGTAAAATATATATTTTATAGAAAATAAAAATATTTAGTACAGTATTTTTTATTTACAGTAAATTTCAATTTCCATAACTTTTTCATACTTTCATATTTTGAATTGTGTTCACTTCAGCAATAATCTGCCGAGTGTCTGCTTTAAAACAAGACCAAACTTAGGTCTATATTCCAAAGCATTCTTGAATTACAGCCCTTTAAGTTTGGATAGTGCAATGTCATGTTTATTCTCAAAAAGGGGGGTGACAGGTAAGGGGTTAAACAACATATATAAAAAATACTTTTGAAATAACGGAAAAATATTTACACAAATGCATACATTTTCTTTGACTAATAAGCGAAAAGCTACCACATAATTATTGTGACTACTACGAGATCAGATGAATCATTTCTTGCGGACGTTCTGCCAACAGGATGTTCCTCATTTTTCTCTAGAACACTTCAGGTCAGCAAAAACCGGAACAAAATCCCTCTATTAAGATGAAGAGTGAGGCAAACATGCCGCTGTTGTAAGGATTTTTTTAAAGCATAATGAGGTAATTTTCGGTACAAGCTGTGTCCCTGTTGTGCTCTTAAGCTGCATAGTGGTGCCGTTGCAGTAGGTATTATAGCACATCCTGCTCCCATCAAAATCTCTTACTGCTTCTACACAAGGTCCATATTCACCCCAAGTGCACTTAGAGACACTTCATATAAACTTTATCCTAGGTGTCTACCATTAAACGCAGTACACTCGTAACTTTCACGCCTGGCTGCAACAACTAAACCCCAGAGATGCTGACGGTTTCGAAAAACCTCTTTGAAATATTTCTCGAGAGAGGATTAAAGTGAACATGAAATCAAATTTCACCCCATTTACATTCTTAATGCACATTCATGGTCTTATTGTGCATGAATTATCAGGCACGTTATTCTAAAGAAAAATGAACGCCATTCCATGATGTCGTCATCTTGAAGTTATGCGTTAAAGGGATAGTTCACACCAAAATGAAAATTAGCCCATGATTTACTCACCCTCAAGCCATCTTAGGTGTATATGACTTTCTTCTTTCAGAAGAAATCAATTAGAGTTATATAAAACAAATGTCCTGGCTCTTCCAAGCATTATAATGGCAGCCCAAAATTTGAAGCCCAAAAAAGTGCATCCATCCATTATAAAAGTAATCTACACGGCTCCGGAGGGTTAATAAAGGCCTTCTGAAGCGAACCCATGGGTTTGTGTAAGAAAAAATCCATATTTAAAACTTTATAAAGTAAATTATCTGGCTTCCGGTGGACTGCCTTCAGTATTCAACTTACGGAAAAAGCATAGCTGGCGCGACGATAATGTCGGACGTAGCGTAAGCATTTTGAACTGCGCGAGGCGTTACACTTTCTGCGTAAATAGACGAAGAAAACACTGCCGTTATAATGCTTGGAAGAGCCAGGACATTTGTTTCAATTGTATTCGTCTGAAAGAAAAATGTCATATACACCTAAGGTTGGCTTGAGGGTGAGTATATTATGGGGTCATTTTCATTTTTGGGTGAAGTATTCCTTTAAAACAAATATTCTGGGTTCTTCTATATACTGTAATTTACACTCAATCGACAGCATTTGTGTATAGTTTATAGTTATTGTGTACAGTTGATTAGCACAGAAATTAATTTCTACTTGCACCTTTTTTTCTAAAAAAATTGTAAAAATCTGGGTTACACTCAGACATGGAAGTTAATGGGGGCAATTTGTGAACAAAATACTCACTGTTTCAATAGAATAGCCACAAGATGTCAAGAATATGCATATTAGCATGATTATAGTGTGGGGGAAAAAATCACTTGGTAACCCTTTCTTTCTAAAGTTATACCCAATTTTATAACTTTGTCACCATAACAACAGCTCAAATAATACACACATTTTAACAGAATATCTATTGTAAGTGGTTTTATGAAATGAAACCCTTCACATTTGTGCTTTTAAATTCTCAGAAAACAGGCCTCATTCACTTCCATTGTAAATGTCTCAACCGTAACCTTGATTATTTTAAAGAAAACAAGGAATGTTTTTTTTTTATGGTTATTAAAATCTATGGCTCCATGAAAAACCTTAAATGTCCATGGAAACTTTCCATTGTTCTTTATAGTGATAAAAGATTCTTTATATTTTTAAACTGTTCTTCAGACTAAGAAAAAAAATGGTTATTTTAAGAACTGTTCACTTTCTTTGGGGAAGAAAAAATGGTTCTTCTATGGAATAATTTGGAAAACCCTCTTTTGGAACCTTTTTTGAATGTAATCAACATTATGTCGCAAATGCTGTTTAAACCTAACTTATATTGAAGTCTTTTTTGAAGCATTTTTTTAAAGACAGTGCTGATGTAGGTATGGAGGTACAATGCTTTTGGTTTACTGCATCAGATGGCAAAAACGTTCACCTGGAAGTCGTGGTGCAGCTCAGGGCAGAGGCGCATATATTGTCCCAGCTGCTCCAGGGGTCTGTCAGGCTCTGGTCGGGGACGCAGCTTGTTCACATCGGTTTCCAGGTCATCTTCCTGCCATGGAGAAACACAGAGCTATAAACGCTGTTCACTCATAAGATTGAAACCTATATCTTCCCCTGTCACTGCATGTGAGGACCAGAGGCCGTGTGACAAGCTCCAGCCAATAGAATGCAGCAGACTCTGACCTCTGATCTTCACTCTGTCCATCTCTATGGCAAGTGGGCCCAGCAGCAGACAAACAGCAATTACACACCTCATTTGCCAGGTGAGGCACATGTAAGCGGTCAACCCTCCAGCTGTGGTGTAAATGTCAATCTCACACTTACATACGGAAAAGTTTATTTTTGCAGTTCTTTTTTGTGCCACTAGGGTAAAGTGATGCTATTAAGCCCACCCATGGAAAAAGTTTTACATATTTATCTTAATATCTTTCCAACAAAGTGAGTATTAAATCGAAGATCAATCTATCATCTAAACACTTGGTGTCAAAATTAACGCATGCAATTAATCCTTTGGCTAGCGTTACACTATATGATCATATTCATGCAAATGCTTTAAAACCATTCAAGTACGATAAGACACAAAAGAGAAAGCAGTGTGGTACTGGTTCGTCTCTGTGAATCTCTTGTCTGTGTGACACACGAAAATTTAGAAAAAAAAATATTTCATAGAGACATCGTGATACTGGCCTTCTTTCATAAAAATATGCAATTAAACAAATATTTAAAATATAGGCTACTACTACGGTCTACATTCATTTGGAGATTAAATGTGAAAGTATTACGATCTAAAAAAAAATTACGTTAGGTGAGATTAATCCCGATTAATTATGCAAAAATGTGCGATTAATTAGTTAATTTTTTAATCGATTGATAGCACTAGTTTTGACATAAATTTAAATTACTCTTTTATAATCGCAAACGTCCGGAGTTGGTACATGTGTAGCGTTTAAGCTCCACTGCAACACAAATACACCCATGATGCTCACATTTTATTAAAAATAATAATAAAAAAAGATAATAATAATAATAATAATAATAGACCCTTCAAAGCGCCTTAATATTCTTATGTTATTTGCATTATACGGACAAATTGGAAGAGAAAAATAATAAGTGGATAAAGTTTAACAATTTAAATATGTGGCAATGTTCTAAACCTAATTACTTTAAAGTAATATATCTGGATTATAATCACAAATTATTTTGCCTCAAAGAAAATCTAAAATATTAATTTAAAGGTTAAAATTAAGATTATATTATTATTAATTTATATATTTTGCATGGCATTTATCTGCTGCAGATTCACATGAAATTGAACACATTGAACTTTTCAAATACAGAAAATTGCCTTAAAATATCAGAATAATATCAGGTTTAATTTGATTTATTAATCTCAGAATTTTTCTATCAAGACTCAGATAGATCAGCTCCATAGGTAATATTTCACTGTAAATGTCCATAACTAATTCCTAGAGCATGAATTCACGCTACAGAGCACTATGCATGCATCTTAGTCATGGCAAGAGGATGAAGCGCAGACATTGAAATAAAAAAACGCATTAACAGTATTTGAAGAGAGCGTGTAGGGCAGAAGAGGATGAAAGCACTTTGGTTTGGTGGTGCCGTCTCAGCAGGGACAGGATTGTGAAGTCATTGATTTATGGCTGAATCAGGGGCCCTATTATTGAAGTTATGTGAGAACAGGAAGCCGCTTGTGTCAGGCACCTGTCAAACGCAGAACCTGCTCTTCAATCACATTTTAAGAGGGAGAATGAATCAGTGGAATTTACCGCACATCGTTCGCTCAGTCAAAATTACGGCGCAGGATCGCACAGACCGCGATGTGTGCGTGCATGTGTTGAAGGTGCTGCTCACGTCTTCCTCGAGAACGAATCTCAAAACACTCACGTAGTCCCTGTTGTCTTGCTCCTCGTTCTCCGTGTCTTCATCGCTGTCATCTTCTAAACTGCCATCTTTCAATGAGGAAGAAAGATCAACAACACGTTAGACTAAGGCGTAAATGTCAAGATGAGCAAAATATGGCAGTTCATCTGTAGGATCAAACACGACCTGCCCAGAGTCCTCAAACATTAGCTCTTTCTGCCTCTGATACGTTCACATAAAAGACATCTGCCACACACTCTGGTGGAGTATGTTGTGCTATACCACAGAGGACAGACGATAATCAAACAAGAAGACTTTCGAAGCATAATTCGGATGATATATATAAAAACACAATATATATGTGTGTGATATACATTTACACACATAAGCCCAATTCGGACGGGATTAGTTTAACATGGAGACTAATGGTAAAGTAATTATTACCCGAGCTTCTCAGTGATTTTAGTCCCGTCCGAATGTGCCATCTCAGTAATCATTACGGACAATGTCAGCAAAGATTACGGCGACTTTTACCTTCTGTAAAAAGGTCCGGAAAAATTTTCTCAGGTAATACAGAACATGTCCGAATAGACCCGAGGTAAATATGTATGTAAATATGGCAAACAGTGGCAAGTCTGAAAAAAAAAACTCCTGAAAAAAAAAAAAAGTGTTTCCTGCTTAGCATTCAGATAAAAAAAAAAAAAAAACGGTCGAAAGCACTTGTCAGAGGCACAACATTTCTTTTGGCTTTAGGTAAGTGACTATTACCAACACATGATGACAGGTGGGTGATTGCGGTGCGTAAATCGAGTTACCCCTCCCACTTGTGCTAGTTTTACTGAGATTTCTTATCCCATGCGAAATGGCCATTACAGACGTCCTGTGGTAAAATTACTTTACTACATCTACCCTTGTAAAACTAATCCCGTCCAAATAGGGCTATACATTCACACACGCACACCACATATATACACACAAACCCATAAATATTTATATATAATATAAATTATATAAATATATATAAAGTATATACATGCAAATATAAAAAAACATATATATATATGGTAACACCTTATTTTACAGTGTCATTGTTATGTTACATGTAGTTACTATAATAATAACTATAAATTCTGCATAATTGCATGCAACTAGCCCTAAATCAAACCTATCCCTAATCCCAACCCTATAGTAAGTACATGTAGTTACTTAATATTATCCAGTACTTAAATTTATATTAAGTGTAACAAAATGTACCCATATATATACACATGCATACATACGTACATACATGAATGCATATACACAGAGATCTTTTAAATAACTTCTAGAGATAAATTGAAATAGAAATAAATGTAGTCATGCCTCTTCTGAGTTCGCTTCACATGCTTTCATCTGATGTAATGACAGCAAATCAAAACATAACACTAAAATCACTATAATTTTATTACAGCCTCTGCTAAACCAAATGACTGGTTTCATTAAAAAAAAAAGCGTGTTCAAGGTATTTTATTTGGTGTGGATGAAGAGTAAATTGACCGTGTGATAAATTATGACGCATCATATATTTTAGAGGGAGGTTGTGAATTAATATAACCCAGTTTATGAGAGCTAATAATGTTAATGGCAGCATTGCTAAAATGTCAAAATCACGTTAAGGTCTTGCTAAGTAATAGAACAGTATTAAATATTGAGTTAATAGTATTGAGTTAATATTGAGTTAAATATTGATTAAAATAGTCTTGGCTTAGCTTTGCTATAACTTTGTATTTAGCTGGTCACCAAGCTCCACATACCCCTGTAAAACCATCAAAATAGGCTAGCCTGATAAGCTTGATGGCCAGCTAAGACCAACAAACCACCTTAGGCTAGGCTGGTTTAAGATTTTTTTTTCCAACAGGGTTTTAAAACAGGTATATAAATAGATTAATGACACTAAACCACTGTCACAATCTCTTACATCACCTAAGGGTGTTTTTCTGTGATTTTCACAGCTAAAAGCTAATAAGACAGACGAAACAGGGTAACAAGGAAGTACTACAGCTACAGTCCAATCGTCTCGGAGGTGAACATCATCTTATCTGCCTGGCCAGATTGAACAGCAAATAGGCTCAGCGTTATGGGTCGCTCATGCCACACATGTATCTTTCCATTTAGAAGTGCTTGTCGTCAGCAAAGATGCTAACGTTAGCAGTTAGCATATAAACGGTGCAGAAAAACCTGCAGAAACTCCTCGATTAGAAAGCAGGGTGGGTTGCCGCGTTATCTCAAACCAGATAGGGGCGTCAACACATATCATCCCGGTGGGTATAAAAAGCCAACCGCACTATTCATTACGATAAACAGATAATCATTTAGTTCGGTCTGATATCGGCCTTCCCAGCTCTCCGGGTCCCTTACTCAAGATAAAAGCAATGGGAAACTCATTAACTCTTGCCAGGCGTCTGGATCTATAAGGTGTTATGTATGAAAAGTGTGTGTAGTTGAACAACAATATTCCAGACTCTTGGGCAGAGAAAAGGAGTATTAGCGCATTATGTGGTGGAGATGTGTGTTAAGTACATATATAAAATCGTGCACACTAACGCGCTTCACTGCTGTAGTGAGTCGAGCACCCACGGTGTCATTGGGCAGGGTTGCCTGGGCAACCACCTCAGAGCTCCCTGCAAAACAAGTGTGTATAGAGTATTGTGGGTCAGCGAAGAGCAATCTGCTGGTCTCTGGCCAAGCATATCTTCCGTTTCTTGTTTTCCTTCACTCTGTTTAAGGCTGCTCAGGTTCTGACCTTGTTTAAAGAGAACATTTGCATAACACGACTTAGTCAAAAAGAAACACGTCTGCCGAAAGAGCTAGGCTAGGCTGTAGTTAATTTATGCTGTAGTTAATTTATGCACAATACTGCCGTACAGCATAAGAGAGTTAGAAAAATGCATCTTAGTCAAAATTTCCTCTGAATCTGGTTTTAGATCAACTGATTCCTCACGTTGTCTGCTTTCACAAGGTCCAGTCTTCACAGCGAAGGTCATTGGACAGGGATAATGAAGTGGCTCAGTATCTGTGACGTGTCAAATTTAAGTTAGTTTTAAATTCAATTCAATTTAAATAAAAATGTATCAGTCTTTTGTTTTTGTTTTTTGTCTGGTTTACATATTTGTTGAAAATTGTCTGCAAGTTATGAAAAACTGTGTTGCTTGGAAGCAACCAATGATATGTTTGGATATAAACACTTTCAAACTTTCCCAACTCACATACTCTACATTATACTACTCCTACTATTGAAGTCTACTAGAGGAAAAATGGGATAGATTGTGTTGACACTGATAGAATTTTCTAGACTCATTAAATGCCCAGAGCCTATGTGATAACAGGGGCAAATTTGGCCTGGCCGATAAGGACTTTGTCAGGCACTAATAGCCAAAGGCAGTGTGTAAAGGCTAAATATCTCTAGTGGGACAGACTCAGTGTCCCTAACAGACAGACTGTGCGAGGAGAATAATAGTAACTGTTGGGTGTTTGGCAGTGTAATAAAGAAGCAGGCTTAAAAACCCAGGGAACATAAACCTTACCGTAAAGTCCTAAATCAGCATCCCAGTCATCGACAGGCCTCCCAGGAAGAGGAAAGCTGTAGGCACTCTTATCTGAGGTCAGTGGAAGAGGGACTTTGGGATTGCACTTTCTCATCAGCTGGATCGCCGGTTCCACCAGAGATTCAAGGCCTTTCATGGTCAAGCAGGTCTTCAGACGAAACGTAATCAGTTAGAAATACTTCAAGGCGCTACATTTCCTCTGAGAAAAATATGCAGCAGAAGCAAAAATGTACTTCTTTACAGCACATTAACAGACAGTTAGAGCATCTGGTATCAACTGGGGCTGGTTTACTTAGCAAGGTCGATAAAAATCAGTGTGATTTAAAGGCAAATGATTAAAGCATTACGAAAAGAGAAATGTAATTACGGGAGGCAGTAAAAAAAAACAAAAAAAGTTCAACCACATAAAAAATATCATAATATGAGATGAAATGAGGACTTTGAGACCAAATAGTGGGCTGAAATATCACCTGAGTGGTCTGGAAGAGAAGACTAATGCCACCTTCGGCGACAATGGCGTCTCTGCCCACAGCTGAGTTGGCGGCACGGCGCAGGCAATGCAGTAGGGCTCTACGCATAGGAATGTTTTTAAGGTTGCTGTCATTGTTGTGCCAGTCTTCGTACACCTTCAGAAGATCTGCGATGTAGCCTTTTGTGACGGCAGTCCGACAGTTGACCTCTGTAGAAGAAAATTCAGCATCTTTAATCACACAGTTAACATTGATTTATTCTCTTAAACCTTAATAATGGATTCATTGCTGAGAAACAGAACATAAATCAATTAAGATCTTCAGCCTGACCAACAGCCTTAAGGCTGATTTATACTTCTGTGTCGGACCTACGATGTAGTCTTTTCATTTATACTTCTGCGTTGTTATCCGCGTCAATGTGCAATTGCACGTGCGACCACTACTAGACAGTGTCCATGGGCAAGTTGATGGTGTAACTCACAGTATCAGGTCAAAAGCCAAAGAAGAAGCTACTTGTTGTGTACGGTGTCTGAGAAGCAGCAGCAGTGATTGCGGCAAATAGACATCGACTCTTGTTGCAGCTTGAGATATTAAATATCGAAGAACAGATCATTTATACTCCGCAAGCGGAAATGCGTATGAGGAAATGCGACGGAAAATGTGAGAAAATTCTAGCACACCACTTGCGGTCCGCGAAGAATTGACGCAATGTTAAATTTTTTGAGAGCTGCACGTCAGGCTACGTGTGCTACACACTGCCTACGATGTAGCTAGTTCGACACAGAAGTATAAATCAACCTTTAAATTGTAATGTTTTGTCAGAGAATACGTGTAGAAGACAGTGTTGAAGCTACTACAACTTTAGCTTGCCAGGCTAAAAGCTAATCATATTAACTTTACTCAGCTAAACTACAAGCTGCTATACGTATCTACATTGAAGCCAACTAAATATTTAGCTATAAAAGAGACCTGTGAAGAGTGTTGGGGAAAGTTTTTTTTAAAAGTAATGCGTTACAATATTGCGTAACTCCCTAAAAAAGAAACTAATTGCGGAAAGTAATGTGTTACATTACTTTTGCGCTGCTTTTTGTCGGCTTGCTTGTTTGTTTTTTTAATAACAAAAAATAAAATTCTATTTTTGACAAATGTAAAGGCCCTTTCATACCAAAAGTGAAATGAATAAGCATCAGACTGAAAGAAATGTAAATTCACGTCTGTATATTTGAGGGCACAGTTCAGTTGTTCTACCATTCTGAATTGAAGAAGAATAGGACGCAGGAGAAGAACGCTTCAGCAATAAAAATACAAAAAATTAAAAATTAAACGCAAATGTGATGTTATTCTAAATTCATTTTTGCTTATTAGTATGGCTGAAGTGGATCACCGAAGGTAAGCAGCAAAGACATTGGTTAATAAGGTGAGATTAAATACATGTTTGTGTAATCTTCTGAGATTGCATTTCCCTGTTTTTATTCGTTTTGAGTATTACTGAAACTGTGAGATGAGTAAAAGCCTGCACACATTTATTCTAAAACTACAATAACCATCATGTTCACACAGTGCACACAACACCTCTGCCCTTGATCCTGATTTCTCTCAACATGGGGACAGGAGAGCTGTCAGTCAAGACATTGAAAAAGAAAGTAACCTGCGTTACTTATTTGAAAAAGTAACTCCGATATTTAGTTGTAAATGTAAAACGTAATCTGTAAAAGTAATCTGATTGCGTAACTCAAAGTTACTTGTAATGCGTTACCCCCAACACTGTCAGTGAATCAATTCTGTTTCAACTATTAGCCTGAATGAAACCATCTGAAGAAACTGATTCGCTAAAACAAATCAAACTGTGCTACATATGAAAAAGGACAGTTTAGGAGTATGTTTAACTACTCAATAGCATGTTTTGTTAAGCTACACCGCGCTTGTAGAAAGAAAAGTGTTTCTGCTGTCTTGAGATTTACAGCAAATATGTCCAGCCAGACCCAAATATATTTAGAAAAATGTTTCAGGGAAGTTAATACAGCTGTATTATGATTAGCTTTTAGCTTGCCAAGCTAAAAGCTAATCATAATAAAAGTAGTTAGCTTCACTACAAGCTGCGAAAATGGTATCTATATTGGAGCTAACTAAATATTTAACTAAAGACTAACCAATTCACTAAAACAAATCAGACAATGATACATATAGAGTGGGAAAAAGACAATTTAGCAGCATGTTTTGTTTAGCTTTTGTAGCTTGTTACTGTGCATGATAGGCTAATAGTAATGGTAACATTTGAGAAATGTAGCTTAGTTAGTAACCACTCATTACCTTTATCATTATTTATATTGGTCTTAAATGAAAAAAAAAAAAAAAAAAAAAGATGTATATCGTTCATGATCACTCTTTCCAAGCCCTTGTCCATGAGGCTTTTTAATAATTAAAGTCTAAGAGGCTGGCATCCATTTAACCAAGAACACCGTGTCCAACTGAATAAATGCTCGTTTGTTTTTTGAGAAAGAAGCTTTTTTCCTAGTTAGCATGTTCGAAACAGGCTAATATTTATTGGAAGCATCTGTATGTATCATTCATATTCAAATTGACCTCTCTTTCTCTCTCACTTTCTCATGTCACGCTCTGTTGTGCTGTTTATTAATAAAATGTAATAAGAACATACATCATTCGGGCACTAAAGAGCCATATCAACAGAATGCAATAACACTGGGATGATGGAGAGGGAACAAAAAAGCATGTGACTCTGCCTGTCAGAGCGAAAAGATTTCTCAGTGTGGCACAAAAGGTTAAATGAGATCAAAAACAAGATGGCGGAGAGAGAGAGCGCCACTCTAGGCGAAGACTTAATTTCCGTTCTTTAAGTCAATGACAGGTCTGATGCCTGAGGTAAAGCGCGGTTATGTCTCATAGCGCCCCTTAGTTCTCCATGTCGTGAATCAGTATATCGTGAACGAAAATACTGCCACTAGCAAAGGTCTTGTTCTACTAAACATTAGGACACTGATGACTCAATTACATGTGACGAAATTACGAGGTCACGCACAATGTAGCTGGTATCAATAACGACGCTGTGTAAGTACATGCCATTATGAAATATGACTTTGTCCTTCACTTTTTATTAAGAATTACAATGTACAGCCATAATGGCATTGACACATAAATATAGCATAAATACAAATATAGAAATCAAATAGGACATAATATAAAATAAAAATTTTAAATTGAATCATAATAGTGAAAAGAAAAAAGTGAATCCTACATAGAATGAAACCCACGGATGCAATTCTTTGTTTATGCCAAGAATCTGTATCTTAGCAACCAAGTTTGATGGCACAATTAACTTCTAATATCTAATATCAAAACTGTCACATTACTACAAAGACAAGATGTCAGCTATAGGAATTCAAACAGTGACTCATTCAGTCACAGCTTTAGATTTATATATATATTTGCATAATTTCTGCACTCAGTATTCAATGTTTTATATGAATAAACACTTAATTCAAAGCTGTTTATATGGTTTAAAAACCTAGTGAGCCATTTTAAAATGTAGTGAGATGGAGTTTGGCATTAGCATGTCGCTAACCTAACAGGAAGAAATAAACAAAAATACATAACACACAAATATTGGGTAAAATGGTCCGTTTTTCTTTAAATGTAATTAATTATTGTTTTCTTGCTTTGCCAGCCATTTTGGATGGATTTTTTAAAGAGTTTGTCGAAATACATTGCGGATCATCTTCTCCACAAATGCACGCAACACTGCCCTAAATAACTGAAAATGTGAAAAAAATGTTGCATATAGCATAATACAGTGAAAATAAAAATATAAATGCAAAATAATTATAAAATCTAACGAATAAAACTGTAGAATACATAAAAGAAAAAATAGATTTAAATAAACCCGTTAATGTTTCAAACAGGGGTGATTCTAGGATTTTCATTTTAGGGGGGCTCAGCCCCAAGTGAGGGTATGAAAAAAAAAATGGTAACACTATTGACTAGTAGCTTATTAATATGCATGTTAGGATATTGGCTGTTTATTATTACTTACACCTATAAAGCAAATATTAATGCCTTATTCTGCATGATCATATTGTACATCCCTTAATCATACAATGTATTCAGGTTTATAATCAATGATATCCCAAATGTGAGTTTGGGGGGTTTGGGGGCCATGGCCCCTTGATAAAATTTTGATTTCTATGATCTACATATGTGTATTTTAAGATGCTCTGAAAACCAAAAAAAATTGTTAACAATAGCTTGAAAACCATGTCAGTGGGCAGATATGACTGATAAAGTTTTTCCATTTTTGTCAATGAAGAAAGTAAACATATGTTTAACTGATATTTATATGTTTTATGAATCATTTTTGTAGACATGTTAATTTACTGAAGGCTAATAGGAAAGCAAGGTAACTAAATTTATTAAATGAATTCACAATATGCACACATTCATTACTAATCTTATGCCCAATACAGGCTGATGGAATTATTTATTTACACATATTTATTTACACATAATATGCACACATTTATTACTAATATTACTCTGTTAATATTTCTTGTTTGTTAATTAAATTATAAATGACATTACATAGGCCTATTTCAAATCAAAATGGCGAAATTAGACAGAAGTTTATTAATTTTAGAATATTTTTGTCATTTGTTTAACATTTCTGACTTGAAGCAGCTGAAGCCCCCCTAAAAAGGGCCAAGTGGTTTCAAACATTAAGGCTACGCAACAGAACCAGCTAAAGAACATGGTCACTGGTGAGATCTATCAGCAGATAAAGCGTTTATTCAAATGAACTAAATGTTTGACTTACAGCACTGCACTGAACCTTGAGTCCATTTGGGACCAACTACTTCGTGTTGATCTGCTTTGTGGTTTCAAAAATGCACTAATAGCATTACAGAGAGACAAACAGCTCTTCACAATGCTGTTGGTGAAGTGAATATTGTGGTTCATGTGTACAATTAAATGGAAGTATTTTTGTGCCCACAACCTATACAAATGTTTTTTTTTTTTCAAGAGTCCACCTCTGGGACGTTATGAACACCTAAAATGGTCAGAAATGAAACGGTTATGATTAGATGAAAATGTAGTATTATTCCAAATAGAAAATGCTACATTTAAATGGCATTTCAATTCTAGCTCATTTTAGTTGAATTGTCTGTCTGTCTGTCTGTCTGTCTGTCTGTCTGTCTGTCTGTCTGTCTGTCTGTCTGTCTGTCTATCTATCTATCTATCTATCTATCTATCTATCTATCTATCTATCTATCTATCCATCCATCCATCCATCCATCCATCCATCCATACATCCATCCATCCATCCATCCATCCATCATCCATCCATCCATCCACCTCCTATCTATCCGTCTACCTCCCATCCATCCATCCATCCATCCATCCATCCATCCATCCATCCATCCATCCATCTGTCTACCTCCTATCTATCTGTCTATATCTACCTATCTACCTATCTATCTATCTATCTATCTATCGATCTATCTATCTATCTATCCATCCATCCATCCATCCATCCATCCATCCATCCATCCATCCATCCATCCATCCACCTCCTATCTATCCATCTACCTCCTATCTATCTATCTATCTATCTATCTATCTATCTATCTATCTATCTATCTATCTATCTATCTATCTATCTATCTATCTATCTATCTATCTATCTATCTATCTATCTATCTATCTATCTATCTATCTGTCTATCCATCCATCTACGTATCTATATATCCCCATCTACGTATCTATGTATCCATCTATCCTCTGTGCAGAGGATTTGTTTCAGATTCACTGTGTTTCTTCCACTGATCTCTTTCCAGGATTGAACTGACATTATTAAATCAATGTTTGAAAGCCCACCTGCGAAACTGTCAAAAGAATTTCCACTCTCCTTGTTTTAAGAGAAATCCTCCAAGCTCCGTAGTCGGCAGGTTTCTCCATAAATTTCTCAAGCCGACGACGCTCAGAGAAGGGCAGGGGCCTCCATGCGAGGGAGTTCGCGGGACTCTGAGCCCAAAGACTCCTTGCTTCTGTTGAAGGGGTTGGAAAGCAGCCAATCGCACTGTGCACTCAGTGCATCTAATGGAGGCCGTGGCGGAGAGCAGCGGGAGTGTTTGCTGTATGAAGGTCAACGGTATTTACTTCCATGTGCTCAAACCATTCAGTGATGGAATTACAAAAGGAAAAAGGGGAAAAGAACAACACTTTCATGTTTTTTCTGGGTAGTTCCAGAGCCTTGGGAATAATGTTATATATATATATTTGTTTTGTTTTTTATAATGGAGAGCTGAAACTTAAAGGTGTGTGTTGTGAATCTACTTTGGCTTGTATCCCTCCAGAGCTCCCAGTATGGGAGTCATGAACTTAAGAACACCGCAGTTCTATGACTTGCACAAATACAGCAATCTGAAATATTAATGCCTGCGATGGTTTCTCTCAGGCTTGGACTTCTAGAAGGAATTTTTGGTGTAGCTAATGTAGCCTTAGGGTTTCTAGGAGTTTAAAGCAAGCTCTGGAACAGTGGAATATGGAATATGGTCGCAGAATATGAAAATGTCCTGTCATCGCGGACTCAGGAGATTAGTTCTGTTATAATCACTGTTACAAATGCCGCAGCACAGATCTGACGTGTAGAAAACATGACAATACTTCTGCAGAGCTCGCTGGAGGAAATATGGCCACGTTAGATGATTATCAAGCGTTCGCCATGTCCTCCGGAGAAATAAAACGCACGCAGACAAAAAGGCACAGACAACTAAGCTTTGCACGACAGAGGAGAATTAATTGCGGCATCACTGGCCAGACGTGTTTCTTTCAGAGGAGGCTCCTAAAAGCCCCACAGAGCATTACGTTATTCACAGGCTCACTGACTGCAGAGCATCAACAGGTGCAGCGCCTGTGTTCTCAATGGGAGAGCGCAGGACGAGACTCACAGAGTCACACTGCCCCCTGCAGGACCATACATGAACTGTGGTAGAGTGTGCACAAGAGGGTTAAGATGGACAAATAGCTGCATATTCTCTGCTCTTCCTCTATTTTGTTTAAAGCTAAAAAAGTAACGATTTTGATTCTTGTGGAAAAAGAAGAACGTTTTTTTGATCATGGTGTAATTTAGTGTTAACCTGTTTATGAAAATGCCTCAAATCGAATAGATCAGCAACAAATTGTTAATGGTTGTAAGAGGCAGATTTTTTTATACACACACACACACACACACACACACACAAATGTGGTAAAACATTTACATACACCTTGAAACAGAAACTGCAAAATGTTCATTATTTTAACCTAGATGATCCATGGCTGTTTTATGTTTGTGAGGGTTGTTTATGAGTCCCTTGTTTGTCCTCAAAAGTTAAACTAGGTAAGGCGGAAAACATTTGCTGATGCTCCAGAAGGAAACAAGATGCATTAAGCGGGGAGGTGGGGGCTTTTTTAATTTGAAGATCAGGGTAAATTGCACTTAGTTTGTCTTCTGGGAAACATGTAATTATCTTCTGTAGCTTCTGAAGGACAGTCTTAATCTTTAAACAAAAAATGAGGAAAAATGTACACATCTTCATCCTGCTCATAAGTTTTCACCCCCCGGCTCTTAATGCATCATATTTCCTTCCCTGAGTCCCTCAATTGTCTTCAGTGTGAAAAGATGGATCTCAAAATCATAGTCACAGCTGGAAATTCAAAAAATGTGCAGGACCTGGAGGATTTTTCTGAAGAACATTGGACAGTTTAACTGCTCAGGACAAACAACTCAAGAACAACCATCACAAAAAAAATAATAATAATAAAAAAAAAGCCTGGATCATCCAGGTAACAAAACAGAATTAACAATGAAATGTGTGTAAACTTTTGAAGTCAAAAGTCATTTTTATAAATTATTATTTATTATAAGAAATTATTTTGTCTTGTGGATTATATGTAAAAATATTTTATGTAAAATGTCTTATTCAGGACAGTACTAAATAAAAAATTTAATAAAAAAAAGTATGATCCCTTATGATCTCTTATAATACCTAGAATTTCTCAAATCTATATATTTTAATTACTTCAATTCACTTTATATATTACATTTATATATTCATGTCCCTAGCAATATTATTGTGATGCACCCAGCATGTTCATAAAATGTAAAGCAAAAGGCAGCTGGGCCTAATGGTTAGAAAGTCAGACTGGTAACCCAAAGGTTGCGGGTTCGATTCTCAATACTTAACCCCCTGGGCGCCCCAGCAAAATGGCTGCTCACTGCTCCGGGTGTGTGTGTGTCCACGGTTTGCAGTGTGTACTTCAAATGTGTGTGCACTAACTTGGATGGGGTAAATGCAGAGTATGGGTTACCATACTTTGCCTTCACATCATAAAAGAGAAAAGAAACTTACTTGAGCATAACATTGCAGCAAAAGCATCGGTGGCTGCCCTGTAAACAAAAGAAAACATATCTGACATTAAAAATGTATATGAGGCATTTCAATTCTGCAGTTGCGTCATGCGCACAGCATTCTATTCCTCCTCCGAACACACATAAAACTAAGTACCATGGGCACACTTCCAGCTGCACTTAGCATTGGCTGGGGGGTGGAGAGACTGCTGCCTTATATAAGAAAAAAAAAGAGTGCTGTCATTGTGATCATGAGTATTTATCTTGCAGCGACAGGGCTGCTGATTCAGCATAGTCTCCATATTCCTGAACCCAATACACATGGGGGCGAATGTAGAATAATTATGAATGGCTTTGCAACAATCTGCCAATAAATATCGCCACTAGCCTGTCGGGTGACACAATTCAATGTCTTGAAATATGAGGAGAGAGCAAGCTACGTTTTTGTGTTTCTGAGAAAGAAAGAAAGAAAGAAAGAAAGAAAGAAAGAAAGAAAGAAAGAAAGAAAGAAAGAAAGAAAGAAAGAAAGAAAGAAAGAAAGAAAGAAAGAAAGAAAGAAAGAACAAGTGCACCACTTGAGACTGAGTCAAAGAAAGACTTAATTCTGTTTAACCCATCGGCCCCTTTGTTTTCGTTAAATCGTGGCCATTTTTTATGCATTCATCCCTTATCAATATTAATTACAAATTCTTACAAAATGTTCATGTTTTAACTACAATGAAGGAAGGAATTAGAAAGTGCTCAACGGTTTCTTAATTCATGGACAGATAGGTCAGAACGTCATGTGCAGGATCTACAAAAGTGTTACAAAAAAGGATAGATAATTATTAAAAGTATATACATTAACTGATGAAATGTGTGGCATTTTATTAGTGAATTATCAATTAAACAAATATAAATTTCAAACAAGTGTATTTGTGACAAATATTAAATAACATAGCAACATACATTAACATACAGCATATAAATCCATGTATTAGGAAACAGGCTACCACTTTTAAAGGGATAGTTCACCGAAAAAATAAAATTTTATCATCACTTATCAACTGTTTGGTTACCAACAGTCTTTAAAATATCTTCTTTTGTGTTCAACAGAAGAAAGAAATTCATACTGGCTGGGAACAACATGAGGGTGAGTGAATGATGAGAACATTTTCATTTTTGGGTGAACTAACCCTTTAATGCTCCCATGCGAAGTAAGCCACCTTTTATGGCAAGGATAATATCAAATGATTCAATGAAGTAAATAACACTGCACGTTAAATGTGTACAACTCTGAAATACGGTAGCACTGTGAAACCTACAGTAAAACATAAGCACAGGCTCAAAGTCTTGACATTTACTATGCTTCCTGAATTGGTACTAAATAACAAACGCATACACATAAATTCAAAAGTATGCCTACTAAATTTGCTCATTTCAATTTAAGATTTTCCACCGACTGCAACTGTCAAATCTATTTCATTGGCAAATGCTTACCCTGATAACAATCTGTAAAAGTCTATGGTTAAAGACCCTCTTAGTGGTCAAAATCTGCAAAAGCCGCAGACACGGCGGCGCTACCCACGGCAACAAAATACTTATTCTGGTTCTGTACCTCTCATTTTACCTCATTAACCATTTCATTGTGCATCTTATTACACGATTGGACTCTTAGCTCCTTTTTCTTCAACAAAAAAGAGGTGCATCTCGGTCCTTCGTGTACACAGCACAACGGACTCCTTTGTGCCATCCTCACAAACATCATTATCTAGCCAATATCGACTCTCATCACATCACAATTGGAATCATCTTGGAGAGTTTTGATAGGGTTCACACCGCAGCTATGGACCACGTTATCATCACCGGTGGGATCGAGACACGACACTGAGCAGATCAATGTCGAGACCACGTGTGTTCAAACCGCATGCACTGTGAACAACAACACTGGGCCTATTATCTACATGGGGTATCTGGCTTTAAATGCTGCCCTTGTCATTCAATTATCAGACTCTGTTATTCTTTGTTGTGCATCATGCGGTCTCAAACACTTTGTTCGCTGACCATCTGATGCAAGTTCCACACAAAACGAGAAAGCCTGTCTGAATTCCTGAATTCAGGGTATCTGCTGGGTTTTTTAAATCAAATTAATTAAGACCTTCACAAATAAAATTAAGACCATTTGGGCGGGATAGGGCAATTTCTACCATAACATCCTAAACCATAAAGCGGCTGTAAAAACCTCACATTTTAGTCTTTAAACCATTTTTAAGAAAAGGAATGAGTCAATTAGAAATGATTATATTTATATTCCACCGGTTAACAACACTGTGTGAATGGCGCATAAAAATGTGGATACATTTTTGTTGTGGGCTGAATAAAAATGCAAATTCACACTCTTAACAGCAGAAATATAACGGTTACCCTAAAGGCCTGTGCACACCGGGACGATTATCGCGCTCGCTTATCGTCAGCGTTTTTCGGCACGTCTTAGTGTTCACACCCAAGCGATTTTCACTGGCGATGCGCTGAGTGAACGTGCAAATTCAGTAGATGGCGCTCCTGGTACACAAGGTGGTGCTGCGCCACTTTACGCTTCTGACACTCGCTTGTCACACAGAAGAAGAAGAGAGACAGTATTTACGTGCTTGCCAAAACCATTCACACACTTTTGTTAACTGGCAAAGCAGCATTAGCAGCTCATCTTCTTCTTTGTCTACTTGCTTCCTCTTCGCCGTATCATTGTTTGTTCGGCAAGACCGTTTTGTTACAGTGTTTTACTGTAACTTCAGCAGCTCCATGCGCGTGACAAAAGCGCCAATCTCATCGTTCGGCCAGTTTTTAACGCGTAATTTTAAAAATTACGCTTTTACGCCTGGCATTTTGCGCGTCAGTGTGCACACTCACATTGGCACCCTTTGTTTAGTCATAAACGTCGCCAATAAACGCACACAAAAATCGTCCCGGTGTGAACATGCCTTAAGTATACAAAGCAGCTGCAATTACTAGAATGGCAAATTTCTCTGAAAAGCGACGAGTTTGCAGGTGATATAAACACCATAAGATAAACGATGTTCTAATTCATCAACAGTAAAACATTAGCAATCTGCAATTGCTTGGCATAAATCTGTGGTATTTGTTTATTGCGAACTGCACTGAATGAGCCTGTAAGCCATATCGCGATTCTTGTTTTTCTGACCTCTTCAAATGATAATTAAGACTTTTCTTGTCACATTTAAGATTATTTAAGGCTTTTTATAGCCTACCGAGTTGTGCCTGCCATGTTAGATCAATAAGAGGCCTACATGGTTGTTAGTTCATGTAAACTACTGTAGTTAACTAATGTTAACAAATTAAACCTTATTCATTGTTTTCACTTGACGTCACACCATTATAGGAACAACACAAGGCTTTCCTCCATTGCCCCGCCAGTTAAACCTTAAAGCTTTAAGCGTTAAACCTTGCTTAATGTAATCCTTATTGGTGCAACTCACCCTATAAGTATTTTTAATGTTAAGCGTTTTAAAAACATCCACTGTTTTTAGTGATTGAAATACTGCAGCAGGTGCTGTGTAAAGATCACAAGTGCCCAAAACTTGCATCTTGTTCACATATTTTTAAAAAATTGACAGGCTTGTGCTGCAGTTCTAAGGCTGTTTTGCCCTCCAGGGCTCCGCGACAGTCACGTGACTGCAAACTATGAATTGTAAAGTGTTACTGATAACGTGGATGAATTACAGAATGACAGATAAAATAACGAACAGTAGACAGAACAAAGGACAATTATTTTTTACAAAACGAATAATAGATGGAACAAACAAATAGAATAATAGATGGAACAAACAAATGTTAAACAGAACAAGGGATAGAAAGGACAAACAAATGTTATACAGAACGAATGATAGATAGATATATACAACAAACATTAGATACAGACAGAACAAACGTTATGACAGATAGACAGACAGATAGACAGACATCTAATTTGTTGTCTCTCTCTGTGTTTCTCTGGTCACACCATGGCATTGTAAATCTTGAAAACCTCATTGACATACACCAGTATGTAGCCAGACCCCTACAGTGAGCAACATTGTTAGGCTCCATCACAGAGACAATATGTCACTCCCTGTTCACCAACTGCAAGAGAGCACAAACAGCCCAGCGGTTGAGCAGACGGGAGCTCGCTGACGCAAAACTGCTATTCTGTCCTCAGGATCATCAAGCCGCTTTACCCGCAGCCTCTCTGTTTGCGGACTCTGGGAGCTCCATAAAGAAATCATATCATATCTCGCCGCCGCCGCTGTCAGAGTCTTTGAGTCACGCTGCTGATATTAATGCAAACAACGGCGTATTGCAATTTCGGCGGCAGGCAAATGCCATTGTTTCCCCAAGCAAACGGCTTGTTGCTTCTTTGAAATGACAAGCGGTATCAGTCGGTAGGACTACGAGCATCAGTGCACGGATGTTCCGCAGGGATTTGAGCAATGAGGCCAGGCTGTCAGCAGAAAGCCAGCAGACAAATTTGACAATATGGAAGATCTGTTGATCTGTTCTGCCTGTGGATTTTTTTTTTTCTTTTTTCATAACCATCAGAGAGTGAACAGAGAAATTCTCAATGTAGATTTGAACTCTTTGCAGCGCACACTGTACAGGCCTCAGAGGCCGTTTTTAACCGATGTATGTATTACAGAGATATAGGCTTTCAAGTGATACTGAAGTGCTGTCAGCAGTCTAAAGGGATTGAATGTGTGGATGTTACAGCTTATGACATTTATACTCTTAAGTTTACATGAAATCAGTGTGGGTAAAACAGTCCATCCAAGGGGGAAACTGGATCCAAAAGTGCAACTTTCCCAGACTGATCGGTTCATTGAAGTGTTTAAAATGTGAAATATGTCATCACAAAACAAAAAGAAAAGCATGTCCCAATGGTCATGTTTAAAGGGGTCATGAACTGGATTTCCTGTTTTCCTGAGGTGCACTTAAATGTTAATATGATTTTTACATCAAAACATTGTCATAATTTAGAAATAAATTGCTATTTTCTATCCTGATTTTAGCCCTCTGATTTGAGCGTTCTGTTTGAAGGGGCATGTCTGCTGTGAGACTTCAGTGTAAACGATGTGATTGGCATCTTTGCATATGAAATAATTATTACATGTGGAACCCTCTTGAATACTCGTATTATGTTTTTACTATTATTACAGCTATTGTGAAAAGTGTTAATTGTTGCTTTGTATTTAGATATATTCCCATTACATGGAAGGTTGCAGTGATGAGCATTGAGCAGATGACAGTCTGTTGATCGCGTGAATGCAGTGATCTCATCATTGCAATGCAATTTTGCACTCTCATGAATGCTTTCACCATAACTAACAATGCAAATACGATGTGAATACAGTAAAAGATTCATTGTGTAGTGTTATGCTGCGTTCACACCAAATGCGAATAGATCGTCAGGAGCGAGTGATTTCAATGTTAAGTCAATGGAAAGGTGCGTTGACGCGCGTCTGGAGGTCCTGCGACGCGATGGACGCAATTCCGCCTCATTCGCACGTCCAGTTCGCGCAAAGGACGCGAATTGTGCTTTTTGTGCATTCACGCGTTTGAAGTGAATTCGTGTCTAATGCCAGAGTTGGAAAATTTGAACTTTGGCGTAAATTTGCGCCGCATTAACCAATCAGGAGCCTGCTTGCTGCTGTCACGTGGTAAAGAGACGTGATGAGAAACCCTGCATAATTTAAAAATACTACTTTTGTGTCACAAAATGTAGTTTTAAGACTTTTTCAGGTGAGAATGTAGTGGTTTAAAGCTCAAATCTGTGGTTTATTTATAAAGCGCCTATTTAAAAAAATAATCTTGTGTTTTTGGAGTTGTGAGATCCAGGCGATCACCGGGCGCTCAGCGCTCATAAACCCCGGCGAGAGCAGCCTTTCCTCGGCCAGTCCTTCTGACGTTTGCCGCTGGCTCTGATGTCCTGTAGTGGTTCGTCTTGTGTGGATTTAACGGGTGATCTTTGGTGTCATGAATCTATAATTTGTTGTCTGCCAAATCGTTTCGACTGAGGGCAAAGAGAAGTTTCATAACTTTATTTTTTAAGGATATTTAAATATACATGCAGTGAAGATAATGTAGTGCGTTGCCTGGACCACATTTGTGTGGCTATTAATGTTTAATATATATTTTTAATGAAAATGAAAAGAG
Source organism: Gobio gobio (assembly GCF_949357685.1). Lineage (NCBI taxonomy): Eukaryota > Metazoa > Chordata > Actinopteri > Cypriniformes > Gobionidae > Gobio > Gobio gobio. Next base: position 13,925,382 of record NC_137121.1, on the reverse strand, counting down.
GCAGAGTGCTGTTTTATGACACATTTCTCCTGGAGCGCCTTGAACGAGCGCCTATTTCGCTTCAAACGCTCGATTTATACACGCGTCCAATTCGCGGTGGCGTGCGAATGGATTCAAAATGTTCAAGCGTCCAACTAGACGCGGTAGACGTGATCTATTCGCGTTTGGTGTGAGGGCAGCATAAGAGCATCACTATAACAGGAGATTTGGCAAGTGTCCAGATAAACTCAGCCATTATAAAGAGAGCACTCTTTAAAAATTACTAGGATTATTAATTATGAATTGAACTGCCATTACCGGTTTACAAATAAAATCCGTTAGCTACAGTTTGCGGTAGGGATGGGGTGGCATCAGTTTCACGATAAACCATGATAAAATGTACTGACGGTTAGTATTATCGTTTAAAATGTAATTATCACTAAAACTGTGTTTGATTATCATGATTTTGAAAACTCGCAGAAAATCCTGTCCAGACAGCATCAGTCTGGCATTTTTTGAACGAAAAGAAATGGCGGAAGGCAGAGACAGTGCTCTGGAGATTTTTCAGCCTTCTAAAAGGACCAAATCTGAGATGTGGTCATATTTTGGCTTAAACAAAAGTCCTGAGGCAAACTTAATCGAGGATGGTCACCCAGTGTGCAGAACATGCAAACAGAAAGTCACGGCAATAGGGGAAACACTTAAAATCTGCAGAGTCATCTTCGTGACTATCGCCCACTGTTGTATAGCGAACGCAAGGCACATTCACTTTGACCTCAATACCAAAACTACGTCGGGGAAATAATTGGACACAAAATGTTGTTGTGAGTTGAAATATTTTATCTCACTCACTTGAAATGAACGTGAAGCTTCCACAAAGAAAAGTTTGCAGCAAGTGGCTTTGAGCCAAAGACAAACAAACAAGTTCAGACAAGATCATTATGAGTGACATTTAAGGGATAATAATGTATATTCATTGTACACTTATTACACATATTTCTTTTTTTTTTATTAAGACATAAATAATAATGGGGACAACTGAATTGAGATTAATGTTTTAAATCTTATCCGTTTATAAATCCATTTTGTACAGCGTACAAAAAATCATCCAGACAAAATGATCACAACAATATTACAGTTGTATTAATAGTAAAGTCTTCTGATTTAATTTTCAATAGAATCAAAAATGGAGACGCACGACAGCAAGTTGCATTTGAATGAAACAAAAGCGCGTCCGTTGTGATACATGGATGTAAGCTTTGTTTTAATGCGTTGCTATCGACGATGGTCATTATAAGGAAGGGAATGTCACAGAATAGAATCTTGCTTAAAAAGTGCATATAGCTGCTTGTTTTATTTGTTGTTTGTTGATTTTCAAATATAAAACTTGGTTTAAGTGTGTGCATCAGTTCCTTTTGAACACTTTCATCTCGTTTTAACAAAACCTTGATAATATTGAAAATCGTGATAATTTTGATCACTATAATCGTGAAATTTCTATACCATCCCTAGTTTGCGGGGTCCTTGCTGGTTCAAACAAAGCTTTTTTACCGCGTGATTATATAAATGCTTTTATATCCGCTCCATCTCGTGCCTTACAACGCCCCTTAGCTGTTATAAATTCACTGTAAACTTGGGGTTTATTGCTTTATTTTATTGATGATGAGGTCGTTTTAAGTTGTGGAACTTGCAGGATGTATTAATGATACAAAAACCTCTAATGTGCCAAAATATCACAATTTGATTTCCCCAATGTCACGTCGTGACCTCTTTAAAAAGAATTTCTTCCTTATACTGATTAGTGCGCCATAAATACTGCATACTTCGGAGACCCTAAAGTAAAATAAGGAACTTCTCCAGTACGTGCACACAAGAAACTGTGGCATGGGGAAACCATATTTTTTATGCATGGGAAGATTTTTTAAATTTTTTCATGCACAAAGAAGCTTCATGTGCACAATAATTTTCTTTAGTATGATTTGTATTAATGGAAATACTTAACAAACAGGCAATATATATATATATATATATATATATATATATATATATATATATATATATATATATATATATATATATATATATATATATATATATATATATATATATATATATATATATATATATATATACACACACATATATAGGTAACACTTTATTTTAGGGTTCAACTCTCACTATTAGCTAGTTGCTTATATTAGCATGTCTATTTCTAGGATATTGGCTGTTTATTAGTACTTATAAAGTACTAATAAACATATCATATTACTATATACATATCATACTATATACATATACAATACTATACTATACTATATACATACTATATACTATACTATACTATATACATATCATAATATACATATCATATTACTAGGACAGTTACTATCAATGCCTTATTCTGCATGACCTTATTCTACATCCCTTAATCCAACCCAATACTTAAAATTAAAGGCTACAAAAACTACCTTACTAACTATTAATAAGCTGTACATTAGGAGTTTATTGAGGCAAAAGTCGTGGTTAAAAATGAATATGTGTTCCCCATACTATTGTTACCATTTTAAATAGCACTTTCCATTGTCCACAGTATTACTACTATACAGTGTGCTAGTATGTTATTCTGAACACAGTCTGTCTCCGCTGGTCTCCGAAGGGCCAGGCTATCTTGCCTCATTCTCTTGTTAATTTGGTGCTCACTGCCAACAGGTTAAGTGAAGCATCAGTGTCTAATTGACGGCCTGACCAATTAGTGTCCAGAGCTTCTGCTGATTGTGTAGCTGCTCTTAAATCGGAACTAAAGACTAGAGCTAATCAATGCCTCTTTGAGTCCATGCGATGACCTAAGGACCCTCTCTGGCTGCTTGACTCCAGGAGCACAGCTCTGAGGCAGATAATGTCAAATTAAACCAACAATATTGAATGAAACACCCACATCTGATGCATGTGCTTGCCGGCTTGGTGCACATGCAGATTTTTTTTTCTCTGGTGCGTCCCACACGACAGGAAGTGTACAAGAGAGTGCTCTAATTAGATGCCATTCTGCTGTAATCCGCCGTATGCGTGCAGGGAGCTATCAGCAACACGATATGGAATCGGTCCAGCTTTCCAACCGTTGGCAGAAGAAAGTACAGCGCCCTCTCTAGGCTCTCTACAGTTACCCAACAAGGCTAGTCTGGTGCCAACAGCATGTGTGCAGTGTTGTATCTGTCAGATGATAATATTTGGAACGAGATCAGCAATTCTTTGAATTTAATGTTACAGAATTCCAGCAGAAGGATATCTATCTCCCAGTCATTGTATGCCGCTTCAGTACTACACAAACTTTTGGTAACACTTTAGTTTAGGGTCCACTATTAACTAGTTGCTTATTATCATGCATATCATATTACTAGGACAGTTACTAAGTACTTATAAAGCACATATTAATGCCTTATTCTGCATGACCATATTCTACATCCCTAAACTACCATACTACCTAATAACCAGTAATTAAGGCAAAAGTTGTAATTAATAGTTGAAAATTGGACCCTAATCTAAATTGTGACCAAACGTTTTTATGACATAACAAATTTTGTTAAATGAAATGCACTTCTCTTGATATCCCCTACACAGTGTACACTGCATAGGGATCCTGTGAATCAGAACACAGCTTGGATCAGGGCTTGCTGCTCAGTGCAGCATCAAGTCACACTCAACAAGTGCCGCACACTTCATGTGGGAATGCGTTTCCTGTCACTGCAGGTCAAGCACTGTTTACCCAAGTTAGGCTAGTAACTGCCAATCAGTGCCTGGCTTACACATATCTATGCAGCGTGCAGGCGCCAAACCCCTGTAAACAAGCATGTTCTGAGCATTTCAATGAGCATGGCTGCTAAAATGAGTTGTATCGAGCATGCAAATTTCCCAGGACTGGATTTGATCTATGAGTTACAATATAAGACACTGCTTATACAAGACCAGTGCACCGCGGGCCGCACCAAGGGTTGCATTAGCATTTTTGGTTTGATAATCTGTCATGCCACATGCGGCGCAGCAAACAAACACACAACCCCCTACAGTCGGTCTACTAATTTCAAAAGAACCAACCTGCTTTCCTGTGCAGGGAAAACACATGTTCATCTGAGAAACAATCAAGTAGCTAAATATCTTAGGTTAAAAACTAGAGTTACACAACTTCACTTTAACTAGAAACCTTTTTTGACACTGGTTTAAAAGAAGAAAAAAAAGAAGGCCTTGTCACCTAGCTGTGTTTGAGAAACAAGCTCAGCCTTGGAGCACATATTTAACAGAACACCTGCTATTTCATGGATTTGACATTAGGATTATGCTGTGGCCTTTATTATAGCAAGGTGATTCTGGTTGCGCCTGCAGGTGAGAAACAGACTCGCATTGTGCAGCGCCTTAAGTCACACTGCTGACCTTCTGGTGTTGGAAGAATTTGAAATCACTGAAAGTCAAATTATGACCCACTCAGATTCCAGGTAATATTGCGGTTTAGAATAGGATATTATGTCCCAATTAAAAGTACAATAAAATGAAAATGAATAAATACAATAAAATATATATGATATTGTGGATATATTATATCAATATATTTTTCCATTTAAAATCAATTATATAAAAAGTGGTCATACATGGCTTACTGCAGTTATTAAAAGCTCAATAAATTGTTACAATTATTTATTCATTCCTTTTTTCATTTATTTATTTATAATATGAATCCCACATTAGAACCAATATATGCGACCCTGGACAACAAAAACCAGTCATAAGGGTCAAATTAATAAGCTTTCCATTGATGCATGGTTTGTTAAGATAGGACAATATTTGGTCGAGATGCAACTATTTGAAAATCTGGAATCTGCAAAAAAAGAAATTGAGAAAATCACCTTTAAAGCTGTCCAAATGAAGTCCTTAGCAACACATATTACTAATTATAATACATTTTTGATATATTTACGGTAGGAAATGTACAAAATATCTTCATGGAACATGATCTTTACTTAATATCCTAACGATTTTTGGCATAAAAGAAAAATCGATAAATTTGACCCATACATTGGCTATTGCCACTAATCTACCCGTGCGACTTATGACTGGTTTTGTGGTCAAGGTTCACATATATATAATTTAATAATCATAGTATAAGAAATGCAACAAATACTGGTAGGGTCAGGGTTTATGTATGTGATAATTACAATCAGTTTTATATAACAATAATAGAAATCTACGGTATGCCTGCGTCGTTATTTTGACTAGTGTAAGCATGCAAGTGATTAATGTTGCAACCAGCCTCCCCAGCATGCAGAACTCTTTTACTGTCTTGTTGGAGAAAGATCAGCATACGCCAATGACGCACCCACATGAAATGTAATACTCACCTGACAGTGCGTAAGTGCTTGGTGGTGTGTGGAGATATAAGCTTGAAGACCACATCCAGCCCTCGGTTCTTCCCCAGCAAGTCGGCTGTGGTCACTAAAACACCAGATATGTGATTAACACAACAATAAAAGTCTTTGCAACATTGCTGAACCCCAGAAAATATCACATTTCATAGTGCCGTATACCGGATCCCCCTGTCAATCTTATGTGGGGGTGATCGTTCTCCACAAGGATAGACTCAAGGGAGAATTTTAAGAGACCACGAAATCCAAACTTCATCCTTATAAACAAGGCATGTGCCCAGATGATATTTCTTCTATTAATATATTGTGCTTGCTACAAGGCTACCTAGCATCATAAACACTGACGTTCGCTATAGAGGAATCTCTTCTGCATCCGAGAGCCCACAAGGCTGTACATCTAGTGTTTCAAAAAAGAGAGAGAGATATATTTCAGCTTTTATGATAAAGCATAAAAGAAGACTTTTGGATGCCTTTTCGGAATGATAACTGAGAGGTGCATTCCTCACGGTCACAACCTGAGAACTGAACTTCCTGTGCTGGTATCATTCTTAGGATAGCTGTCACATAACTGATAAACAGACCCCACACTATCATCTCCGCATACAGCGAGAAGACGACTGCATTTGAAATCAAATCCAACAAAGGCCGATTTGCATTTTATGGCCGGTTACCCGTTATCGCATTTTCCACAAAACAAGCACTAGTGGAATTGCATACCAACAGTAAATCAAAAGTCCTCCTACCCCATGTAGAGCACAATAAACACAATATATTCATCTTTAAGTTAGATTTGAATACGGCGGGTGCATAAATACAGCAGTAATGTAGTTCCAGAGCAAATGGCACAATAAGTAACACTTGGTTTGCAATTTCACCTGAACGCTCTATAGCTGGAAATATGTTATGAAAGATGGGAAAATAACCATGGATATAATGAAATTGAACAGATGTGCAGCAAACAAATCTGTTATAAAGGCAGAAAGAAAGGTGATGGAACAAGAAAATAAAAACGAGACTCTTCTTAGTATGGAAAAGCCACTTTTAGGGACTGTGAAATTTAAATTGTTGTTTTCAATTCTGTTACACTATCATTCAAAAGTGTGGGGTGAGTAATTTTGTTTTTGGAAAAAAAATACTTGTATTAAATTGATCAAAAGTAACCATTTCAAATAAATGCTGTTCTTTTTAATTTTTTGAACTTAAAAAAGTATCAAGGTTTCTACAAAAATTAAGCAGCACATTTAAAAATGTATAAAAATAGAAAACAGTTATCTTAAATAGTAGTAATATTTCACAATATTACTGAGACCAACACACTGGCAAATCCGCTCATCATAAAACCAAAGCTTAGGTACGATGTAAATGAGATTCATTGTGCGGTGTGTAGTTTAAAGCTTTGTGTGAGCTCAGGCGTGCTATAAACAAACACGCTTCTCTCGCTTTCTATTTATAATCCATTCATAATTTAAAGGAAACTTTTGTTTGTCATGCAGAGACGACCAGCTACTGACAGACACATTTAATTACGGGAGTGAATCCACTAAATTCTTTCCTCCTGAAATTGCTATGATTGACAGCGATAACCATTGTAACGTACTGGACAAAACATCTGACAAGCCTATGTCAAAATAGCTCAGTGAACAAAAACAAGTCTGTATTGGCTGAATACGTTCAGCAGCTTCTATTGTTAAAGAAAAAAAATTAGATTTTTTTTTACAATAAGCTATTCAATGCGTTATTCAAATAATTTATTACATTATTGGTATTAATAATTAAAATGTTTATTTATTTTGTATTTTCAAGTAATCACAGTAGTTCAATAATTAATCCTTCTAGACTGTTGGGGTCTGGGCTTCATCTAAACGGCATGAGGCTTTGTGACTTTTCCTGTACTTTGCCATCATACTTCAGAACAATAAAAGTACTAAAGTTTGCTATAATAGTCATTTAATAATCGGTGAAAATAATTATGGTAAACGAGCTAATGAGTGGTCCTCTCCAGCCATCTACTGGTTGTAATGGTAAATGCCATTTTAAGTGCTTGTTTACCAACAGGTGGCAGAAATCGTCCACTATGCATGGCACATTTTCCATGTCATCTCCATGAATGAAAATGAGAATTGCAGGTCTTTATATTGAATTTTACTTAATGTTGTTGTCAGGCTGAATTGTAAATGGATGTTGTTTGGATTGTAGTCAGAGATATTGGGTTATATAAACAAAATTGACAGTGTTATGTTCCTGCAGTTCGCCATTTTGGGCAATGAAAGAAAAGGTTTTCTTGTTAAGGGATGCATTTTGCGTCCCCTTTATGGGATTTTATACTTGTGCTACAATTGTGCTGACCTGTGCTACAAAACGTTCAACCTCTGTAGCACCAGTGCTATGTGCAAAAAAAAGTTAACGTACAGCCCTGCATCTACTTTAAATCATGAGTAGCTTGTAGCTTAGGCAGGCAAAAATGAACTGATCTCAGATGTGACTCACCAGAAGAGCAGAAGACTCTGAGGACCCAAAGACAGGCTGCGGCTCTCCGGGCATTATTTGCATTCTGCCTTAGCAAACCCAGAACCACCAAAACAGCATCTGCCTTCTGTGCTTTCAGACCAATCTGACGATCTGAGGGAAATAAGAAAAGTATGTTCTTTGACATTCATTAAATGTACATTTGTATCGTCTTGTTTGACAGTGCTTCGCTCACTACAGGGATCTGAGAAGGCAAAATTTTTGAGCTGTTGGCAGCTGTGATGAAACAGATTACTTTGGTTTGGAGATCAAAACCACATTTGCTTGGATGTCTAATAGGGAAATTGGGATATCAAAGGGACATCATCACTTTCAAAATCAAATACAAAATCAGATTAATTCGAACTCTGAATGCAAGAACAGGAGTGATGCAGAAGATCTGCCCTAAACCATTTAAAGGCACAATATATAATTTTCGCCACTAGAAGTCGCTTATTCAAAACAAAGGCATAGCTTGATGACGCATGAAGGAGCATGGATTCATGGGAGTTGTGTTGCTAAATGACATGCAATTACTTTGAAAATGTATTGTGTGATGAAGAAAGTTCTCTCTGATTATGCTATGTTAGCCACTTGACAAAATAGTGTTGTCTCTATGAGGCATGGTAAAAACATACTCGTGGTAAAACAATAAAAACAATAAGAGATTGAGCTATATAACAATGATTAGTCTTCTGTCTATGAATGTATCCAAACAGTTGCTCACCTGTCTAATAAAACACATAATATATTAAAACGTCTTCGTGTTTCCATGGTTTCTGTGAAAGTAAAACCAAGGGTAGCGCTGATATGACGTCATTGACAGGCGACGAAAGGCACGGCTCGTGCCCTGGTAAAAATGGATGATTTTTCTATATTTAAACATTTTTGGAAACATTTGGGGTAATATAAGTACGCAAGTCAACAAAATATATAACACTGTTCTAGTGGTTTTTGGATATTTTAATCAAAAAATCTTACATACTGTGCCTTTAAAGTTAACATGAAATCATAATGATCCTATTTACATTTATAAGCACATTCATGGATTGAATGTGTACAATACCTTAGTAAATAAATAAATACTGTAGGTAGGCAGGCTCCAATATTCAAATTCTGGTAGATACCGAGGAGCTATTAATTAAAGTTATGGCCAATAACATTTCACTAATCTTATGATTCTATAGTAATTTGTCTAAATACATTAAAACACTAAAAATATTTAAAAAAAAATAAATGCTACAAATAAGAAAAGGTAGAATCACTGCGCTCAACCGTTTTTTTGGGTGTGTAGATCAGTGGAAATTTTGGTAACACTTATCAATAAGGTTCATCAGTTAACATTAGTTACTACATTTGTTAACATGAACTAATAATGAACTGCACTTATAAAGCATTTATTTATCTTTGTTAATGTTAATTTCAACATTGACTAATACATTATTAAAATCTTGTTAAGGAGAGACCACTGATCCCATTATAAAGCACTTTGATAGTACAGTAGTAACTAAAAGCGGTATATAAATGCTTAATTTATTAATTCATTTATTCACAGAAGGACTCATACAGGTTTGGAACAACATTATGGTTAGTAAATAATGACAGTATTTTTGGGTGAGCTATCCTATTAAGATGAGAAAAAGAAGAGTAACGAAAACGCTGTAGGATGTTATAGTATTTCCACACCGTACATCAACTATTTATGGATCTGAAAACCGGTTTATATCATTGCACCATTTGAAACAGACAATGATCTCTGCTTTGTAAATGCAAATGTATTATTGAAATCTCTGTGTGGGGTGGAAAATGCGGTCTGTAAAACCTCACTGCCCAGAGAGAAACGTTATAGAAATAACTCAAATCTACCACATGACCCAACATCCCGCAGCCGCACCATGACTACAAGCGCTTCCAAAAACAGCTTGATCACAAAAAAAGTCCCCGCTTGCGAATGAGTTTACGCTCTCAACAGATGGAGTTTGTTTTTAGACATGTTTTGTCTAAATGGAAAAGGAAGACGTGAGGACGAAGGAAAGCATGCCCTGCTGAGGTTCATTAGGACAGACATCAAAGTGCAAGAGTGGAATGCTGACAGACACAAGATCCAGCGAGGGATCAAACTCTCACTCCTTAAGTTACACAACATCGAAACATTGACCATGCTTGTGCTTATACAGTGACCTCTGACCCGCAGGATTGAGGGCTTTTACCTGACCTGACAGTGAACCTACAAATGCTGTCTGCACCTTCTAGACGAGATGTGACTTATGGGCAATCCGCATATGAGAGGCATCTATTTTTGGGGAGGTGCTATTTATAGCAATTCAGAAAGGAATTCAGAAATACTCAGCACTAAAGATGACTAAATTATAAATCGTAATGAGAAATAAGACTGTTTGCCCTAGTGAGAATGTCAAATTAAATTGGAGTTTAACCAAGGTTATTTTGGGTCCACACCAAAGGCTAAAATGTTGGGCAAAATGACAAAAATTCCAGTGGTATAAATTTTAAATGATATTCAAATGCTCTTTTATGCACAAGCTGACATTTAAGTCACTATTTACCAGTGTTGTTATAGTTAACTAAAACTGTTAATAATCATTTTCAGTAATTGAAATAAAGCTAAAATAAGAAAAGAAAAAAAAAGAAAAAATTTCGATGGGAAAACACAGAGATTAGATGTAATATAAATATAAATATTAGGGGTGTAACGGAACACGTATTCGTACCGAACCGTTTAGGTACAGGGCTTTCGGTTTGGTGTACGCGTGTACCGAACAGTTTCCGAATGCAATCTGTTAACAGTTAACAGTAGGCTTGTTTTAAGCACGGAACACACTTCAATCCGAGTTCCCACGCCAACATCGATCATCATTTATCACGAAATTCAAACGATAAATGCCGTTTTGACGCTCTTTAATGTGGCGTGACTGATCACATCACAGTTCAAGCGAAAGCAATCATATGTGAGTGTGATCGATCATCTCTTCCTAAAAAATAAACATGAATGAACATCTGAATGTATGAGGATACATTACAACATACTGTCACGTATCATATGTGGTGTAATCGCTCAATCGGTGTTTCAACGGCGGAAAGACCTCAATATAACCACTTGTAAACTAAACAATGTCATGTAGCATCACATTTACCTCAGGCAGTCATTCAGTGTCCACAGAATTGTATTCACTAGAAAAATCAACTCTTTCACTAAATATATGCACTATATTAGCCTATATATTCATTATATTCTACTGAACCTGATAATGATGTCTTGATTATTTCATGTATGTTTAAATAAACCTATCATGAAAATGACAGCCATGTGTAGGCTAAAATGATTATATTTCAACGAGTTGGAGAAAAACTTTTATAATTAGATTTAGAAGTTATTGCAAATACTACCTTATGTGAAGTTTACATGTCTGCGTACTATGTTATTTGAGTGTTGATTATTATACCTAAAAATAAATAGCACCTGAATTTAGGCTAATAGTTTGGGCTCTGTTGTCAACTTTTACTATTAATGTGAAAGTAAGGGCTCCCTCTATAGTTTACAGCAATATCTTCAATAAACTTTAAGTTATAATTTAATTAATTGAAGGACAGATACTTTTTTTTTCTTCAGTAAACCAAAAAATAAAAAGCCATTTTGTAAAACTGCTGTACCGAACCGTGACTTCAAAACCGAGGTACGTACAGAACCGTCAGTTTTGTGTACCGTTACATCCCTAATAAATATGTATAAATAAGTATTAGAAATTATGCCTTGACAACTAACTGAAATAAGTTGAAGTACTAAAATGAGTAAAACAAACTAAATTAGTTAGAAATAAATAAGAAATAAACAAAAATTAAAATGAGCAAATAAAATGACTAAAACTCAAACATATGAATAAATAATATAATAGTATATACATTATACTATAAAAATTGCACGAGTAGTTTTGCATTGCTCAGGGAAATCTGTTTAGCCGCTTTATATTACAGCTAATGGTGCATACAAATCATTAGCCGCGTTTCCATTACAGATTTGCGCAAAACTTTTGCGATATTTTCTAAATGTCGATAAAAAAAACTATTGTGAAATAACGGCATTTCCATTAACCAATGTTATGCGACTAAAATGTCATTTTTTCCTTTCACGATAAGTCATTCCAAATATCATGGCAACAGATGTTGGTAGGTTTTAGGGCTGCCACTAACTACTATTTTTATATAGATTAATCTATCGACTAATTTATCGATTCATCGATTAATCGATCGACTAGTTTATCACAATAATTTTCAACAATTTTACTTAAAAACATTTAATTTAACTTGCAACGTTGGCCTTCAGTAGTGTACTATAAAAAAGTATAAATGTAAACAAGCCCTTGACAAAATGTAAAACTAAAAGAGTAAAAATGTAAAAAGGTACAAATTTGTAAACCAACATAACAAAAAAAGAGAATATCAGCAGAGGTGTCAAAAGTATTCGCATTCATTACTCAGGTAGAAGTATAGATACTGGGGTTTAAAAAGACTTCTGTAGAAGTTGAAGTATCAACTCAAGCTTTTTACTCAAGTAAAAGTGTAAAAGTAACTGGTTTCAAAACTACTTAAAGTATAAAAGTAAAAGTAATGTAAGGGGAAAAAATGCCATTAAAGGGGTAGTTCACCCAAAAATGAAAATTCTGTCATAATTTACTCAAATTGTTCCAAACCTGTATGAGTTTCTTTGTTCTGAAGATTGAAGAATTTTTGTAACCAAGCAGATTATATGCAACCATTGACTGCCATAGTATTTTCCCCTACTATGGCAGTCAATGGTTGCTCTATCTGCTTGGTTACAAACATTCTTCAAAATATCTTCAGAACAAAAACTCATACAGGTTTGGAACAACTTGAGGGTGAGTAAATGATGACAGAATTTTCATTTTTGGGTGAACTACCCCTTTAAGGACAAAAGATTAGGCCGCGCCACAGTGCATACCCCACCTCCTCAAAAAAACATTTTTCTGAAGGCCATAATGACTATAATATTATATTAAAAAGTTAATGTTGAACATTTTTAGATGCACTTGGCTACGCGTTTCAGCCGCATATATTCCCATTGAAAATGAACGCATTTTAGGACAATGCAAATACATTAAAGAACCATATTGTGTACTACTGAGCATTAACATGTTTCATGGAGCGGAAGATTTGATGACTAGTTGCCTATAAATATTGTAAAGGTGCAAAAAGTCAAAATTCAGAGGCATGTTATCAATAACCATTTTTTGAATGTGTGATCAGTGTGGCCAGATTGGGTCAACAATTTCCAGCCCAAAAACCTCACCAAATGTACATTTATATATATATATTTTTAAAAATGGTTATTGATAACATGCCTGGTTATTGATAACAATTTTGCACCTCTTACAATATAGGCAACTAGTCACTTCAAGAAAAAAACCCAAAACTTTAACTGCCAAAATAATGTGATATTATTTTATTGCCATACCAATCAATGTTGATAAGTAAGTTACCATTTTATCTCCTTAAAGCATAACATTGATGATTAAAAAAAAAAAAAAAAAATCCCAGTACAATGGTTCAAATATGACTATATGTCCAGGTAGAAACTGTCAAAACAGCAATCCCTTCGAAAAACACAAGATTTTCAATGTCAACAGTAAGATGCCAATTTACTTGCAAAAAGTGCCCAATATAGAGATTGGAAAAAGCAATGTAATTAACAGGCATTTCACACGTTAATGCACACACCAATGTCAAAATGCGTAATTCATTTATACTGTACAATAATCCGTCAACAAATAAATAACAATGCGCTTACCCTTGTGTTGCACTTTGCTTTGACAAAACTACAGTATGTCTTTCGTGAAGTACATTGCACATGCACTTAGCACAGTCAAAATGGATTAATCGTTGATTTAAACCTCTTTCAGCAGCTGTCGGGGTTGCTAGTTGCAGTCAGGTGTCCTAAGTGTGTATATGATGATGGACAGGAGTCACGGTTATATTTATAAAGAGTCTTCGAGTCACAGGTGTAATTCACGTTTGAGAGTTGAGTCACTCTCCCACTCTTTACTGTAGATACAACTTACTGTGTATTTATGCCACTGGCATAGCGATCACTGGAATATACAGCTACGAGTTATCGCGCTAAAAACCCGGCTAAAGTCATGAATGAGCACGTCTGCCTGCTGATCGCTGATTGGCTGAAAGTGCGTGCTTGTCGACGAGAACCCGCCCTATCTGGCAGCATGGTGTGTGATTTTTGCAGGTGCAGGCGTGATTGATCGCCTACAACCCAATAGGGTGTCGGAATGGTTTGTGTTTATCCTTCTCATCCAACCACAATCAAATTCACTCTGTCCGGATGGCGCGATTTGTCTGGATAGTTTTTTTTTTTTTTATGACAAGCCGGAATGAAAACATGCAGAAATGGAATAGGAGTAACGAGGCTATTTTTAAAATGTAAGGAGTAGAAAGTACAGATAATTGCTTGATAATGTAAGGAGTAGAAGTAAAAAGTAGGCTGAAAAATAATTACTCCAGTAAAGTATAGATACTCAAAATTTCTACTTAAGTAAGGTAACGAAGTATTTGTACTTCGTTACTTGACACCTCTGAATATCAGCAAATACTTTTTATATAGAATATAGTTGTCACGATACCAAAATTATGGCTTCGATACGATACCAGACTAAAATACCACAATACCGATACTGAATCAATACCATGGCAAAAAACTGTAAAAGTAATTGAATAATATGAACTTACTATTATTCATTGTTTTATCATTGTTTTAGGGTTAAAAAACCCTAAAAACTCACTTGGCCGGCATGTTCCTGCTTCACACAGAATATTAGGTCCGTCCCTTTAAGAGCTACATGGACCAAATTCATTGTAACACCCCGATTTCTCATTCAACTCTGTATAAGTTCACTAAAGACATATCCAACTGCGTTTACCCGAATACTCGCCAGGACGTGCATTTTTACATATTTTTGACCATTCAAACCCAATAATCCGCGAAACTGGTCGTCACGATCAGAGGTGTCAAAAGTATTCGCATTCATTATTCATTATTCATTATTCATATAAGTAGAAGTATAGATACTGGGGTTTAAAAAGACTTCTGTAGAAGTTGAAGTATCAACTCAAGCTTTTTACTCAAGTAAAAGTGTAAAAGTACTGGTTTCAAAACTACTTAAGTATAAAAGTAAAAGTAATGTAAGGGGAAAAAATGCCATTAAAGGGGTAGTTCACCCAAAAATGAAAATTCTGTCATCATTTACTCACCCTCAAACCACCCAACCAGTATGAGTTTCTTTGTTCTGAAGATTGAAGAATGTTTGTAACCAAGCAGATTATATGCAACCATTGACTGCCATAGTATTTTCCCCTACTATGGCAGTCAATGGTTGCTCTATCTGCTTGGTTACAAACATTCTTCAATCTTCAGAACAAAGACACTCATACAGGTTTGGAACAACTTGAGGGTGAGTAAATGATGACAGAATTTTCATTTTTGGGTGAAATATCCCTTTAAGGACAAAAGATTAGGCCGCGCCACAGTGCATACCCCACCGCCTCAAAAAAACATTTTTCTAAAGGCCATAATGACTATAATATTATATTAAAAAGTTAATGTTGAACATTTTTAGATGCACTTGGCTACGCGTTTCAGCCGCATATATTCCCATTAAAAATGAACGCATTTTAGGACAATGCAAATACATTAAAGAACCATATGTGTACTACTGAGCATTAACGTGTTTCATGGAGCGGAAGATTTGATGACTAGTTGCCTATAAATATTGTAAAGGTGCAAAAAGTAAAAATTCAGAGGCATGTCATCAATAACCATTTTTTGAATGTGTGATCAGTGTGGCCAGATTGGGTCGACGATTTCCAGCCCAAAAACCTCACCAAATGTACATTTATATTCAAAAAAATGGTTATTGATAACATGCCTGGTTATTGATAACAATTTTGACTTTTTGCACCTTTACAATAGGCTACTTATAGGCAACTAGTCACTCCAAGAAAAAAACCCAAAACTTATAATAATGTATTATTTTATTGCCATACCAATCAATGTTGATAACTAAGTTACCATTTTATCTCCTTAAAACATAACATTGATGATTAAAAAAATAAAATAAAAATAATAAATCCCAGTAAAACGGATCAAATATGACTATATGTTCGGGTAGAAACTGTCAAAACGGCTATACCTCAGAAAAACACATAGGCCTACATAATTTTCAATGTCAACAGTAAGAAGCCAATTTACGTGCAAAAAGTGCCCAATATAGAGATTGAAAAAAGCAATGTAATAAACAGGCATTTCACACGTTAATGGATACGCCGCTGCCAAAATGCGTAATTCACTGATACTGTACAATAATCTGCCAACAAAAAATTACAACAATGCGCTTACCTTTGTGTTGCACTTTGATTTGACAAAACTACAGTATGTCTTTCGTGAAGTACATGGCACATGCACTTAGCACAGTCAAAACGGATTAATCGTTAATTTTAACATCTTTCACTTTCAGCAGCTGTCGGGGTTGCTAGTTGCAGATGTCCTGAGTGTATATATGATGATGGACAGGAGTCACGGTTATATTTATAAAGAGTCTTCGAGTCACAGGTGTAATTCACGTTTGAGAGCTGAGTCACTCTCCCACTCTTTACTGTAGATACAACTTACTGTGTATTTATGCCACTGGCATAGCGATCACTGGAATATACAGCTACGAGTTATCGCGCTAAAACCCCGACTAAAGTCATGAATGAGCACGTCTGCCTGCTGATCGCTGATTGGCTGAAAGTGCGTGCTCGTCGCGAGAACCCGCCCTATCTGGCCAGATGGTGTGTGATTTGTGCAGGTGCAGGCGTGATTGATCGCCTACAACCCAATAGGGTGTCGGAATGGTTTGTGTTTATCCTTCTCATCCAACCACAATCAAATTCACTCTGTCCGGATGGCGCGATTTATCTGGATAGTTTTTTTTTTTATGACAAGCCGGAATGAAAACATGCCGATATGGAATAGGAGTAACGAGGCTATTTTTAAAATGTAAGGAGTAGAAAGTACAGATAATTGCTTGAAAATGTAAGGAGTAGAAGTAAAAAGTAGGCTGAAAAATAATTACTCCAGTAAAGTATAGATACTCAAAATTTCTACTTAAGTAAGGTAACAAAGTATTTGTACTTCGTAACTTGACACCTCTGGTCACGATACAGATCCACTTTTGCGGCACGACTGAAGCGTGGTGTTGTGACGCTTCCCCTCAGGTGTATGGGCGTTTCTCAAGTTTACCGCTATGGGCGTGCGTTTGAGCCAGCTGGGAATGAAAAACAAAGGACCGGCGAGAGACTTCCCTCCGTCGCCATGTGCTCTACTTCTATTGGATAGTCGCGTTGCATTCAACGGATTCATTTGCATAAAGTGGAGCTTCGGACAGCTTTTTTGATGCGCGGCATATGTTCAAATACAGCGCCGCCTTCCCGGAATGCTTTGTGAGCGCGTTAAAGTCGCTTGACGTCACCCATAGGAATAAAGTGGAGTGCGGCACGACAGAAGTTTTTGCACGGACAAGGTACAAGGCGTAGATTTGGTTTGAACATTGGGGGGGTTGAACTTTGGTAAGCTGCCTGTTATTTTTGTATTATTATTTTTTTTATGTGTATTGTTATTGGATCATTTATTTCTTCATATCTATCTATCTATCTATCTATCTAGGCCTACATGCTTTAACTGGTTACAAATTCAACATACAAATATGAAAGAGGCAACATTTAGAAATTTATTTTAAGATTTTTACATTCCACCTAAATGCATTTAAAAAATGTTTTAAAGGGAAACACATCGGGTCTTGAACAACTGTAAATCATTGATAATTACAGACACTATTAAAAAGTGAACTAGCAAAACAGACGGCTGCTTTGGTAACTTGTTATACTGATAGTTATAGCTAAATACATTGCAATGGATTAGCAAGCTAAAATATATGTAGTGTCAAGTCAAGTCAAGTCAACTATATTTATATAGCGCTTTTAACAATGCAGATTGTTTCAAAGCAGCTTTACAGTGTTAAACAGGAAAATAATGCAGCATAATTTTATTCAGCCGTATAGCCATTCTGGAGAAAATGGTGATGTCATCAGTTCATTTCAATTATCATACTGTGACAGTGTGGGCTTTAGATCAGTAATTTAGTTTGTATGGTTAATTTAGTTTAATAATTCGATTTATTGCGATATTTAGTTGAAAAATGTATTGTCCCCAACTGAGCACGCCAAGCCAGAGGCAACAGTGGCAAGGAAACCAAAACCCCATCAGGAGCATAATGGAGAAAAATAAACCTTGGGAGAAACCAGGCTCAGTCGGGGGGGCAGTTCTCATCTGGCCAATTAACAAACAGAAACTGTGTAGAAAGAACCTTTTTATTTTCTAAATAAAAAGTCCCAAAAACATCACATAATGTAAAGAAGTTGTCACAGAATAAGAATATGTGAATAACTCAATTTTGACAAAAATGTCAGATAGAACCTTATAATTCCAAGGGGACGATTTGGCAAACACTCATCCAAAGCATTGCATTCAATCTGCATTAGTTCATGCATTCCCTGAGATTCAAACCCATGGCCTTGGCGTTGCAACTCTACTGTTTTCTGCACCCTCTGAACATTTACACTAATGCATTCGGCAGAAACATTTATCCAAAGTGACTTGCAATGCATTTAATGCATACATAGTGTGTACTTAGCTATTACACAATATTCTCATACCTCATTCTCAATACATGCTTTTTTTTTTTTGCATCCCTTTCTAACCAGCAGTTAAATATAGTCCGCTGTGCAGCGCTTCTCTTCATTTTTGGTGCTAACGTTACACGTGTGCTCTCCCATTCAAACACCACTCGCGTTGTTTTGGTGAAAGTGCGACTCATTGGTTGGCCGTTACCAATCGGTTCAATGGAGGGGGAGTATTTTTTGTCTGATTTATTATGACAAACTCATATTTAATTAGGAACAAAATTATTGTTACAAAATAAATGAATTCTACCTATTTTTCATTTGATCTACTTTTTCATTTGAAATATTGGGAGGGTTGTAACTGATGGATTTGAATGGAATCCCCCCCCATAAACTACGCCCCTGTGTGCGTATATATTTGACTGTTCTGCTTCCATTGTTTAGTGAACGGTGGAAGCAGAGCTCACACACACCTCACTCCTGCTGTCACACATCGACGCAAATTAAGAAATACTGCTCTTATTAGAGTGCTGTCATTTTTAAAGTACCGGTACTAATACAATTTCATATCGTACCTAACTTACCCAGTCGACTAAAAATTTTGACGCCGACTAACTAACAGCGTCGATGCAGTCGACTGTATCGACCAATCGCGACAAGCCTAGTAGGTTTACATATATCACAGCCATTATTTTTAATGGAAGGAGACACAGGCGTGTTATCCAAGCATTAATGTCAAGGAAATCCCCTTATACTTGGGACCACATATGAATTGTTTCTGGGTGTTTCTCCCTCATATCTGCTTTTCTTTGTCATTTAGAATCCAGTATTAATAAAGAACTCTGTCTCGTCTTCTGTCCAAACATACCGCGTCAACTTTAAAGAATGATTGACTTTTGCGTACGCCAGGTGACCTATAAAAGCGAAAAAACTGATTCCATAGCAGTTTTGCGAAATAGTGCTTTTTCGAATTGCCTGAAAAACCATCTCATGCGAGCGCTAAAGCTTTTTTGCTATATATGGGAGTTTTTGCAAAATTGATGCGTTTCCAGTGGGTGTATTTTCAATTCGCGCAATTTGAAGGGTAATAGAAACACGGCTATTGCCATCAGTGAAGTAACACCATAATAATGTGTCAATCATTCCTGTGTCTCCTCCCTTTCTCTACTAGCCCCGCCTCCCCCATCACTCACCTCGGTGGCCCACCTTGGCCAGCAGGTGCAGTAGCGGCAGCAGGATGGTGTAGTTGGGCGTGAAGCTTCGGGCTGAGCTCACCAGAGCCGTCAGCAGAGCCTCACTGCCTCCTTTCGATATCATATGATGAATCCGTCTGTCTGTGCCTAAAGGAAACAGCCGCCATAATTTCACAAAATGTCAAATTTAGGCTGATAACAACTCGTACACCAACCAGCGGTGCCATATTTGCCACTGGCGCATTATCACAAGATGATGTCTGGGTTTATTTTATACTTTCTTTCAGAACTTATGAAAATTCGTGCTGATTAGAACTTTGTGCTAGAGGCTGGTGAATAAATTTGGCTAATTACTTTGCTGTGAATTCATTTCAGATTACAGGATTAGTATAGTACTGCTCCACCTCTACAAGAGTATTACTCGATAGATTTGTTGGTGAATAATAGACTAGAATAAGGCCAAGATATGGAAATAAATATCATTGAAACACTTGAGTTTATATAATTAGATCCTGGGAGAAATGTGCATTGACGTCATATCTTATTAGGACTGCTTTAAAAGGTTTCATTTTGAAGTGAATCCCTCTGGATTACTGCAGTTTTTCCAACATTTCAAACCATCATTTCTTTTCTGTGTTCTCTCAAGTTCTCGTCATTTAAATCAAGTACATTATTTACATTTGTTCATTTAGCAGACACTTTTATCCAAAGCGACTAACAAAATGAAGAACAAGGGATTTATTACGCAGTTTCTTCACACTGGGACACGATAAATTGAAATGTGCATGAAAAGTATACCAGCAGTAAACCTTTTACTGTATATGGGGGTTTCTTCAACTATGGAAACTTTTGGTCCTGTGATTGTCTTGAAAATTGCTTCTTTGTCTTGCTTTATATATTATAAACACACAACTATAGAATGTTTTCGTACATTTTGCATATTTAACAGGAAATGGCAGACAAAAGTTATATTTACCATGATTTTTCTTCGTGATTTTTTTTTTTTGTCATATCTCATATTTCATATCAAGCATGCTCTTCAGACACTGTTGTCTCCTTTGTAACTTCTTTTAAAATAATAATAATAATAAATAAGTGGGGCAAAATTGTTGGCTGTGATAGAAATGACACCACAGCTGAGGGTTGTAATGTGTACAAATTAATATAAATGGTAACACTTTACAACAAGGTTCATTAGTTAACATTAGTTAACTACATTAGTTAACATGAACTAATAATGAACTGCACTTATAAAGCATTTATTTATCTTTGTTAATGTTCATTTCAACATTTACTAATGCATTATTAAAATCTTGTTAACATTAGTTAATGCACTGTGAACTTACATGAACAAACCATGAACAGCTGTATTTTTATTAACCAACGTTAACAAAGATTAACTAATGCTGAACAGAGGTGTTATTCATGGTTAGTTCATGTTTACTAATGCATTAACTAATGTTAACTAATACAACCTTAATGTAAAGAGATACCATATAAATATTATTTGTGCAAAAAGTTGGCCTGTGTTTATTATTCTTTGTTTAGATGATCAATTTAAAATAATTATATTATTAATATTAATAATAATAATAATAATAATAGGAACAACAATAACTATAATAATACAATATATTTATGATCGATTTTCATATATTGAGGTTGAAAGTCTAGGTTCAAAACAAGAGTTTTGAGAAAACAACAAAAGTAATCTGAAAAGTACCAAAAACATAGCAAAGGCATGCTGAAAAGTTTCCAAAGCAGACTTAAATAAATAAACGTTAAAATATATTACAGTAAAAATCAATCCCCAGACCATAAAAGTGCCCAGAGGTAAAGAAACGCCCCTATATCAGAAAATGACTTTTTTTATGGCTTTATGGGACACACAAAGTGGTTTCACTCCTTATGGTTGATGAAACAAACTTCAGCACACTTGCAATCAGTGCAGAGATGTAACAGAAAGTGAACAAATTTGGCTGTATGAAAAGGGCATCTCACCTGCTGACAACAGTTCGTCCAGGACATTGAGGATGTTTAGCATGCTCTCGATGTCTCCAGCGTTCTGGAAAGAGCAGAAAGAGCGACACGACTTAAACAAGTTGAACCTGGCCTCTGAATTAAGATTACCTATAGCGGCCGTCCACACAAAATGTGGCTTAACAAACAGGAAACAATCTAAGCAACTCCAATAAAACATTCAAAGATGGCATCACTATTTACAACCCATGTGATATATAGTGATGAGTGTGTCCTGGCTGGCACAGTGAAATCTTCCAGCATTGTGTCTGTTTTCAGAATGCAATGGGGGCTCGTACCCCAGCGGGGACCCGGAGCCCTGTGGTTAAAAGCAGCAGCAGTTGACGGCTAGGCGGTCGGGTGCCGCAATCCTCAGAGAAAGGACTCCACAGCTGGGGATTCAAGCTCCGGCTCTCATTATAGGGCAAAAACGACAGAGAACGAGAGAGAGAACACAACATTGTCCTGCCTGCATCTGTGCTGGCCGTGTCATTCTGACAGTGGCCATTGAATCCTATTAGGCATCTCCACAGCCAACTGCACCGCAAAGAGATCTGTCCTGCCAGGGAGCTGTCGCTCGTACCCACATTAGTGAACTGACAAGAGAGATCCGTGTCAGCAGAGCATTCATACTTTAGAAGTCAATGAGGCTAGTTTCTGTGGGTGTGGAGACATATTGTTTAGCCCTATAATAATAGATGCATTCTGGACAGTGTTATTTTAGAATAAGTCATATTACAGTATTTATTTATAGTTAGCATTAGCTTTATTTTGAAAACGATTTTTAGTAGTTTCAGTTAAAAATAACAACATTGGTTCTGGATATATCAGCAGGATATATTGTCAAGGAGTTTTAAAGGAGTCTTGTAAGTGCTTTTCCTTTTATTAATTGTTTTTGTGGTTATCTCCATGTGAAATTCTATATGCTGCCGTCTTGACCAGGTCTCCCTGGAAGAAGAGATTGTGATATCTCAATGGGATCTGGATGGATGGATGGACGGATGGATTACATCCTATCTATCTATCTATCTATCTATCTATCTATCTATCTATCTATCTATCTATCTATCTATCTATCTATCTATCTATCTATCTATCTATCTATCTATCTATCTATCTATCTATCTATCTATCTATCTATCTATCTATCTATCTATCTATCTATCTATCTATCTATCTATCTATCTATCTATCTATCTATCTATCTATCTATCTATCCATCTATCTATCAATCTATCTCTGTCTGTCTATCTATCATATCCCATCAGCACATTCACACTTATTTTCGTCTGCCTAATATGTAAAAATGCAAAACGTTTCTTTTCACATTAAATTCAGTTATGATTTACATAAATAATGTAATATTTTCAATTCAAAATGGTGAAATTTCATTAAAAAATGCCAAGTAGTTTGCCTCACTTGATATTACTGTTGGTCACTGAACGTTTTTAATCGTAAAACAGTTGTCAAATATTAAATGTTTAGCTACTTACATCTTGCGACACACTCTTTCACTGCTATAACTAAAGTGTGGAGTTGGATTCCGCACTAACAGTAAGCCCCGCCTTCTTTGATTTGATTGGCCATCTCACTCATTCAGACAGTGACGAGCACTGTTAGACTGCGGAGGCTGACCAACCTAAAAAAAAATTACTTTTGTCATCCTAGCAACAAACTAAGCGGTGTGTAATGGAGTACAGCAGAGCAGAATATCAAATATTGAGGGGGACATTTTGGCCCTTTCTAATTATTCAGAGGTCCCCCTCAACATCTATGGAGGTTACGGCCCTGATTTATAGTAGTTTTTAGTCTTTTTTAGAGCATAATAGCCTCGTTTCGATTCTTGTTCATTGTACACTACAGTGCCGCCAAGACATTTTGCCAAACAAATCCTGTTGTGTCCCACCGAAGAAAGAAAAATCATAAAACTTCGAAACTGAAGGGTTAATAAATGATTTTTGGCTGAAGAGTTACTTGGTTCATTACTTGAACTTTGTATACATCAATATTTTAATTAAACCAATGTTTTATGCAATATCCATATAACTATGAAATATATAATGAAAAAAATATAAAATGTGACAGAGACATTTAACAGGGACATATTTAGTCCCCGAAATTTTATTCTGGGGCAGTTTTGTCATATTCTGTGACATTTTCGCTCCAAATACCCCCATTAATTTTTGCCCCTAAAGGTGAGTGGTTTTAATGAAGAAACTACATTTCACTGAGGATGATCTTTTACACTAGTAGAACAGAGCGTGTGCTCTTTCTTGGAAATTGATGGCCCTGTCAGCAACATCTGGGATAATTCCACACAACCATGTTAATTACTCAACATTAATGAGTGTGACTAGAATACAGAGCCAGCTGGCACATCATTAGAGCATTATTTGCCCAACAATCTTTTAACAGAATAATCCAGTGATACTTGAAATGATGAATAATTACATCTATTTTGGTCCGGCATCACCTATGCCAAGCTACAATCAAAAAGCGCAAGTGTTTCCCATCTGTCAAAAGGGAGAAGGACATGAGTTAATATTTTTAGGAACCCACTTGAAAGTAGAAATTTCAGATCCCAGTTCTTTATTTTTAATTCTTTAATGAGGAACACCTCTCAGTGCACACCATTAACTTTTAAGAGGATGGCAAGGACGCACCAGGAGAGCTTTGGCTGAACATCCTGTTTAAGCCAGGAGCCGCTCCGGAGGGCAAACAATTCTAAATAGCGCAGAAAATCTATTAAAAGTCATTCTGACACACCTTAAAATGTTTTTTTTTTTACATCTTAGAGACCAAAGGCAGGACATGATGATGTCTCTCTGCAAAGGTGATATGAGAGCTATAAAACAGAAAGGGAAAAGCAGAGGAAGAATATGAAAGAAGAAGAAAAACTCCAACACGGCACCCTGAGCGTCTGTGTCAGTCTCAATTTGAATTAGCGGGAATCCCATTTCAGGCACCAACAGCTTCATGTCAAGGACTGTGAATTTGGAACGTATTGCCACGTTTGATGCCAGTCATGGCTGGAGGAAGGCGACACGCTGGCTGTGGCTAATCGTGAGGGTATTACTAGCTACCCTTGTCAGTTTGCGTTGTAATAAAGGAGTCAATTCTTCAGCGCCACATGGCCAATACCAAGCAGTTGCAAGGATCCTTATTTGAACTGACAGAACACGTCAGAGGCACATTTTTTGTCTGTAAAGGACAACTATTCAAAAGCGCAACATTGTTATTATACATTTTCGTTATTACATCCAAAAATGTAACTAATTATACTGTCATTAATCATATTTACGTTTTTTATACTTTTGTATACTTTATTTTATTATATAAAAAATATATACCTCTGGCACACATTTACTGAAATGAATGAAAGGATGAATATTACAGTCATTTCAAAATATACACTGCCACTCAAAAGTTTTAAACCAAACAGGGATTAAACCAAAATACAAAAAACAGTAATATTGTGAAATATTATTAAAATGTAAAATAACTTTTCTATTTGAATATATTTTAAAATGTAATTTATTTCTGCGATTCAAAGCTGAATTTTCAGCATCATTACTCCAGCCTTTAGAGTCACATGATCCTTCAGAAATCGTTCTAATATGATATGCCGCTCAAGAAACATTTATGATTATTGTCAAAGCTGAAAACAGTTGTTTTTTAGGATTCTTTGATTAATATAGAAACTTCAAATGAACAGCATTTATTTTAAATAGTATATTTTGTAACATTATAAATGTTTTCGCTGTCACCATCAATTTAATGCAACCTTGCTGTATAAATGTATTCATTTCTTTTAACTTCTTTCCCCAAAAAAAAAAAAAAAACTTTTGAACGGTAGTGCAATGTTGCAAAAGCTTTCTATTTCAGATAAATACTGTTCTTTTGAACTTTCTATTCATCAAATAATCCTAAAAAAACAACTGTTTTACACAACTGCTTTCAACATTGATAATAATCATAAATGTGTCTTGAGCATCAAATCATCGTATTAGAATGATTTATGAAGGATCATGTGACACTGAAGACTGGAGTAGTGATGCTCAAAATTCAGCTTTGCATCACAGGAATAAATTACATTTTAAAATATATTCAAATAGAAAAGTTATTTTACATAATATTTCACAATATTACAGCTTTTTTTTTTGTATAACATAAATGCAGCCTTTGTGAGCAGAAGAGACTTCTTTCAAAAACAATCCAAATACTACAGTTTCCAAACCTTTGACTGTATATATATAGTTTAGACTAAAATGGAATGGATCAGAACAATGTGTTTGTAGGAAGCTATCAAACTAAAAGAAAAACTAGTGAGATTTTATAGGATTATAAGATCAAGATCATTTGTTTTAACAAACACATGATATGTATTTCATTCAACCATGTTCTCCGTACCTTAAAG
Source organism: Gobio gobio (assembly GCF_949357685.1). NCBI lineage: Eukaryota > Metazoa > Chordata > Actinopteri > Cypriniformes > Gobionidae > Gobio > Gobio gobio. Next base: position 13,899,100 of record NC_137121.1, on the reverse strand, counting down.
CGATATACATTTTTCCCTTCTGAGAGATCAGAATGAAACCTTTTAAAGCTTTCGTTATTCCCACACTGAGCTCAATGCTGCGCTTGCTTTTCCCCCCTTCTCCTTACAACTCTCTTATCAGCATAGAGGGAATAAATCTCATCTTATGGTTTTCACTTGCAATTAATCGCTTTGACGCGTACACTAAATAATTTCTGCTCTTCTGAGCTTGATTTTCACGCAAGAGGTAGAAAGTTATCGGAAATTCGGCACGTCGCCTCCTGTGAGCATATTAGGCCTCTGCAGTTCATTGGCGGCAACTGATATACAAATCACTGATATGAAATCAGTCACCATAAGCTGTGGAAGTGGATAAAAATCACATTTAAAAGGTACAATTTGGATTCATATGAGACATTCTGCGAGCGCAACAAATCAACACAGATATGGAAAACAGGGAAAAATTATAATGTTTACTGGTCCTTTTATTTCAAACAAACAATTACTATTGTATTGATGCATGCTGTTATGCCAAGTGCCTCTTAATGGTTTGAATAAACACTTTCACTATTAACTACTACCAGCAGCAGTAAACAATATCAGAATCAAATCTGTATGCATATGTATCCCATTTTTACTTAATCACACGGGAGTATACTTTATTCTGAGAATCTTGTCAATCATAGCATTATTCAGTCAAATGTTTTACTAAAATGACTTCTAAACTACATAAATGGTCATTGCCCTGATTTCCTATTAGCTGTGCAAAATTTTTGCTTTGAATATAATACAATATTCCGCCAACATAAAAGCTCACATATTTGAAATTTTGAAAGTGAAGAATTGAAGACGTAAATATTAGTAGTGTAACTTGCAGTTTAAAAAAACAATTATTATAATGATCAAATATTCATTTTTTTACAGGACAACTATAATTTACAACAGTAATATATGCATGTCTTAATTTTTATAATTAGAGTTAAAACAATAATAATATAACAATAAAAAATAATAAGCAATATATATATATATATATATATATATATATATATATATATATATATATATATATATATATATATATATATATATATATATATATATATATATATATATATATATATATATATATATATATATATATGCAGCCGCATAAATAAACAATTCAAAAATAAAAAACACTAAAAAAGATTAAATATTTTATCTGTTTACTTTCAGGAGGTAGTCTAAGTATAGATTTTACATATAGCCAATATTTGATTTACATGTGTGTGTATATAGTATAATATTTTACGTCTAAGGGGTATGGCTGATCAAAGACTTTGGGAACTCCTGGTCTAGCACAACAAACAAAAAGTGCAACTTTAAATTAAACGAACTGAACATGCAATGTTTGCCTATTTCACACTATTTCAAAATAGCGCTCGCAACAATACCGCCATACAGTCCGCAGATTGCAGTTAAGGTTTCAAACATTTGCGCTCCATCACGCATGTTAACGTAACGTTTTGAATTTCACGCTGGAGGGGGGAAAACATGTTTACATTAAACCACAGGCTACATTTCATGGTACTGAGATACCAGAGATCTGAGATCTTTCTCACTCAGCACAAGTGTCCTGCATGTGTGGGCAGTCGTTGCCAGCGCGCTCGCTCGCATCAGTGGGCCGTTCCTATGCTTAGAATGAGAGACAATCCAGATGCATGCGTTCACAAACAATGTGCGTTTACCTGCAACGTGCTGAGGAGAACCTCAAGTCCGCTGGAGCTCGGCGTTGCCATGGTGGGTCTCGATCGGGCTGAAGAACGGAAAGAGGGAAGAGAATTTAAAGCGAGGTTAGAGTGACACAGAGGCAGCACCTTCTCCCTCTGCGCTTTAACAAGACAGACGGGAACAGTTAAAGCCGAGAGGGGTTCAACTTGTCGCCTGAAACTCTATCTCCCTCAGATAAACCCAGCGGGCTGCTCCAGTTGTGCACGGACATTGAGATGAGGCTCCTATTAAAAGGGCCTGACGAGACACAGGGATTAAACCAAGCTGAGCATTTCACAGTAGAGAGGACACAGGCTGGAGGGATATCAAGAGGCTGAGGAATCTTCTCTTGTGTGTATGTGTGTGTGATTAGGAAGAGAGGCGAGCGAGTGTGTGTACATGCGTGACAGAGCTAATAGAGGCAGGCTGTGCTTAAACATGGACTGGCACTAACGTTATAAAAGATGATCTATCCCTGAAATGAATCTCGACTGATTAGCGTTGAACACACATTCACAGCTGTGTTTTGTTGACATAAAGGGGCATCTGTGTCACATTTGTGTTACCAAACTCAAAGGCCTATAGCAGTTTTATCACTCAAGGCTCATTCACATTAAGGACGATAACTGTAACGATAAAGATTTAGGGCCAGATTTACTAAACAGGGCAAATTAGCGTGAGAGCGCAATCTCATAAAAGTGCAGATGAGAGTGGAAAGTTCTGCGCATGATCTACTGACAATGCACAAATGAAAGAACACGAAGCAGCCGGATCATTCCCATAATGACCAACGCAATATACCAAGATCAGCACAAACTAGCGTCTGGTTCAAAACACTTTTTTGGCAGTAAATAATGCCACAAATACCAGTAAATTGATGATCACAAACCTTAGTAAATTACCTTGCGTGATTCATTTAAATACTCTGCTCACATAAATATTGCTTCTGAAAGTGATCTCCTACAAATGCATATGCAATAATATCAGCTGCAATTTTTCACTGCGAGTCTTTAGTAAATCCTGACAGCCGTTAATAAATCTGGCCCTTAGTTTTAAAAATCATTAGGGACGCACAGATCACAATTTTTCATGGCCGATTCCGATTAGATTTTTTTGCAAGCAAATTGGCAGATTCCAATATCGGTTGCCGCTTTTTTTTTCTTTCTTTTTTTATTTGTTTATTTGCTCTATTACAAGCCAAACTGGCCTTAAACAAAAAAGTATCTGTAACCATTTGAAATTAGAGGCAACCGCTGCATTTTAATCACACAAAGGCGCTCCACATGTGTACCATGAACAGTTGTTTTTGATTTAAAATTTTTTTTTTACATTTTCAAGATTTAAAGCAAAAACAGCATGGTCTGACTTTGTGAAATTATGCTACATTAAAAATACCTGCACAAAACAAAAACAACAGATGGACTGAACGAAAATGAAAATTCACTCTCTGTCAATAAGTTGAGCTGGAACTTATAAACACTACTTTAAAGGGATAGTTCACCCAAAAATGAAAATCAGCCCATGATTTACTTTATCCTAGGTGTTTATGACATTCTTCTTTCAGACGAATACAATCTGAGTTATATTAACCCTCTGGGGTTCTTCATTTATGGGTCACACTCAGGACCTACAGGTCAAAAATTACCCGGAGGGCGGGATTAAGATAAAAAAGATTTGAGTAAAATCAATTAATTATATTTTTGTTCAATAATATTTTTTCTTTTAATATATACATAATTAATAATTAGTCATAATTTTATGATTTATAATTAATATTTATGCAATAATTATGACCCATTTTTTCCCATTGAATATAATAAAAAAATTATATATATATATATATATATATATATATATATATATATATATATATATATATATATATATATATATATATATATATATATATATATATATATATATATATATATATATATATATATATATATATAAAGGGACGCCTATATATATATATATATATAAATATATATAAATATATATATATATATATATATATATAAATATATATATATATATATATATAAATATATATATATATATAAATATATATAATATATATAAATATATATATAAATATATATATATATATATATATAAATATATATATAAATATATATATATATCTATATATATAAAGGGACGCCTCCCCCATAGGAAATGAAATGAAAAAAGTCCAATTAGTCATAATTTTATGATTTATAATTAATATTTATGCAATAATTATGACCCATTTTTTCCCATTGAATATAATAAAAAAATTATATATATATATATATATATATATATATATATATATATATATATATATATATATATATATATATATATATATATATTTTTTTTTTTTTTTTTTTTTTTTTTATTAAAGCTGTATTTCATTTTAGAGTCAAGCCTAGGCCTCATGAAAGCAATTTTTTAAATGAGATTGGTGCCATCCGGTGGACACATTGAGAATTTTTATCACGCAATAGCACATTTTTACCACTATAGTGGATCTTGCGTTTTATATTAAAACAATTTAAATCGTAGCTTCATCGGAATGGTCCGAAACTTGGTGACTTTATTGGTACTTGGTATATGAACACCCCAAAAAAATTCGGGACAGGATTTGAAAAGTCTAAGTGGTCGTAAAAAAAAATTGTCACACTCAGGACTTTCGGGTCAAAAATGACCCCCATAGGAAATGAATGGGAAATTGGAAAAAATATGAAAATACAGAGTTTTTTTGTGCATACAATCTACAAATCAGCTAGGATGCAGAAAAAAAGAACTCAACAGTGAAGGGGTGAATCTCTAAAACATCAAGAGTGCAAAACAGACACAAAAACACACGCACACACAAATGAACACGTGCCATTCCAAAAGCTAATTTTGTTTTTGTGTGTGTCTGTGTGTGTGAGTTTTTTTGTCTGTTTTGCACTCTTGATGTTTTAGAGATTCACCCCTTCACTGTTGATTTGTAGATTGTATGCACAAAAAAACTCTGTATTTTCATATTTTTGCCAATCTCCCATTCATTTCCTATGGGGGTCTGAGTGTGACTATTTTTTACGACCACTTAGACTTTTCAAATCCTGTCCCCAAGTCACCAAGTTTCGGACCATTCCGATGAAGGTACGATTTAAAAAAAAAAATTATAAAACGCAAGATCCACTATAGTGGTAAAAATGTGCTATTGCGTGATAAAAATGCTCAATGTGTCCACCGGATAGCACCGATCTCCTTTTTGACCCGAAGAACCCCAGAGGGTTAAAAAAGTCCTACTAATACAAGCATTATAATGGCAGTAAATTGTTGCCTCGTTTATGAAGTCCATAAAAGTGCATCTATCCATCATAGAACTGCTCCACACGGCTCCGGGGGGGTAATAAAGGCCTTCTGAAGCGAAGTGGCGCATTTGTGTAAGAAAAATATCAATATTTAAAACTTTATAGACTAACTAACCTCTAGCGGAAAGCCGTACCTACGGCACAGGGTAACCCCTGACGCAATTTATGACGCAGAATGTAGGAGTATCGCAAGCTTTGACGCCTCTCGCAGATAGTGCTGGGCAACAAACTCAGGCTCTCTTCTCTTATATCGAAATCCTCCGCCATTTCTCTTTAAAAATTCTCTATTTAGACTCTAATTCATGACCAGTGTTTTGTTTTGCTCTATCCTCTGCACTTGTCAATACGCATGCGTCAAGGGTTCAAAGGTCAAGGGTTACTCTTTCGCGGTAAATCGATGCATACGTCCATCCGCCGAGAGTTAGGGCGTTTTCACACCTACCTTGTTTGGTCCGGATTTTCGGACTTTTCAGTTTGGTCCGAATCAAAATGACAGGTGTGAAACCTCCCCCGTACCACGGTCCGGACCAAACAGAAGAAATTTGGTCCGACGAAAAGAGGTAGTCTCGGTCCGGATCAAACTGAACAAAGGTTCGGTTCGTTTCTAGTGTGAAAGCATTTTCTGTATGGTTCGAACTTTCAGAGCATTTACAGGAAGTTCCTGTTTATGTTTAAATATTATAACGTTATTTTTAAATTCAATCTAGGCTACATTGATTATGAAAAGTGAAAATATGCGCAAAATGTCAGAAGACAGAAAGTCAGAAATAATTTTGAACGAAATTTTTTATGATTTTGCTTAGAAAGCATTTCTTTAATGGGAATTTCGTTTTGTATAAATTGTATCTTAATTTTAATCAACGTTTAATCAGATAATTGCCTGGATTTAATAAATAAGAAGCAAATAGTCTATAGCAGACAATAATCGCAGGAGCGATCACATGCTTTACATGAACTGGAGCGGGTCTCAAATAAACCGAAACTCAGCAGGCTACTTGCCTCACAAACATGAGAAATATGTGTATATAAAGCTTGAAATGTCCACTTTTAAACGTAACGAATAAAAAATGCGCACTGTTCAATAGTGCCAATGATATGCGTCCGTCCGTTCATTCATTTTTGTAAAAGACGCTGACGTCAGACGCACGTCCGTTTACAAACCAATCAATGTCGAGATGCAGCCCACATAGATGATGACGAGTGGACGCAAGTGCGTCATGTAAAGTTCTTTAGTCCGCTCACATAATTGCAATGTGAAACCAAACCAAAACTAACCGAATGTATAAAAAGTATCAAAACATGAACTTCGGTTCGGACCTTGGTGCGGACTTTCAGGTGTGAAAACACCCTTAGTTATTGTAGTCTCTAAAGTTTTAAATACGGATATTTTTCTTACACAAACTTGCCACTTCGCTTCAGAAGGCCTTTATTAACCCCCTGGAGCTGTGTGGAGCAGTTATATGATGGATAGATGCACTTTTATGGACTTCAAAAATGACCCATCAAGTCAATGCAATTATAATGCTTGGATTAGCCAGGATGTTTTAAATATAACTCAGATTTTATTCGTCTGAAAGAAGACTGTCATATACACCTAGGATGACTTGAGGGTGAGTAAATCATGGGCTAATTTTCATTTTTGGGTGAACTAACCCTTTAATAGGCATTATACGGCAGTAAGAGAGAAAAAAATGGTATATGAAGACAGTCTGTTCCCTTCAGAGATACATTCATATAAACCCCCATTCCCCATTCAATATTTATGTTTTTCTTCCAATATTTCGAGCATTGCAAACAGTGCACTTGCTGTGCTTACTACAGTAGGCTACTATTTTCTCTGCTGGCACGCGCGTCTGTGCTCTTGTCTCCTCTTTGTGTCCATCGTCAGATTGTCCTGTTGTTATTGCCATTGCTATTATTCTTTTAAATTTAGAACGATTTTTAGAGATGAACCAGTCGACTGGCCTTAAATCAGAACGGGGTTGTGCCGAATTCTGACCCCTGTATGTGGTTTTAGTATTAAGAGTGGAGGTGGGGTTAGGATAAGAGGGTGGGGTTAAATGCTCAAGCTTTAAAGAGCCTGAGCATTTAAAGCAGAAGAAAAAAACTGCAGCGCGCACTTAATAAACAGAACGATATTGTGCGTTGGTGTGGACTCTAAAATAGTTATCGTTTATAGTTTTTGTTCTTTGTGTGAACAAGCCTTTACAGTAACTCGTTTTGACTAAAAGTTACATTAGGCGGACAATTTTATCCAAATGTATTTACGGTGAGAATAATACATGCAGAAGCAAATGAGAATGTTAACAATTGTCTAGAAGAATTACCACAAACTTTATAGGGACAGTCTTCTTTAATGAAAATGTAAGTGGTACGTTTGCTTTGGTGTATCTATGGAGACAAACAGACAGAGATTCTCTATAGACATTCCCAGAGCTCAGATATTATTACAGTACATGTTGCTTGTGTTCGAATTACAGATGTTACAGCAATAACTTTCCACACGCAGTGCCCCTGGTGTCATCAACAGATGACGAAGTAGCCTACTCTTTAACATGGAATAAATGCGCAAACAAGAATACACAAATGCTTGTTTCATTTTTCTGGACGATTCAAGTGCACACAAAAACACTATGAAAAATAGCAATATATGGAGCTTTCTCATAATGAAACCTACAGCAGGGGTTTCCAAACTGGGGTCCGGGGACCATCAGGGGTCCTCCAGAGGGTTGTAAGGGGTCCCCAGAAAATTTCAGAGAATAAAAAGAAAGCAAAAATGGTGCTTACATTTGTGAAATACAAATAATGTTTAATTGAAAATGTTCTTCTTCAGGTTTATACATCCAATATTAAAGTATAGCCAATTTAAGTTTGGAAACAATATGTTGGATTTACAATGTCACACTTACTATTTATATAACAGTTTAAATATTTTTTCATACATAAAAATAGATGGATTTTAGTAAGGGGGTCCCTCATAAAAGGTTTATCAAATTTGGGGGTCCTTGGCATCATAAAGTTTGAAAAACCCTGACCTACAGAACATCAGTTATTGGTATAAGCCTATTAGTAATGACTGTTCCCTGAAAAGATTCATAATAAAAGGTTAATCAAAATCGTATTAGTTATAATAACATTTAAATTGCAAAAGGGCAGCTGCATAGTGTGAAAGCTTTGGTTCTTGTAACAGCTTTGCGCCTCTAAACGCCTTTCCTAAGCCAGGTTATGCATGAATCGGCATATTCAGTGTGTGATTATGCTTGAACAAAATGATGATGCTTTGGAAAAGCGAGCCAAGCCCTTCTATTCCCCAAAGCCCGTGGTTTGACAGCTTTTTGGCAAAGCTACCTGTGGTCAAAAGTGTGCTGCTGCTGCTTTCAAACTCAAACTGAGGGGAAGTTTAGCAAAGCCATTTCCTCGAGTCCTAAAGAGACACAGCACTTCCAATTTCATGAATAGGAAAGAAAACGTTGACATTTACTCACCATCAAAACATGTAACTTATAGTTTTCTTCTGTGGAACACGGTCATTTTTAACGAAGGTGGGTTGTAAAGTTCCAAATGACAAAAAAGCACCAAAAAGGTATCATAAAAGCGGTCTATACGACTAGTGTGTAATCTTCTGAAGCCATACGATCATTTTCTGTGAGCAACATACATATATTGACGTTATTCTTGACTTAACATCTACTTGAAATCATGAGAGAAAGTAGCGATGACGGATTTATAAATGAATCGTTCTTTAGAGTCGGACCTTTCGAACCGGAGGAATCGGTTCACAAATATGCTCTGCATGATTCGTTTGGGTCCTGAGCTCAATTGTTTAGAAGCGATTTAACGCGTTTTTAATCAATCGTATGGCTTAAAAATACCTTTAATACAGCAATTTGAATTAGTTATATGAATGTAATAATACTGTAATGGTGCTTTTGTGTCCTTTAAGCTTGAAAGCGTCAGTCCCCACTGTAATTGTACGGGGAAATGACCAGTAATTATTAAAAATGTATCCTTTTTGTAGTAAATGGAATATAGAAAGTCACATATGGGTGAGTAAATGACAACACCTTTTATTTTGGGGTGAACTATCTCTATTTACGTTTGCATGTTCAAGGTGAACGTGATTTTACCAAGTACAACATCTTTGTTGATCCTGGAAAAACATTCCAATGAATCAACCAATCTGATTTGAGGAACAGTTTACAGTTTATGTCAAGTTTAGGCTTACAACCAGGGTTAGGTGCTTCTGCATCAGTGTAATTCACCAATAATTTCCCTCTGTTTTTAGGGATAAGTTATACTTTAAAAATGTTCTAGACATTTTTGGAAATTAATGTTGTTTCAGGATCAACAAAATATGTCTTACTTGACAAAATCACGATGACTGACACACATGGTCATGGGGGGAGAAAGTAGGACAGTATATCTACAAATTTACAAACTTCATCTCTCAGTCAGACCTTATAATTTTCTCTATCATGTCCACAATTTAATCACATCTGCCGACTACACTATGTGAAAGATGTATGTGATCTGTGCATAAATGTTCCATCAGACCAAAGCAAGCATATTGTGTCCGGCTGCGTACGCACAGCTATTTTTAGGCCTACCACTGTTTTAGGACACGGAACATCAGTAGAGGGCATGAATGCTGGGTGATGACAGCTCTGGTGCAACTGATGAGATCAAGATGTTGTTCAGAGAAATCAAAAGTGAGGACAAAATTGGCCTATGGGAATAGTTTTCTGAATGACATTTAAATTGCAATTATTTTAAATAGGACATCAGCAGGTCATTTGCTTTGTAACTTTCCATTTGGGATTAAAATCACAAAGCACATCTTTGAAACACATATTTTACATGAGCACCTAGGGTAAACTTGTCCCATCCGAATAGGGCTTAACTCAGGACATTTATTTAACATAAAAAGACAAGAGCGGCAGCACCTGTCGTGCCGTTCTATTTGCAGTGCGTCATCAAACCGTTTTGCATTAATTGTCCTATCAGAAAGAAGGTTTATAGTCAGCAGCTGATGAAGGCTTATGTGCATTGTTTTCATTAGCTGAATCACTGGAAGTAACCAGAGTCATTCCTCTACACGGGGTGATATTATGTTTAAGAAGCCAAAACAGACAGGCTGTCGGAATAATAACAACAACAACAGAAAGAAAAAAAAGCTGAGTAATCTTTGCAGAGGGAATACAATATGCACTATTGGCATTAAAATGTTTTCAGCAGACTTTTCGTAAAATCCAGTGATCTATGCACACACTTTTTATGCTGACTTAAAACACTGCAAAAAAGTAGCTGCAACCGACATTTAGTTTTTAGTAAATTAATACCACTTCTTTATAAAACGGATAGTATATATATATATATATATATATATATATATATATATATATATATATATATATATATATATATATATATATATATATATATATATATATATATATATATATATATATATATATATATATATATATATATATATATATATATATATATATACATATATACACTGTATACACACACACACACACACACAAGAACACATGAACTTTAATGACATCCCATTCTTAATCTGTAGGGTTTATTATGGAGTTGTCCCACCCTTTGCAGCTATAACTGCTTCAACTCTTCTAGGCTTTCCACAAGGTTTAGGAGTGTGTTTATGGGAATGTTTGACCATTCTTCTAGAAGTGCATTTGTGAGGTCAGGCACTGATGTTGGACGAGAAGGCCGGGCTCGCAGTCTCCGCTCTAATTCATCCCAAAGGTGTTCTATCGGGTTGAGGTCAGGACTCTGCAGTTCCTTTCCCTGGAACTGAGCAGCCAAGCCCAACCCCTGAAAAACAACCCCACACCATAACCCCCCTCCACCAAACTTTACACTTGGCACAATGCAAATCAGGCAAGTACCATTCTCCTGGCAACCACCAAACAGTCCATCGGATTGCCATACAGAGAAGCGTGATTGGTCACTCCAGAGAACACATCTCCACTCCTCTAGAGTCCTGAGGCGACGTGCTTTACACCACTGCATCCGACGCTTTGCATTGCACTTGGTGATGTAACGCTTGGATGCAGCTGCTCAGCCATGGAAACCCATTCCATGAAGCTCTCTACACACTGTTCTTGAGCTGATCTGAAGGCCACATGAAGTTTGGAGGTCTATAGCTATTGACTCTGCAGAAAGTTGGCAACCTCTGGGCACTGTGCGCCTCAGCATAAGCTGACCCCGCTCTGTGATTTAACGTGGCCTACCACTTCGTGGCTGAGTTGCTGTTGTTCCCGATTGTTTCCACTTTGTTATTATACCACTAACAGTTGATAGTGGAATATTTAGTAGTGAGGAAATTTCACGAATGGACTTATTGCAGGTGGCAACCTATCACGGTAGCACGCTTGAATTCACTGAGCTCCTGAGAGCGATCCATTCTTTCACAAATGTTTGTAGAAGCGTCTGCATGCCTAAGTGCTTGATTTTATACACGTGTGGCCATGGAAGTAATTGGAACACCTGAATTCAATGATTTGGAGGGGTGTCCCAATACTTTTGGCAATGTAATATATATATATATATATATATATATATATATATATATACACGTATACATACATACACACACACACACACATAATTGTTTTCATTGTTATGATATTTTTATTATAAAAATAATAAACTCTGCTAAACAAAAAAATATATAATTTACATAATCAAATAATATACAAAATATATTATAAATAATAAATTGAGCAGAATTGTAGAAAGTTGAAGTATTTTGAACACGATCAGCAGTGTTATTAATTGCAAACAACATTCAAATTAGTGATCCCAAAACAGTTCTGTGTTTTGGGTAACAGGTTGTAGCCTGATACCAAGGGACCTCGACCCTTCCCAGGCGTATACTGCTGAGCTGACGCAGGACATGCTAACAACAGCTCCTGGTACAGCATCCGTCTTCACCTCTGTCCTGTTCCCAGTGACCCGGTCAGTCATTATCCGACTTGAGATGTATTTCGCAAGTTCGAGTTTCAGAGCTGCGAGTTTCCACCCCTCCATTTGTTCCCAGGCTAAAATAAGAATTAGCAGCTCTTGCTAATTGCAGCTGCGATCAAGGTCTTAGGATTTCATTTTAGTGCAGCGCACAAGTCCATGAGAGGTCATTTTGGTTATGTCAAGAATCTTTCTGCAGTTTATAGAGATCATAAAGATAATAAAGAACTTAGTTTTTTTCTCCAACCACCCGAGACATATATATTTTTTGTGATAAAATGTAATTGATGAAATGTAATTCTCATCTGAATTGAGTTTTCAAGAAGGATATATATATATTTTTGAGCACTGCTAGGAACTGTAGAGTTACTTTGTGCAGTAATTTGGCTATTTGGCACAATGGAAGCTCATTTTAGAAAACAGTTTGAAGTATAATAATGCATGGATGAAATTACATCTCCACCACGCCACAGTTACTGGGAGCGTATATGGAGAGAGAGAGAGAAAATCAAAGAAAATCAAAAGCCTAGCTGGGTAAAATGGACCATTATAATGAGAGAGCAACATGATTGGCATAACATTCAGTATGTTGGAATATGGTCTTGTGACCGACCATGTGTAAAATAAACTCTTGTAATTTGTGAATTAACTCCCATTTGAATGCATTGGAAGTTTATTGCATAGGAGGCATGGAAATGTTCTTTAAAAAATCACCATGAAAGACTGAAAATACCATCTGAATAGGGTTTAATATGATCAATTTGGCCATGAAACTAATGGTGATAAATGGTGAAAATGGTATTTATATGCACAGACATTTTGGTTTAAGGGTAGCATACCTTGTTTAATCACTAGAGGGCAGTATATGAAACATGACTTATGCCAGTGACAACACATAATAATAATCAAAATGGAGTTAATGGAGTAATGAATCACATCAATAGTTTTTTTTTCACAGATGTTAGCTAAAAAAAACCAGCATGAAACATTTACAAGAAATTGTCTATCATACATCAAAAAGGAAAAAACAAGAAGAAGAAGTTGTAGACAGCATAGAAAACTAACATCCGAGTGCAGAATTCCTCAGATAGCTGGACAGTTTGCCATCCGCTCTGACGCATCCAGAGCAAAAGACTGAACTAATTAGATGAAGTTGCGAGATGTTTTCTACTCACTTCTTGCCCCCGTAGCATTACTCAACATTTCCCTCGAGTACGGAGCTCTATTTAAAAACATTTTTGACCTTCGTGTTTGACTAGGCTAAAGAGTAAGTGGATTAAGACAAGAAAAAAAAACACCCCTTCCTTTGCCAATCTCCTCCCACTCATCCACCAACGCTAATGTTGTCGTTCACATCTTAGCCTTTATCATCATGTCATTTATATACCAATGACCATTAGTAAAATTCAAAGGGGCCTGGGACAAAATTGGTGAACCATAACAAATTATGGAAGTATGTTTCCACCTGAGATTTTTTAAAAGCCTATGAAGTCACAATTTACAAGAAAATTTGAGAAATAAAGTCCTAAATATGCAAAATATAAACAGTCACATGTAGTGCATAGAATACTATTTAACTTACACACTCTAAAAAATAGCGATTAGTTTGTTTTAAGCAAACATTTAACCCAACCCAATTGCTGGGTTAAAACAACCCAATTGCTGGGTTAGTTCATTTTCAACCCAACTTGGGTTGTTTTTAACCCAGCATTTTTTATAGTGCAGTTGATCCAACCTTATAGTTGGTTATTGTATTGTATGTGAATATGTATAGTATGTTTAGTTACACATTGTCATGTTAACAACCAGTAAGTAAATCTCACAAACTTAAAGTGCGGTAGGATTGATGTCAAAATCAAAACCCGAAAGACTCATTTCGCCACTGGTTCTCTTGAGATTGATGTGACCCGTACTGGCAAAACGAGTCGCATTGAGCAAATGAGTTATTGAGTTATTGTTATTTTTACTTTATCTATTAAAAATGATGTAAGATTATTTGGAACCGGACAAAAAATTACCGAGCTACACCTGTTTGAAATCGATAAAGTCAGCAAAGTCAATTTTGCGCAAAATCAAGTTAAAGTTTTCTGAAGGTTCCAAAACAAACTCACCTAGCAACCATACACTCTAACAATGCTGGGTTAAAAATAACCCATGTTGGTTTGAAAATGGACTAACCCATCAATTGGGTTGTTTTAAGCAAACATTTGACCCAACCGCTGGGTTAAAACAACCCAATTGCTGGGTTAGTCCATTTTCAACCCAACTTGGGTTATTTTTAACCCAGCATTTTTTTGAGTCTACCTTAAAATCCCTGGTAATGACACCAAATTTGACACACACCAAGTCAAAACCAAATATCTATAATTTTAGAACCACTGTAGTGAGATGGACTTTGTAACGACGTCTTTAGTACCTTTTAAGGGTCTTGAGAGTGAACTGTGCCATTGTGCCAATGGAGGCCTTTCAGAGCCATCAGATTTCAACCAAAATATCTTCATTTCTGTTCCGAAGATGAACAGAGGTCTTACGGGTGTCGAACGACATGAGGGTAAGTAATTAATGACAGAATTTTCATTTTTGGGTGAGCTAACCCTTTAACTACATTAGTTAACATGAACTAATAATGAACTGCACTTATAAAGCATTTATTTATCTTTGTTAATGTTAATTTCAACATTTACTAATGCATTATCAAAATCTTGTTAACATTAGTTAATGCAACTAACATGAACAAACCATGAATAGCTGGATTTGTATTAACTAACGTTAACAAAGATTAACTAATGCTGAACAGAGGTGTTGTTCATGTTTAGTTCATGTTAACTAATGCATTAACTAATGTTAACTAATACAACCTTAATGTAAAGTGTTACCGGAAAATATATATATTCAACATTTTTCCATGATACGACAATTGTTTGGTTAACATTAATGAAACAGGCAGCCTACATATTAAGAAGTATTGTACCGCACAGATCTTATATAAATGTTTTTCCCCTACAGTACCAAACGTTCACTTAAGACATAACAGATAATGTGAATACTCGCCAAGACAGATGTTTTGAAATACTGTAATTCTGTGTATGTGTATATCGATATTCCAAGCGCTCAAGTCACTCGCACATGTGCTGTTGTACACGCACAGTCTGCCCGGACACTAAAATTGGGCTGCACACGGACAGTGGACGGCCGAAGTATACTTTGGGCTTTAAGGAGCTCTGCATAGGTCTGGAGGCTATGTGTGAACCTCCATTTGAGCCTTTAGAATCCTTGAATCTAAGGATGCTGCCTTGTCATTGGTTCTGGCATCAGCGAATCACGTTGGTGATCTTCATGCACTGTTGGTGCATCCCTTTTGCATTCCTCTGATTTAGATGAAGACTTGCTTTGTACACGGGTACATTGAGCAGATGCAGGCTGTGTGCTCGCTTGACCAGCTTTTTGTCATCTTTTCCAACTCGGCCAGTGGGAAGCCGCTATCCAAGTGATGTCTTTTGAATTGGATTGTAGAAAGCGGATTGTGGATTGGGTTGGTTCTGCCTGCAGGGGTGCGTGCACACTCTACGAGGGGCAAGGAAATGTCATGGGCATGTTTTAAGATTTGTGTGCAACTCTTTTTTCAGTTTTTAAACCAGGGGTCGTCACTCCCTTGAACAAGGAAAAGGGGTATGTGGCAGTGCTGGTCCCTTACGTTTAGTTCAGCGACTTTGTGGGGAGTGAATATAAGTCCCATAGTCATGTACCGAGTGAACCAGCTGAATGGGAACGTTGAGTTATGTATATAACTACTGTTACCAGAAGGAGGGAAACGAGGTACAAAAGTGAAGAGCTGGACTGAACAAAGGGAACTGCATTTATATGCTGTGGGCACGTAACCCCGCCCAACTCGCCATACGTCATTGGCCTTTCTGGCATGAATAAAGGTGTCTTCAGCAAATGGTGCAAGAGCGCAATATCCCATAGTCATGTGTTGTACCTCGTTTCCCTCTGAAGGAATTGAAAATAATCAAAGATATTTGATATTTGAAATCCAACAAAGAAATTAGTTTACTGTGGTCAACACATTTGCTTATCAGCGCGGTTTTAACATGCGCTTTTCTGAGCGCGTGCACTAAACGCCTGTCAAACACGTGATTACAGAACTAAGTAGTCGTCTAACTGTGCTAATACACACAAGGTTAACATAAACACAGTTGGATATGTCTAAAGTGAAAGTAAAATCGCGTGTGTCTATTAGATGCACGGAGGTCTTACATTGACAGCAGGCAGCCTAGTGAACATGCTGTCCTTAAAGGGACAGTTCACCTCTAAAATTATGTCATTATTTACTCACTCTAATATTGTTCCAAACCTGTATTCATTTCTCAATGACAGAATTTTCATTTTTGAGTGAACTATCCCTTTAATGTTAATACAACAACAAAAGACAAAGAGAAAATCACTCACTGCTCTTGACTGAAAAAATAATACAGTAGCTTTAATAAGAATCAATGTATATCTTATAGTGAAGTCTATGTAGTGTATTATTTTTACATTTATTCATTCAATTTCATACTTAAATGCTGCTGTTCAATTATTTTAAGTAAAATTAAGAAAGAGTATTGCAATAAAAAATAGTCTTTTTTCTCCTTAACCTCTTGCTGTTCCTGTCGCCTAAGAATAGAATAGCAAAAAACTGAACCGAACCGAGAACCGTGGTTAAAAACCGAGGTATGTATTGAACCGTGGACTAACTGTATTGTTGCATCCCTACTGTATATTAGCCAAACAGTGAATCTGTGCTGAAAAAAACTGTAGAGTTCGATTAAACACACATCAACAAATATGGAAACTACCAATCTGCTAAAGAAGGTTATCAAGCTTTTTGTCTAAAGCCATCTATGGGCAGTCAAGTTGATGTTGATGAAATATATAAGCAATACAGATGGACATTACTCTCAGTAAGCGCTTAGGGAGGCTCTGGTTGACACCTCTGTCATGCAGATAAACCTGAAATGATAAGTTGGGATTATCAGTTCAACTCCTACTGTGATGAAAAGGGCACGATGAAGTTCACGAGCACTCCGTGTAACTTGTACTGAGCCGCTGGGAGTACAGCAAGTGCCAATGACCGCGGCCAAACTTCGGTGTTGAGTCAAGTTAAAGGACACAGGTTCATCAGGCTACATTGGCATATTCATATATTGACAAATGCATGCACAACCCAAGCACACGCACATACACAAAGCAACTCCCACCTAGGCATGTCGATCATCAATCATCAACAGAGGATTTATGGAAAATCAGCTTTCTCAACGATAACATTAATCAACTCAGTGAAATTCCAGCACTACACCCGATCAAAGGTAGAAGCCTATATTGCATGTCAGTAACTGCATACGGTTTCTTAAAATAGTTTGGCAAAAGACTTGGTTACTACACTACAAATCACAACATAAAGGCTTGATATTCTATTCTCAGCACTGAGATCCAAGGAAGAAACCCAGCCATTCACTTCTGACCAGAATGATAAATTAGGAGTCACCGAGCTGTGGCAGACAGATGGAAAAGAGATAAACCTCTGCTGCGAGCCAAATGAGCCACTGAGAGGGGTGGGGGGGGGTGTTATGGGCTTGTATGTGTGTAGACATTTCTCTCCACTACTGTATTAATAATACAAGCAATAAATCCACAGTTTATGTACATCATACATGCAATATAGGTTAATTTGTTTATTAGGTATACATTAATTCTGAAGTAATATTGAAGCCACTGATGTTAAGTGATTATTTTCATGTTAACTTTAATAACTGACAAATAGCCAATATTATAAATCTGTCTTCTGTGTTTTACATATAAAATCTATATTATCTACCCAGCTAACGAAATGTTTAAAATGTCCAGGTTTTTTTTTAATAAAAATGTATTATCTTGGTTATATGAATATTAAGGGAACAATCCATTTTGCCAACATTATGGGAATGTTACTTTTGAATGTTTTCTGAAAGTTCTGAAACAAGTAGTGACTAAACAGACTAAAACGTTTCAGGGGAAAAAAGTTAAAAAACAATAAAACAAATTTTTTAAATATGCTAAAGTTTGGAGAAGATTATTAAACAACAGATGACTTTGAACAAATGTTCTATTAACGTTACTGGAAGATATTTCTTCATATGTTTAAGAGAACCTTGGCAGAAGTTCTGAGAATGTTCTACTGGGATAATGGTAGTATGTATTTCCCACATATATATATATATATAGTTTTATCTGGTAATATATTTCCCACACTATAAAAAAAGATAATAATATTATGGCATGCCGTTCAGGAAATTATTGTATTTATAATAAGAAGTTTGAATGTATGGAATGAAACTCAGAATGTATGGAATGAAAGTTGAATATATGGAATGAAACTTGATTTTATGGAATTAAACTCAGAATGTATGGAATGAAAGTTGAATATATGGAATGAACCTTGATTGTATGGAATGAAACTCGATTATATGGAATCAAACTTGAATATATGGAATGAAACTGAAAATATGGAATGAAACTGAATATATGGAATGAAACTTGAATATATGGAATGAAACCGAATATATGGAATGAAACTGAAACTGAAACTTTCATTCCATATATTCAGACTTTCATTCCATTTAATCAGGTTTCATTCCATATATTCAAGTTGCATTCCAAACATTCAAATTTGATTCCATATAATCAAGTTTCATTCCGAGTTTCATTCCATACATTCAAGTTTGATTCCATATAATCAAGTTTCATTCCATATATTCAGTTTCATTCCATACATTGAGTTTCATTCCAAATAATCAAGTTTCATTCCATATATTCAGAGTTTAATTCCATATATTCAGAGTTCTATTCCATATATTCAGTTTCATTCCATATATTCAGAGAGAGTTCTATTCCATATATTCAGAGTTCTATTTCATATATTCAGTTTCATGCCATATATTCAGTTTCATTCCATATATTCAGAGTTCTATTCCATATATTCAGAGTTCTATTCCATATAATCAAACTTCATATTATAAATACAATAATTTCCTGAATGGCATGCCATATAAAATAAATAAATAAATAAATAATTTTCATGTTTTGACAAAAGAAAAAAGTTATGTTGTTCAGATAACATAAGTTTCAGGTTACTTTAACCAACAATATGTTTTTACAATATACTTATTTTAATACATTTATCTGAATATATAAATATGTATTTTCTAATTAAGCTGCACTAAATGCATGCATTACATTGACATCCATAGATAAAATATGCTCTAAGCTCCTGCCATGTTTGTACATTTTTAAAATTGTTACTCATGCATGTCAGTATATTGCAGTATGCGTTTACACAAGAATATATAAATGTTTGTGTTCCTTGCCTTTATCGTCAGCAGGTCATGAATGTTACAGGCAGGCAGCCATGCTTCACCTTTGACCCTGGTTGCTGGCGTACTTTTGGTCAAAGGCTCAGAAACGCACCTGCTTAAAAGGCCAGCTGCTCATACCAGATATAACTTTATTGCAGACCGTTCAACCCTCACATTCACTTTACTAACAAAAAGATGCCTATACTGCATAACCGGATTGAATTTGACTGTTCCAGGCCTTGCTCAGGTTTCTTCCAAACCACGATCATAATCATCCAGATAAAAGGCTATTCTATTTCTATTAAGTCTTACATTCAGAATTGAAAGAACCCAGAGGAAAATCATCAGTAGCAGTGTCTAAGGGTTGATTACAAGGTCTGTGTGTAATAGTGAACAAGTCAGACATGTAGTGAAAACTATAATTATATACCATTTTAAACTCTTCACATTAACAGCTAATAGGGCATATAGGAGCTGGCCCTTCACATACAAATTACACTCATCTCCTCCTATTAAATAGCAGCTGCATTGAAGACATAATTATGTCAGACTGCTATTAAGTGACATTAAGATTGTGACTCAGAGGAAAATAAGGTCACATCACCTATATTTACAGTATTTGCTCTCATTTAAAGGGGAGTAAGAGGTAAAAGCTGAAGAATACATTAAATTATCTATCCTGTTCTGACGTATTTCCTATTCAAACAGGAGGTTGGGGCAGAACAAATTACACATTGTCCTTTTTTTGAAGCCAGTATGTGCCTGCATAAAAAAAGCAAAGATGACATAACAAATTTCCACCAATGTATATGCTGCTTGCAAAAATAATGCTTAATCAGAGTACAAAGCTACTTTTGAATTGCTGCTAAAGGAGAGAACAAAGTTTTGCCCCAAAATAGGGTGGTTTCATTCTACCAGTAGGGGATAAAGCTAACCAGCTAGAAGCAAGGGCTAACTAGCTAAACCTGGTCAGAAGCATAACTACTTGGCATTAGGAAGATGGGACATTTTCATTGTATTTTACTGGGAAAATGTATTTATGGGCATTTACACAACAAAAATTGATAACTTTTTATGCGTTTGGGCTGTTCATTTACACGACAATGGCATTTTGGGGGCCTGAAAATGCAAACTTTTGAAAATAAGTTTTTGAAAACAATTATATGGTCAGACGATAGCCGCATAGTTTCATTACAAAGTGACATCGCCAACTACTGGCCTGGTATGCATTAAACAGCGTTTTTAGTCATTTTCGGTGATCGTTTTGACAAATGTTGTCATCTGTACGTGAAGAACACACCTTTTACAAAACCTTAGACACATGAATTATCAATAGTCCATATTTCTAGAAAAGAAAGGCTGTTATCTGCTAAAGCTTTTAGGAAGACATTAGCATCTAGATGACCTCAAAGCTAACAGACATTGAGACAAAACACTCAAAATTTTGGATTCATGAGGTCTTTAAGGTTAACTCTAAGTTTAACTCTAGTTAAATTATCTTTTTTAAAAAGTGTTTCATTTCTTCCTCAGTTCAAAGCAAAACAGTATTTCTTAGATCAAATCCAGCAATTACAAAATGAGAACGCAAAAAAAGATTTTCCAGTGTCTCATTTTCCCAAATTGACTGTTCCCTGGGCAACGTTCATTGCTTAGCAACTGTCACATCTGATATAATATGCATCAGAATAAATAAATCTAAAACACGACTTTCCTACTTTGACAGCTTAGATTTTACCTCAGAGCATTAAAACAAAGACTGAAATAGAGCAGTTGTCAAATCAATGTTTCATTCAATAATTATCACAAGATTTAGTAAATTAACTAGTCAAAGACCATATATATATATCTTACATACACTATATTGCCAAAAGTATTGGGACCCCCTCCAAATCATTGACTTCAGGTGTTCCAATCACTTCCATGGCCCCAGGTGTATACAATCAAGCACCTAGGCATGCAGACGCTTCTACAAACATTTGTGAAAGAATGGGACGCTCTCAGGAGCTCAGTGAATTCAAGCGTGGTACCGTGATAGGTTGCCACCTGCAATAAGTCCATTCGTGAAATTTCCTCACTACTAAATATTCCACGGTCAACTGTTAGTGGTATTATAACAAAGTGGAAGCAATTGGGAACAACAGCCATGAAGTGGTAGGCCACATAAAATCACAGAGCGGGGTCAGGGCATGTGTAAAAACAATTCCGGGCTCCAATTGAACATTTTCTAGTGACCGATCACATCTAAATTTTTCAGTTGACCAAATTGAATTTCTGTGAATTGATGCAATTTAATTCAATTAAAATTCAAAAAATTAAATTTGGCCAACTAAAAAATGTAGATGTGATCGGTCACTAGAACATTTTCAATTGGAGACCTGATTTTTTTTACAGTGTGCTGAGGCGCACAGTGCGCCGAAGTCGCCAACTTTCTGCAGAGTAAATAGCTACAGACCTCCTAACTTTGTATGGCCTTCAGATTAGCTCAAGAACAGTGCATAGAGCTTCATGGAATGGGTTTCCATGGCCAAGCAGCTGCATCCAAGTCTTACATCAGCAAGTGCAATGCAAAGCATTGGATACTTTGCACGCCGCCACTGAACTCTAGAGCAGTGGAGACGTGTTCTCTGGAGTGACCAATCACGCTTCTCTGTCTGGCAATCCGATGGACGAGTCTGGATTTGGCGGTTGTCAGGAGAACAGTACTTGCCTGACTGCATTGTGCCACGTGTAAAGTTTGGTGGAGGGGGGATTGTGGTGTGGGGTTGTTTTCAGGGGTTGGGTTTGGCCCCTTAGTTCCAGTGAAAGGAACTCTTAATGCTTCAGCAAACCAAGACATTTTGGACAATTTCATGCTCCCAACTTTATGGGAACAGTTTGGGGATGACCCCTTCCTGTTCCAACATGACTGCGCACCAGTGCACAAAGCAAAGTCCATAAAGACATGGATGAGCGAGTTTGTTGTGGAGGAACTTGACTGGCCTGCCTCAAGTCCTGACCTCAACCCGATAGAATACCTTTGGGATGAATTAGAGCGGAGACTGCAAGTCAGGCCTTCTCATCCAACATCAGTGCCTGACCTCACAAAAGCTTCTAATGGTCAAAAAAAAAAGTTCAGGTGCATGTAAAGACAGGCGTCCCAAAACTTTGGCAATATATTTTATATATATATATATATATTAACTTGTGGATCATTTGGAATCCTTCACAGACTATCAGTAATCCACCATTAGGTTTGAGAACCACTTATCTAGCCAGTGTCATTAGTGGCCATAATCATAATTGCGTGCTATGCTCTGTCAAGTAATTTTTAGAAACTTTTAAAAGTCCTCCATGCACAACATAGCTTGTGCCATACCACTGCCATGTCCATTCTATAAAAGCTTCACTCATTCCTTAGTAATGATTCCTATGTAGCACTGTGGGAAATACAGACAGATAACTTCGATGCCAACGCACTGGTTCCTAAGAGTCACTTAAAGTGCCTTCTCAGTGGACTTCCTGTCCTTCTACCAAAAAAAAAAAAAAAGGTGGCAAAAGTAATTTGGCTAATCATTAGAAGAATTATTAGCTGAAAGGTAACACTCCCAGCTCATGCTACAATGATAAATGTTCGTGATGGGGTCAGATGCTTGGTCAGAACTGCCAACAGTTCCTTTTGGCTTCCTCCTCTATGGGTAAACCATACAAGATGTATATCATCTCCCATCAAGCAATTTTGCATTTAAAAGATGTCAAAACACAGCCTGACGTCTAAGGTAAAACAAGGCAAAATTTGGGCTGCCAGAGAATTTTTCATAGGTGTCTAACCATAGCCCAAGAATAGACTAGTCATCTAGAACATGAACATGTCAAAGAAATGAAACCCAACACCTTTTAATCGCTGTTAACTTTGCTTACATGATGGAACATCAAACATTTCGCAAGACATGTAACCAAATTCAAAGTTATTTTGGCTAGAATTGAGTTACTCATAGGCGGACTATATAGGGTCTATGGTTAACCAAGATGGTGAAATGACGCTGTTGCTTGCTAGGCGTTGAGTCTAACTTGCATGCAAGTCAACTTACTCCACAATATTTCATTAGCATTCAACTTATATTTAAAATTGCAACAGGGCTACTACAATGGTGTTGCATTCTTGTTCTAATTAAGGTTTTTGTGAGGTCTTCTGAATGATAAAATACAGGAATGGTAAATGGAATCACCTATGCCTTTGGGAGCAAACAAATCCAAGCCGCCTCCGTCAGAGCGACAGCTGCTGATTAAAACAAGCACCATGAATGGTAAGTAGAAATGGCATGACTTATCCTTGAACTTCAGTGGGAAACTAGAAACCTGCTTTGAGAAAGAAAAAAACAACAACAACCAGCAGCTCACATTTGCTCAGGCCGAGTCGCTGGGTTAATCGTGTCCACTTGAAAAGTGGCATTAGCCCAACGTTAATCCGCTACATCAAAAATAAACATCCCATTCCAGCAGGTAAACTCAATTAGAGATGATTATCACATTATTTTTTGCACAATAGAGAATTATAATGTCTTCAAGGGGCAAAAGTTGGACCACCATTATCTAGGGTCTAGCCGACCACTATCAGAAAACATTCTGCACAAAAAACACGAATCTGTGAATAATGTACTATTAATAAAAAACAGTTTGACCCTGAAGTCCCCTAGCAGTGTTCAGAGTTACTGACACATCAGCACTGCCCGCTGGGTTTTTGGCTTAATCTCCCTAAAGCTTCTAATGGCACGGCAGAATGAACAAATATTTAAATGCCTCAGTG
Source organism: Gobio gobio (assembly GCF_949357685.1). Classification (NCBI taxonomy): domain Eukaryota; kingdom Metazoa; phylum Chordata; class Actinopteri; order Cypriniformes; family Gobionidae; genus Gobio; species Gobio gobio. Next base: position 13,874,864 of record NC_137121.1, on the reverse strand, counting down.
GATACAGCCACGTCTAAAATTACACAGAGGGGGTCATGTCTTTTTTTTACCAATATTATTGAAAAGTGTAAACAACATCTAGAGTGCCACACACACACACACAAAGGCGTGCGAACATTCAGTTCTATAACTAAAAAATAGCGTCAAAGGTTGCAGATATCACATCCCCATAAGTGGCAAGGTGATTTCATCACAGACAATACCACTGAATCCCTCTCTAATCCAGACAGACAGAGTCTATAAATTATAACCTACACCTGTGGGAAATAGACTCCCTAAAGCCAGAAGAGCTTTAATGCTTTCATTCTCTCTCAATGACATTCTCCTGGCACGAATGTATTGTGGTAGTGACTGTCACTCAGCAGTGGTCCTTGTTTAGTTACATAATACCACAGGATAAATATCCCGACATTTGAGAGGCAAACTCATGGATCGTGAAAAACAAGACGGGGTCGGGGTCAAGGAGGACAGATATTGAAAACTGCTGAGTTCACTGTTGAGGCTGCAAGATAAAAATAATGCCGATGGAAATAACTCTATCTCTCGTCTTAAGCTTGGTTAAAAGAAAAGAGCAGGTGGGGCTTGAGACATTCCATGAGGTTGCCCAGAATCCATGAGAAGTGCCAAGATCAAGACGGCAAAGACAAGAGCTCCGCCCATCCCGCTGGCTCGCCAATCACAAGGTAGTGCCTAAGCACACATGCAAATGTACGCCTATGTCAATCGGGCCGAGTATCTCGATAATCAAGCATGCATTTCGAGGTTGACGAACATTTTGTAAATGTACCCTGTGATCCTTTGCAACAAATACTTGTTTCCTTGAGCGCTCTTCCAAGACTTAAAAACAAAAGGTGCAACAAGCTCATGCAACCTGGTCAAAAAGCTGCAAAAGCACTGTACGCGAGTAAAACAAGACATTTGCATGTGCAAGCTCTGGTGTGAGCTTTCTTTACACACAGCATGCTCTTGCCAAGTGTTGATGTGCATTCAGAGCATTGCAGAGATTCATCTTCTTGCTTACCCCCATTAGTGAGGCTTCCACACTCTCTCAATGTAGCTGTCCAGGTGAAGTGACCCGGCTTACTGTAGCTGTACATCTTGGGATGGTCAATAGAGTCAGAGCCAAGTACAAAAGTATATAGGACAAAGAATAACACAAAGTGCCAGTATGTCCAGTGTAGATTCCTGTCTGCTTCTACCTCCTCCCACTGCCTCTAGCCCAGTCACTGAGTCCTGAATTTAAGGGTCGCACCTGGCCGTTTTTTAAAAGCCCCCCCTCCTCCCTTTTGGTAAACCCCAGCTGGATTCCGGCCTGACAAAAAGTAACAGGGTCAAATGTACCGTAGGGGCCACTGGGATGTAAATCAGTCCTGGGTGCACAAGCTGTCTAGGGTGGTGTGGTGGCTTTCTGCGGGGGGTTGGTGTTGTGGTTTTATGCAGCTTCTTTAGACAGCTTATGGCAGGGTTTTTAAATGTGTGTGTCTGTGTGGTTGCATGGGCGGTAGACTCAGAAGCTGCCAATGGCGGACGTCCAAACTGAGTCTCGGCCTCTTGATGTGTCCGTCCACACCACACAATATGAATAGCATGTTATGCCAGGAATGCATGAGTGAAAATAAACCCCATTTACGAAAGCATGCAACAGGCTTCCTTTGATCGGCATGACACAAAAGCTAACAAGTATCACTGCATCTATGTTGTCCACATTTAAGGTTACGTATTCTTTTACCTTAAGCTCTACTAAACTGAATCAGAACAAAACAGCTGTAAATCACCACCTAAAACCCCCATTAGCGTCAACTCGGTTGCCAAATTCAGACAGTGATGTTTAGTTGCAACAATCACAGGAACTTCATGTGGTGCAAGAACATTAGCCTGCCAAGAAGGAAAGTGCACAAAACCGTTAGGCATGCATGGAAAGCTCGGAGAAGCATATCTTCTAAAGACGGCTGCCTACAACTACAAATTTACGACTGCTTGGCCGTCTCCCAACCCTTTAATTAACACTTTACATCGGGAGAGTGACTTCTGCTTGCTGCAGAGCTTGTCAGAGGGCCAAATCTCTTCTGGTCTCTAGGTCTTGCTTTCCAAACCACTTACTTGCTGTCCTTACATTTTGCTCAGGTGAAGTGTGGATTTCAGCTGAAAATCCGTCTTTAGCTTAGCTACCCTAAAAACGCCAGCATACTTGGATGGCAGTAAGTGATACACAACATTAGTCCATACAATAAAAGCCATTGGGGTCCAATATTGTTTAGATCCCATTGACTTTCAAAATGTTCTTTTGTGTTTCAAGTCATACAGATTTGGGACAACATAAGGGTAGCGTTGACTTCGGTAACTTGTCGTTACTGAAATTTAAAAAAATGTGACAATACCAGCATTTCCCTCTAGCATTTTGAACGCTGTTGAACGGATTTTGATTGGCCATAGTGTTTACACTCTCAACATATGTCTCTGATTGGCTACAAAGATCAACGCTCTTCACCGAGCGCTTACAAAGATACACATGGGAGCGTTTGAAAGCAGGCGTCTTAGACGGATCAGCTGATATCATATCTGGCTATTACATGTCATATAGCCCATAACGCTCTCACACATTTATTTTTTAGCATTGTTGGGAGGAGTAAAATGTTTCAACAACTAGATGCATTTAGACTTTAGTTTTGACTGTAATGCGGCCCAGACCACCTCCTGAAGTGGCTTTTAGTATTTGTAAATTTTTTCTAAATGCTCCTGTTGTCTTCTGAGCCCAGACTTGAGTTTTGCTTAACATTTGATACATTCAAGAAGCGTGTTTTCTTTGAGCAGGTAAAATTAAAGGTTCAGTTCATATAACTGACTGACAAAATGATATACATGAGGATGCATCGTGACATCGAACCGAACCGAATTGATGGCATCATAATCGTAATCGAACCGAAATGTGAGACCCGTGTAGGTTCACACCCTTACTCCACACACAAGACAGTCCCCCGCGATTATGCGATCGCATGATTTAATGCATAATCAGCCAAAGTCCGCATATTTATGCGGGGGCCGCATTTTTTCAAATACGCCGCACTTTCGCCGCGTAAATTGCCTATTTCCGCGTGCAAAATATGCGGGGCTAGCATGATTTCATAATCCCCGCATTTTCGTTGCAAAAAAAGTCATATATATTAGCAGAAAGTTGAACATTTTTTGTTTACTTCACACAAGAGCCGTCATTTCCCCCTATTGCCATGGGAACGTTTTGAAGTGACGTAATTACCCGACGTGAACGTCATCGAAAAGCTGCAAACCCCGTGGTGAAACCATAGATATTGGTGAAACCATGATGAAGCACGCAAATTCCCATTTGCCAACAAAAATAACAGCAAAAGACCACGCAAAGCAGTTTCCTGGTGTGTTGACCGATTTAAAAAAACAGCATCATGAAGCTTCGAAGCGTTATGAATCAGTGAGTCGATTCAGCGGTTTGGATCGCCAAAGTCACGTATTTCAGCAGTTTGACACGCGATCCGAATCATGAATCGACTCACTGATTCATAATGCTTCGAAGCTTCATGATGCCTTGTTTTGAAATCGGTCATCACTATATAAGTTGTTATTTAGGTTTTGGCACAAAAACTATTATCGTTGCTTCATAAAGTTATTGTAGAACCACTGTAGTGAGATGGACTTTGTAACAACGTTTTTAGTACCTTTTTATGGGTCTTGAGAGTGTAAAGTGCATTGTGCCAATGGAGGCCTTTCTGAGCCATCGGATTTCAACTAAAATATCTTCATTTGTGTTCCGAAGATGAACGGAAGTCTTACGGGTGTCCAACGACATGAGGGGAAGTCATTAATGACAGAATTTTCATTTTTGGGTGAACTAACCCTTTAAGAGATTGCACTTTGTGCATTGGAAGCATTCAAATGTCTGTTTTGTATAGCTACCTCTGTAAAACAGGAAGTTATTTATTCTTTTTTTCAGAAGTTGTAGCATATACCTTTTGTAAAGCTACAGAACTTGTTTGACTCAATGTTTTGTAAATTTGAGCCATGTGTTTATTAAGGCCTTCAATAAAACAAGATGAGAACTTAAATATTCCCAGCACTTTCTGTGATGTAGTGCTTTTTTTCTCTTTTTCATCAAACCACAGTTTTTGCAAGTTCCCGCAATTTTATCGCATAAATATCCCGCATTTTCCATCACATTTTTTAAGAAAACGTGCCGCATAATCAAGGATTTTTGCCCGCAACAATCACAAAAAAAGCCGCATTTTCCTGGAAGCAATGACTAGAGGAACAAAACGGTTACATTTCTTATCATTATGTTTGTGGTCTCTCACATTTTGAAAATCTTATAAGAGTTTAAAAATCTTTTAGTGTGGCCCCAGCTTAAGCTGCAAGACCTATTTTGTCCACCAGCATCACATGAAAAAACTAAATGGTTGGCAAGGTTTACGAGAAAAGTTTCCTCCACACTAGGCTTCTTAACTAGCAAGCTGCTAACTGTTTGAGCCTTGCTGGCAAGGTTGTGCAACCATTTCGAATTTAATTGAGAATGCCTTTTGAATTGCAATTAAATTCTTGAATATTAATTGAGGTAGAAAGTAATATCCAGAAATTCAACTTAAATATGACTGCAGGAAGAAGAATTACAATGAATGGAAAGTCGTTTTTAGGGACGGACAGACAGACAGATAGATGTAACATTCACAAGTGTAGAATGTTGAAGTTCTTGAACCAGTGCAAATGAGACCATGCATAATCTAAAGTTGTGTTTCTACTGCTTCAAGAGCTTTCAAAAGGGAGCAGAAGATGGTCTTGACAAGCATCCAGCTTCAATGGTACAAGCATGGGACCTGAGGCGGATTTTGTAGCTATTGTTTATCTCTGAGAGGGGCAAAATATATATAGAGCTCAAGGTACACAAGCTGGCTCGAGAACAAACAGGTGGTTGAAGGGGCTTATGAAACCACAGGTCCAGTAGCCAACTGGGAGCCGTGGGCAGTTTAATCCCAGCCTAGGCAGGCAGAGCGTAATCATGTTTTCTGAGGATACGTTTCCGCAGACCCCATCAAGTCCCTCACAAAGAGGTTTATCTTCATCTCTAAAACAACGGAGCACTCCTCTTTCTCTCTCACCTTCCCTGTGGCATCACTCTCCTTAGACAGGGAACAGCACTTCACTTGTTCTTCCAGAATTTTGAGCACAAACATGTTAAATAAGTTATCAACCCGAGTGATGCAGGGCACCTATGACAGACTTCTATGCCAAGCCCCTCAGAGGCCCATAAATAAATAAGAGCAGAGCTGAGGATCCTGGGAAGAGTGTTCGCTACTCAAAGCTGTCAGTTAACAATCCATCTTGAAGTCCTGATGTGAACCATTCCCAAGTTAAAAGCACAGAACATTTTTTTTTGCTTCATGGCTCCTCCATCCCTTTTGTAACACTTCACAAACAAGCTCCGCAGCGTCAATTGTTTGGTTTACAATTTTGTGCATGATACAGAGAAACAGTAGCACAAACATTGTTGGAATCTCTGTGGTTCAGTGAGGAAAAGAAAGCACATACAAGCATTTGCTTCCTGAATCAATAAGTGAATGAGAAAATCAAGTACACAGCGGGCATCAGGAAATTATTGATGAACCGTGTGGGCTGGGTGTAATCCTTGAAAGTCTCACCAAGGACACACTCTAAACTATGAAGCCAAAATAAATTATTGCAGTCCAAGCGGAACATTTTATAAGCAATACATTCATTTTAATAAAACACTACTGATAAAACTCAATGTGCACCATTAACTAATTTGAACAATCAGTCATTAAAGTCCCCATGATATCAAAATAGAATTTTTTTGGGCCTTTAGTATGAATATGTTACCCTTACTGTTATCTAAAAGCCGAAACAATGACAAAATTTGCATTTAGAAGATATAAGCATTCAAAACTTACAGTCTCTCACTTCAGACAATATGGATCAATGACTCTGAGACCTTGCATAATCTAAAGCTGTGTTTCTACCGCTTCAAGAGCTTCCAAAAGAGAGCAGAAGATGGGCTTGACAGGCATCCAGCTTCAAAGGTACAAGCATGGGACCTGAGGCGGATTTTGTAGCTATCGTTTATCTTTGAGAGGGGCTCAAGCTGGCTCAAGAACAAACGGGATAAATATGGATCAAATAATTTGATGACATCATGCTCCATTTCATCTTCTCATCAGATTTTCTGTCCAATCAAATGCTCTCGAGAATCTACAGCTGAAATTAATGTTCACATATTTACTATTTTCTACATGGTGAATGGCACATAGTGCACTATATAGAGCACAGGGAACGATTCAGATAGCATAAATATGCTTTCCATTGGGGCAAATGAAGTCTGGATTCACGTTAGTGTCACACAAATTGCCACAGTACGCTCCAGAGACACGACAGCACAGAGCGGATCATATTCGTATTGGACTCATTTGAATTCTGCACAGAATGCTGTATTTTAAAGCGATATGGGAGATTAGGAGGAGAAACGGTTAGAGATTAGGAGGAAACTGCGGCTTCAACAAGTTCAACGGCTCTGATCAAGCTGAATTATAAAGGAAACGCTATTGGCTATTTTTTTTAAAAAGGAGAGGAGCTGTTCGATATGTCCTGCCTTGTCTTCCTGTTTCAGGGGAAATTACATCAACACATTGAATAATGCTGCGCGTTTCAAGGCACTTATTTGTTTTAAGTCTGACAAGACTTGAACATAACATCAGGTTGCAAACTGATTGCATGATAAATATTAACGCTACAGAATTTTTTTTTAGACCGTATAAAGTCATGCAAAGAATACCCTCACAGTCCATAAAACAAGTTGTTTTAATGTTCACAGTTCATGAATTCATTTCTAACGCTTTTGAAGGAGGTGGGCTTGTTCAAGTGATGACAACAGTGTTTTAATTTCACATCCGAGGCCAATTTTCATTCCATGCTTAGACCATCTTACAGGGGAATTACGCAAATGTGGATACTGAGACCCTTAAGCAGACATACTTGTCATCTAGTGCGCTTAGCAAAAGATAACCTTGGTATGAAATGCACGTAGACAGACATCTCAAATTTCTGGCTCCCACCAGTTATTAGATTTAATTTCTCTCAGGTTTTAAGAGTGGATGATTGTTTATTTTCATCTGATAACCATAGTAAAGTGAGTGAGCAATATGGCAGTAATCACAACAAATCAAAAGAGAGACTGGCTCTTTATCTCTCATGTTTTATCTCAAAGGAAATTGAAGTCTTTTGCATCTGATTCTGTGTGAAGCTATGGGTTTAAAAGCCGTTTTCCACCTCAGAGTAAATAAATATAAATGTGACTTTATAGGATAATTGTGACATTTAAAACTCAATTACTGTGTAAATTCGCAAAAGTATTTATGATTTTGTAGTTATTTTGTAGTCACAATTAATTTACAAGACAATTCATGATATAACTGCAGCTAGTATCTCACAATTGCAACTATTTCCCCCGCTGTAATTGTGGCTTAATATCTCAAAATTATTGTGACTCTATTTTAAGGCAGAAAATGGCATACATGGGTCTCTTGTGAATATCTTGCTCCAATTTTTATATAAATAAACGAGACTGCTATGGATAGGGAAAAAAATAGGAAGCCACTGAAATCATCAGAAAAATCTGTCAAAAATGTTTACTTCTGAGCAGCCAGCGATGCTTAATACACTGCTGATCATGAGTCCAATCGCCATCTGCAAATCTCAACATCAAATTAAAGAGGATGACTCATTCCCTCGTGGTCCACTAACTTAAAAATACCACGTTAAGCATCTTTTCTTGCCATTAATGGTATTTTTGGAGAGAGACGTGATCAGAGGGCACAACGTTCACTGCCAATTCTGTATCTCCCTATCACAAGACTCTTTTCCCACCTGTCCTCAAACCTGAATGGGATGTGCATCTTGTATTTTGTTCCCAACGCAACAGGACCTGTGCTGTGGAAGTATCCCGCCACGGCCAGGCTTAGGATTTTCCACTGTGCTCTTTTGTGTGCCAGAAAGCCTGCCTGTCACTCAAAGTGCCGGCTGTAACATGAGAAATGGACCAAGCACTGGCACTCGCATGCTAGGGATGGCTGAAATAGCACTTTCCATAAAACATGCAGAGAGAGGGCAGTGAAATCTGACCTCAGGATTGGCTGCCAGTTCTCCCATGCAACCCACTCCAATATCCTTATCCCGCCCTCCCGCTCTCCAACCTATTAAAATCCTGCACCAGCAACCTTACAATAAAAAGTAAACATGTACAGAGAGAGAGAGAGAGAGAGAGAGAGAGAGAAGCCAAGGGTCTTTCTGAAATTTCATCAGTCATTTACTGCAGCTGCAAAAAAACACAGTGGGTAAATATCTGTTTGTTAGTTTGGAAGGGGGGGGGCATATTCTACACAAAAATATTAATTAGATGATTAAATATTCAAATCAACTCCTATCAAATGCATTTTCACTGTATGAGCAGTAACGCAAACAAATTTACAGATTTATGACTTGTGCATGTGCTCGGAATGTGACATCATCAGCTGCATACAAAGCAAATCCATACTTTCCATTAATGCAACATCTGCATGTGAACTTTCATTAAGCCACTGTCAATACAAAATTTTGACCAAAAATCAAGAGTCCAGCACTCTGTAAAGTCTCCTCCAGCACATCCCATAGACTTTCATGTGTGAAAATGATTCTTCATGCTCCCTCCCACCACTCTTTCACAATCTGAGCCTGATGAATCTTGACATTGTCATCCTGGAATATGGCCATGGTGTGTCTTCCTACATGGTTGTTTAAGAAATGAAAAGCAGCACACTCCATCAATTAGGGATAGACTAAACATACACCGATCAGGCATAACATTATGACCAGGTGAAGTAATAACGCCGATTATCTCTTCATCATGGCACCTGTTAGTGGGTGGAATATAAACACATGCAGCAATGAACATTTTGTCATCAAAGTTGATGTGTTAGAAGCAGGAAAAATGGGTAAGCATAAGGATTTGAGCGAGTTTGACAAGGGCCGAAATGCGATGGCTAGACGACTGGGTCAGAGCATCTCCAAAACTGCAGCTTTTGTGGGGTGTTCCCGGTCTGCAGTGGTCAATATCTCTCAAAAGTGGTCAAAAGAAGGAACAGTGGTGAACCGGCGACAGGGTCATGGGTCATGGCTCATGGGTGGCGAGTTTGAGGTGTTGACTTGGCCTCCAAATTCCCCAGATCTCAATCCAATCCAGCATCTGTGGGATGTGTTAAACAAACAAGTCCGATCCATGGAAGCCCCACCTCGCAGCTTACAGGACTTAAAGGATCTGCTGCTAACATCTTAGTGCCAGATATCACAGCACACCTTCAGGGGTCTAGTGGAGTCCATGCATCGACGGGTCAGGGCTGTTTTGGCAGCAAAAGGGGGACCAACACAATATTAGGTCATAATGTTATGCCTGATCGGTGTATAACATGCTAGAAACATGATAATCACTGCAATAATAATCCAACCATAGACTCTTAAACATTTGCCTATTTAAATTCAAACAGCAATTTTTTATATATGGAATATATATATATACGGTATATATATGCACTTGATATCCAGTATACAGTCTGGGTCCTGAAGCAAAACCCTCTGAGAGCCACATTGCTTTATAACACTTTTTTTTTCCTACAATGCATGGCTTGTTATCTCCCTCTTGTGGTCACACTGTACTTCACATCCTCATAAAACTACAGGAGAAGGATGTCATGACAGCTCTTGACATGGTCATGACAGCTAATAGCACACACTCATCTTGACTAGCCTGACAGGAAATGGCATTAACATGTAAACACTATTTACATGCATTATACATAATACACTGCTGGATTTAGCGGTCTATAGTATTTCAACCCAGCTCATTTAAGACTTTATGAACTCACTGGCCAGTATAAGCAGGGCAATTAACATCAGCAGTAATCAGAGGAGATATATGCAGATGGGACACATTGAGTTATGAGAGACTCGTAGGGAATGGGAAGACCGGGTCTCGGATTTACAGCCACCGAGTTCAAACAGAGTTTCATTTGTGTTAATAAAGGTGCTTCGCTTGAACTGCGACTCTGGGGAAATGATAAGATCAGACACACGCGCTGCCGCATATAAAATACTGTAAGAGAGCTTTTATATTGTTCATACAAAGCTCATAAATTGCATTAAGTTGCTTCACAAGCCAGGAGTCAATAGCCCAATTCAGCGATAAACCACACTATTTGGGAATTCTTTTCAATGAATATTAAATGAATTAAAATAACGCCTTTGCAGAATTTGACTAAAAAGTAAAATAAATATTCAGAAATAAACTAGTAGTGTTTATGAATGTTTTTTCTAAATATTTCTCTATAAATATATTTAAATAAAAGTAAGCCAAGGTCGACTGCTGCAAGCACAGTTTAGATTTAAAGGCAGAAAATTCTCCTCATCTGATTACATCCTCATTAACTCTCATCTTACCCTTACTGGATGATGAAAGATAAAAGGGAACAGATGTTATGAGAGCGAAATGAATTTCTGCATTTCAGTTTCACATCTTATGTGATGTGAAAAGCTCTCAGGCATGGTTTACTACTGCAAAACCTTCTGCTTTCATGGCTGACCGTCAGTAATTACTCTCTAGCCACAAACCAGCATGATCAGAGCACAGGAAATATTGGAAAGCTGCACAGAATTACAACCAACATTAATAACACCAACACAAACTTCGCAAAAGCAAACCGTTAGAAACTTTCACAACCACTATGGGCTGTTAAGATGTAAAAATGGCTAAAAGAACCATAGACATATTCCTGTACATACAAGTCTTTTGAAGTCATATGATAGCGTGAGTAAGACTAAACGTTTGGATTGTTATGGTACTTTTATGGGTTTTTAATTTTTTTGTCATTTTTGGAGCTAAACAATTCTGGTCACCATCCACTTAAATGTAAATAAGCAGTAACAATAAGCAGCATGTGCATCCTGCCTAACATTGCTTTCTGTGGACTATGGAAGAATTTAAAAAGTAATGCTGTTTTGAAACATGAAGGTGAGTAAATTACATAATTTACATTTTTGTGAAAATCCATGCAGACAAACAAGATCAATACTTCACAGATGGTGATGACGCGCTTCCACATTTATTAACATCGTACATCTAGCTATTTTTACATTTTCATTGTTTTTTTTTTTTAAATGTAATGTACTGTTATGACACTATACATTATGTTACTATATATTACCTTGGCATTACATTCCATAAAACTAGTTAACTCTGCTGTGTGAGTATTTTAACACAACAGCTGAGAGAGTGACAGCAACGTAATACGTTGAACCATAATCTCTTAATAATTAATTTCCTTTTTTGGAAAGTCAGGGAAACACTATAATGTAATCATCACGGCACCTGTTAGTGGGTGGGATATATTAGGCAGCAAGTGAACTTTTTGTCCTCAAAGTTGATGTCAGAAGCAGGAAAAATGGGCAAGCGTAAGGATTTGGCCGAGTTTGACAAGGGCCAAATTGTGATGGCTAGACGACTGGGTCAGAGCATCTCCAAAACTGCAGCTCTTGTGGGGTGTTCCCGGTCTGCAGTGGTCAATATCTATCAAAAGTGGTCCAAGGAAGGAACAGTGGTGAACCGGCGGCAGGGTCATGGGCGGCCAATGCTCATTGATGCACGTGGGGAGCGAAGGCTGATCAGTGTGGTCCGATCAAACAGACGAGCTACTGTAGCTCAAATTGCTCAAGAAGTTAATGCTGGTTCTGATAGAAAGGTGTCAGAATACACAGTGCATCACAGTTTGTTGCGTATGGGGCTGCAAAGCAGCAGACCAGTCAGGGTGCCCATGCTGACCCCTGTCCACTGCCGAAAAGCGCCAACAGTGGGCATGTGAGCATCAGAACTGGACCACGAAGCAATGGAAGAAGGTGGCCTGGTCTGATGAATCACATTTTCTTTTACATCACGTGAATGGCCGGGTCCATGTGCGTCACTTACCTGGGGAACACATGGCACCAGGATGCACTATGGGAAGAAGCCGGCGGAGGCAGTGTGATGTTTTGGGCAATGTCCTGCCATCCATGTGGATGTTACTTTGACACGTACCTACCTAAGCATTGTTAAAGACCATGTACACCCTTTCATGGAAACGGTATTTCCCTGGTGGCTGTGGCCTCTTTCAGCAGGATGATGCGCCCTGCCACAAAAGCAAAAATGGTTCAGGAATGGTTTGAGGAGCACAACAACGAGTTTGAGGTGTTGACTTGGCCTCCACATCTGTGGGATGTATTGAACAAACAAGTCCGATCCATGGCGGCCCCACCTGGCAACTTAGGACGTTATGTTATGCCTGATCAGTGTATATATATATATATAAAACTAGCACTCGGATAAAAGCAACAAACACCATTTTTAGTCGTATGCCTACAAATGTATTGAATGGTTATGGGGCTATTTAACTATTTAGGCCAGAGATTCCCAAACTATAATACATTCATATTTTAAGCTAATATTTCATTAATTTAATAGTACGTTTGTGTGTTCATGGTTCTCTGATGTCGGTTAATGGCCACATGGCATGCAGGTAAACAAAAAATTTTTTTTTTTAAGTAAGCATTTTTTTTAATAAACACTTTGTGAACCCCACTTTAGGTATAGGCTATTACTAGAACAGTAGAGAAAAGAAAGCATACTACCCACTGTAGCCCATAAACATGATTTACTGCTTGTCTGACCCGCACAAGGCCCAGACCTAAATCCCACTAAACACCTTCAGGGGATGAATTGGAACAGCAGCTGTGATGCAGACCCCATTTACCCAACATCCGTCCCTGACCTCACTGATGCTCATGTATCTAAATGGCAATGAATGCTTGGAGTCATGTTCCGTCATCTAGTGGAAAACCTTCCCAGAAGAGCGTAATCTGAAGGAAGACCAGCTCCTCAAACCCATGGTTTTGAAATCAACAAGCACATATGGGGATGCTGTTTGGATGTCCACATACTTTTAACCATATATGTATGTTCCCACATGACAAAACAACTTATAGCTTCCCAGAACCACTGAGCACTTTTCTAAATGTATTACAAAATGATAATCTGGTGCCAGATCACAGTGTGTCCTCAGAACATTATTCAGTTTCACAGATAGCTTAGATGTCTAAATATAGGGCTGCAAAACCACAACGGGCTCATCTGACGTTTGGTTTGCTTCATCATCATCAGCTGAGGGACGCAGTGCCATTATCACCTCTCGCCTAAATGAACTGTCACGCAGATGACAGCAACAAAGACAGTAGACAAGGGGAAGCAGTTAGACTCATATGTGTGCATGGAAAACCAGTCTTCTGGATTTCTTCTGTACAAATATCTGTTTCAAAAGCTGTTCCATCCAGTTTTTAAAAAATACCTAGTGATAAGATTCTTGTATGGATGATTTTGCGATCACACTGAACCCTATAAACTGTAAAAATAAACAAATATGTAATCTTTAAATATGGTAAGGCAAAAAATACTTAATTCAAAATTATCAACCTGATGACTACATTAAAGGTGCAGTATGTAAGAATAACTAGTGGTTGAAATGTGTACTGCAGTCTCAATTCAAAATATTGTTTGTCCCGCCCCCTCCTCCTCACACTCGACTGGTCACTCTCTTCCATTGTAGAAAAGTGAAGACGGCAATATCCAAATATGCCGCTGACATCTTGCGGTGATTTGGGACCTGCATCTGCGCAGTAGTGACCTCGGGACCGACAGATATCGAAATCCCGCCCACACTTCTGCAGTATCTGTTAGTACAGTTTACTGCAGACTAGGGTTGGGTACCGTTCGCATTTTAACCGGTATCAGTATCGGTACCCGAAATTCGGTACCGGTACCCAACGGTACCTTTTTTTCGGTACTTTAGGGATTTACATCAATAACCTGTAAGTCATTTATAGAAGTGTTACTGACATTATGCCAGAGCTGCCCTGCTCTCTGTCTGCCATTGTCTGTGATGTTTGTATACTGTAATATTTACTAGAAAGTAGGCTACTAGGTACTTAAATTTAATTAATAAAAACAACCATATTATGTTTTTCTTTTTAATTTCATTTCTATGAAATTATTTCCCACAAATGATGTTTTGTATATTTTCTGGTAATCAAATGAAGACATAAGACATTCATTTAATTTATCTTTTAATTTAATTAAACTTTTTTTGTCAAAAAAAAGTGCTGCACAACTGAGCTTTATACGGTTAAAATTAAAACAGAATTTTTTTTATTTATTACTTAAAAAATAAAGTTTTAATTATTATTATTACATTTGTGTTAGTATTATTAATTGAGACGTATCTAAATTCTACTGTACAACAGTGATGTAGCCCATTTATCAAGATAGACCGGACTTTTATTTTGACGTGTTGCCGTTCCTTTGAATTTCTGTGTTTATGATATGATGGTAGTTTTTCTCAAATGACACGGTTAAATGCTCATAAAGTGACTCTCGGTGGCTCTGGAGATGATGTTCGTGCGTTCATGTCCTCATATGAGACGGCAGAGATGAAAACACGCGACCGTCATAGTGATAGTGAGCGCGATAGTGAGTGAGTGTGTGTGTTAAACCGTGCTTCTACGGCATTCATTTGCACAGAGACACGCAGGATCCGTATTTAAATAGTCTTTTTGCGGTTTAATGTTCACAGACACTAGTCTATATCACCAGATGCGTTCTCAGGTACCGAAATTTTGTACCGATTGATTTCATGTGAATCGGTACTCGGTACCAACGTAATTCGGTCGGTGCCCTTAAAAGTACCAAGTTCGTTACCCAACCCTACTGCAGACCAACTCATTATGTCTGTGTGAAATAAACAGTCATGGAGAGTTGAAAATCCTGAAAAAAAAAGTTGGTGGATCAGTTACAACTTTGCTGACCGAAGCTGTCAATCATGACGTCACACCCATCATATAGCATCAAATAACTACCTAAAACCAAACTTATTTGAAAAAACAAACACTTGAACCTACATCAGCGTGATAAAAACGACCTAAAATGACAGAAACCATTTTAGAAAAGTGTCATTTGATTGTTTGGTTTGTCTCATGTTCATTTAGAACACATGGAGGGGGCGGAGTTTATGAGCTATACTGCACTGAAAAAAAAAAAACAGTTGAGAAAACTTAAAAGTTTAAGGCAACCAGCTGCAGAACATTTTTGAGTTTTCTCAACTCAGGATCAATTAGTTATACAAACTTTTTTCATGTTAAATAGTTGAATAAACTTTAAAAGCTGAATTTGTCATACAAAACATACGTTGGATTTTTTACAGTGTGGGACCAACCACCTGGGGGCAATCTAGACGCTTTGGCTTCACTTTTCAGGACATGTGCAGCACACTTGGACTCGACATTCACGCGGGTTGCCAGCTTGAGGACACGCAACAGGAACGAGCGAGCGACAATGGAATGGCGATGAGATTTATCCTCGTTTTAATGTGCTTCTGTTCATAGAGATTGTTAGGTGGATGCCAAGGCTTTTTAGGTGGGGTAAAATCTGCTATCTCTGTTTGCTGGCTTCCATGGCAGCAAAACGCTGTGTTTTCCTCCAACTGGCATCATGTGGTGCCTAAATACTATTGGGTAAATTGGCAAAATGCGCTAATCGCACAGACCAAAACAAAACAGACATTCCGACATGGAACGCACATTTCAAAGTAAAATAACTGGCTGTAGCATTGCTATTCAGAGAAACCGTATGTGAACTCAGCATGTTTCCTAAGTATCGGCAAACATATAGTGATATTTTTATGCTTTAGTACAGTCAAAAACATACATGCAGCACCTTTAAGGGGATAGTTCTTCACCCAAAAATGAAAAATCTGTCATCCTTTACCCAAGTTGTTCCAAACTTTCTTTATTTTGAAGAATATACCAAATAGTTTATGGACCCCATTGACTTCCATAGTATTTTTTTTCCTACTATGGAAGTCAATGGGGCCCATCAACTGTTTGCACATATTCTTCAAAATATCTTCTATCTATTCATACAGGTTTGGAACATTATGAGGGTGAGTAAATTATTTTTGGGTGAACTATCCCTTTAACCTGAATTACTATACTTTTTAGTGTAAAAATTGTGCTAAATGAATGTATCTTTTTCTATATTAATGCATAATTTTTTAACAATACATTTAATAAAAAGGAGCATAAATAAATGTATTTAAAAATTCTTACGCTATTGCATAAATGACTAAAATAAATGAATGTACTTACAACTGGTTAAGTGTTGTCTCAGCTTTCTAATCAAAGATGATTTGGAAAACGTCCATGGTTGGGTGGCCGGTGCAGGGGCTTCAGGTTCCGACTTGACTTCACGCGTGTCTTCCATGTTCAACTTGCGTTTTTTGCGAAGAGAAGAGGAACTGGCTAGAAGAAAATGAAACGGCCTTTAATCAAAGCAGGTGTAAAGACCAAGTGCAGTCAACCTCTTGTGCATAGAAACCTCTTTACGAACTGTTCCACAGCGAGAGCATTTCATTTGAAATTCAGAGAACAAGTAGTACGTCATGTGGGTCTGATTTTACTGTTTGGCATCAAGTGCAGACTGACAGTGCAATTTACATAAAACCAAGCACTGCTGGGAAGTTTAAAGTGATGTTCTAATATCATTAGGATTATAGTCTTGCTATTTTCGGGGGCGTTTGTCAAGGCGGGATAACCCAAGGGTTCTCCTGTGACCTTTTTAGAGGCCAGCTGCATATCTTTAGTGCATAAAGCTTAAATGATGAGGGACATTAGCATCCTCTCATCAGGGTCATCCATCAAGTGGAACCCACATGAAATATAATGCCCACAATGATGAGCCATCTTTCAAAAGACTCATTACAAAAATTGAGATTTATTACAAGTTTTGAATGCTTTTGGATGTTTTTCTGTTCACGGACAGACACACAGATGCTCGAAGTCATTGCTAAAATATTACAAATATTATTTAATCCTCTCTTTTGGCACCTGGCTGTCCCTGTCTGGTTTAATATGGCACTTATTCAACGTGTAAAATTAGATATGTCTTACATCACGTGCCTATTAAGTCCTAAACCTTTTTTTACCCCAGCAAAAGCTGCTGTAAGCACTGCAGTAAGTCTGTGACTTTATTATAGTGCTACAATTTCATGATCTCCTAACGACCGCAGCATATGCCGTCAAAACTTGCAGTCTTGCATGTATTGACACAGTAAAGATCAGCACATTTCTTTACAAAGAACCTTTGGTCTCAGATTAGGTTTAGAGAACTAATGGAGGATACTCCCTTGGTGATTTTGCAGATGGAACATAGTTAATTATGGCCACCAATGAAATTCAACCATCTCTTTAGCTAAGCCAGAGACAGGGCCGTGGTTTCAATGCACTGGCCCAGAAAATGCATTCAGACTCGAATCGAAGTGAACTTGATCGTATTACACATGCTTCAGCAGCACAGGGACACACTTTAAAATTCACAGGCCCAAGTGATGAACACCAAGAGATGGAATACAAGCAAAGAGTTATAATTTACAAGCAAACCATTAATACTAACAGTGGAATAAAAAGAGAAAGATATAAAATAAGAAAGCAACCAAGTGACACATGCACACACACACACACACACACACGTTTACTTAGCTATCTAAATGGGGACATTGCATAGATTTCTATTGTTTTTATATACAGATAATTGTACATTTTATAACCTAACCCTAAACCTACCCATCATTGAAAACTCTCAGAATTTTTACCTAAAAAAAGCAACCAAAAAAATATGTTTATACCAGATGTACAAATGATTAGGGTAAACGTACTTATTAAGCTCAAGTACCCATTAAGCACACTACTATCTTTGAGCTCAGATTATAAAAAGAAAAAAAATATTTATCATCCTACTTGATGTCTTAATTGATATGTTTTTTACTATATACCTCCTGTAATGTCAAGTTAATCAGACCATTGCACACTGAGATATGGGTATTCATGTGTTCACACTGTCTGGCGGCCATTTTAAAAGCTGTCTGAAAACTTTCCCCAAAAGAGTAGCCCCTTAAATGTGCATTTTTGAGATGTTTAAAGGGTTAGTTTCACCCAAAAATGAAAATTATGTCATTAATTACTTACCCTCATGTCGTTCGACACCCGTCAGACCTCCGTTCATCTTCGGAACACAAATGAAGATATTTTAGTTGAAATCCGATCGCTCAGAAAGGCCTCCATTGGCACAATGCACGGTACACTCTCAAGACCCATAGAAGGTACTAAAGACGTCGTTACAAAGTCCATCTCACTACAGTGGTTCTACAATAACTTTATAAAGTGACGAGAATAGTTTTTGTGCGCAAAAAAACCCTAAATAACGACTTATATCATGATGACCAATTTCAAAACAAGGCATCATGAAGCTTCGAAGCGTTATGAATCAGTGAGTCGATTCAGCAGTTTGAATCGCCAAAGTCAACTGATTTCAGCAGTTTGGCGGTTTGACACGCGATCCGAATCATGATTCGACTCGCTGATTCATAACGCTTTGAAGCTTCATGATGCATTATTTTGAAATCGGTCATCAAAGTCGTTATTTAGGGGTTTTTTCGCACACAAAAAATATTCTCGTCGCTTTATAAAGTTATTGTAGAACCACTGTATTGAGATGGACTTTGTAACGACGTCTTTAGTACCTTTTATGGGTCTTGAGAGTGTACCGTATATTGTGCCAATGGAGGCCTTTCTGAGCGATCGGATTTCAACTAAAATATCTTCATTTGTGTTCCGAAGATGAACGGAGGTCTTACGGGTGTCGAACGACATGAGGATAAGTAATTAATGACAGAATTTTCATTTTTGGGTGAACTAACCCTTTAAGCCTTTATTTTCGATAAGTATAACTTCTTACTGCAAAATTAAGAGATTAATGTTTAGACTTTTGCATATTATAACCTGGATGTGGGAAATAATTACAGCTAGATCCAAAAGATAGTGTTAGCAACATAGCGCAGGTGCTACGGAACAGCTTACTAGCTTTATAAGATTGTGTGCTAAACTTATATATTACTTCACAGGCATTACTGGCTTGTACTTTTAAATTCATTATATTATAAATGTACAGTTTATTGATGTTCTGTGGTTTTACACAGCTGTAATTTTTTAAAGACTTCATATTATTGTAAGGTGAGCTTAAAGGGTGCAGTACTGAAAATCACAGCTTCTGTGTGATATCAATAAGAAAAAGGATAATTTTATAGATATTTTCAATAATAGCTGTTCATATTAAAATATGCATGAACTTAATACATGACCTAGATTATTTATTTAGCAAAATTGTCCTTTTAATTTAATAATATTTATTAATTAAAAAAAGGTTTGCTGTTCCAATAAATCTCAGTGTGCTCTCTTTAAGCTCATCCACATTAAATGTCTATACTTGGGTGTCAAAAAAGGGTGTCAAAATTGTACCTTTAGGGGAACATATTTAAATGATGCACTTCTACAAGATGCATATTAGTACCTTAGAGTACAAATACGTACCTAAAGGTACTACTATAAACCTTTTTGTGGTAAAAAAGGTACAAAGATGTCCTTTAAAGGGTACTGCCCCATCAACAAGCTGTTGTACCCCTAAAGGTACCATTTTTGACACCCTTTTCCTCTGTGTGATATAAAACATTATATCTAGCCCTCAGGCCACAAGGAGCACAATCAGATAGAGCAACCATTGACTACCATCGTATTTTTTCCCTACTATGGTAGTCAATGGTTGCTCTATCTGCTTGGTTACAAACATTCTTTTTGAGGATTCTTCATTCTTCTTCTAATACAGATATATAATATGCGTTCACTTCAGCAAGGTCCATTAAACTAGTTTTTGAATGCATAATGATGGAACATTGGAACTATCATCAGAGGTAAACAGTTCAATGTGTTATGATTTGTCAAAACACATAACTACGATTTGATCCCACTAGATGGAGCTAAAGGTATTGCATTTAAAACATCTCCATTTACAAGTGTTGTGTTCATACGGATAAAATAAAAATACTTGGGAAGGGATAGAAGTACAGATAGCACTAATTGAGTGCTTGCTAATTGTATAATGGCAATAAAATAAGGGCCGTTTTAAATCATGTTTAAAAATAAGGGCTATTGTTCAAATACAATCACATATTTGCCTAAATACTGCCATGTTAGATGAAAATGTTTCATTGTAGCAACTTCAAATCGTAAATGAACACAAAAAGTCACATACTTCCCTGCTAATTGTTGTGATGCCTTGTGTCATCGGCCGCCGCGACGCTCCTCCCACTGTTCAGCAATTGGCTGCTTTGCACAGAAAACAGCGCAGACTTTCAGCTTGGAACGTTCCTATTGGCTACAATTTATATTTGCATAAATTCTCAGCTCGTGATTGGCCAAGGGCACGTCAATCACTCTCTACACATTGCCCCGCTTTTGGATATTACCTCGGGAGACTCCACAGTTTTTTATCAGTGAGGACTGGAATGTGAACAAAGTAGTACAGACAACCAGACAAGAGGTGAACTAAACTATGGTCCCTTCCCTAATTCTGAAACCGCACAACTTGAGGATTTGTCACTAGCGCCCAGAACACTGTAAGTATGCCATATCTTTCTAAAAATATATAGTCTTATATTAGAGCAAGAAGCTTCAGATGAATAACACTCTAACCAACATCTGCACTGTTCTTCCTGCTTTTGGCAGAGCTTGGAAAGCCTATACAAATCAGTCAGGGTTAGACGTGAGCTGGTAGGGACTGGGGACCACCTGGATGTAAATCGGAAGATAATGATCGCTTACAGGGAGAGCAGCGTCTTTACGTGTTTCTAATCGCCAGGAGTTTGTCAGGCTTTCTTCTGCATGTCAATACGCGGAGTTACGACTCTCCGCTAACAGCATTAGCTCCCATTCACAGTGTCGTTACGGAGCGGTCGCTTTAAGATTAAACGCAGCCTAATCTGCCATTTCTAATTTTGCTGTGTTTATGGTTTGTTTTACAATTACATTTTACTTCATTGTAAGTTATTTGGTTATCTTTTTACATTGTTTAACGCACTAGCGAGCTGGCTAACTCTAGCTTGAGTTCGTGCGCGCATTTCTGAAGTCTCGTAGCGCAGAAAATAGTCGCCCTTTATTACAAAACAGCCTTATTTATTGCGTTATGCATTTTAATGCTATATTCTCCACTTTTTTCTAGTCTACGGAGGCGACAGGTGAACTGAGGAGATGAATGATGTAAAAACAATATTTGTTGTTTTCACCCTTGCGCCACAGTACACCTGCTGCTCCTACATAATATTTACACTATTAAAATATGTTTGTGTGATATAAGAGTCAGGGGATTCAGAATTTATCATCCAAGGTTCAGGGTTCACGTACAACCGTATTTGAAGTTCATTCCAGTTATTTTTGCATTGGTCAAAGTTCAAGTAAACAAGCCTGTCTAACCTAATATTGGCGCTTTCAATGTTTTCATGATTATAATTACTCCCCTGTTACATTCATGCATTAGTTTACCAGGGGTTTTCAGTTCTGGTCCCCAGCACAGTTTTGCATCTCTAATTTAAACACCGATTTCACTTATCAGCTCATTTTTAGATGATGCGTGTCCTAAAATGGGTGTCAAATAAGGGAGTCAGTTCTGGGGGTCCTTGAAGGGTTGAGAAATGCTGCTTTCACTGTTTTATGTAAGAAATAAGGAACTGTCTTTCATGCTTTTATTGAACATTTTATTTGAAACTTTCTGTAACATTGGCAGCAAACTCCATTTACAGTATATGGAGTTTCTCATTCTCAATTTTAAGTACTGTACTGTCTGTAGCAACTATTTAGTGAAGTGTTCAGCTTGGAGATAGTACCCTCAAAGGGACCTCTTTGTACCTTATTTTACTCCTAAAAAGTTAATTGTAGTATCTTAAAGGGTTAGTTCTCCCAAAAAATGAAAATTAGCCCATGATTTACCCTCAAGTCATCCTAGGTGTATATGACATTCTTCTTTCAGACAAATAAAATCGGAGTTATATTAAAAAAAAGTCCGGGCCAATCCAAACATTATAATGGCAGTGACTTGTTGGTTCATTTTTGAAGTCCATAAAAGTGCATCGATCCATCATATAACTGCTCCACACGGCTCCAGGGGGTTAATAAAGTCCTTCTGAAGCGAAGTGGTGTGTTTGTGTAAGAAAAATATCCATATTTAAAACTTTTTATAGACTAAAATAGCTAACTTTCAGCGGTACGTAAGTCGACTTGCGCTAAACGAGTATGTTTTGCTCTATCCTCTGCGCTTCTGCGTTCGTCAATACGCATGCGTCGTAAATCGATGCGTACGGCAATATGCTGGAAGTTAGCTATTTTAGTATATAACGTTTTAAATATGGATATTTTTCTTGCACAAACGTGCCTCTTCGCTTCAGAAGGCCTTTATTGACCCCCGGAGCCATGTGGAGCAGTTCTATGATGGATGGATGGATGGATGGATGCACTTTTATTGACTTCAAAAATGAACCAACAAGTCACTGCCATTATAATGCTTGGATTAGCCAGGGCTTTTTTAATATAACTCAGATTTTATTCGTCTGAAAGAAGAATGTCATATACACCTAGGATGGTTTGAGGGTGAGTAAATCATGGGCTAATTTTCATTTTTGGGTGAACCAACCCTTTAAGGGTACCTATTACTGCTCTAAGGTACTAACATGCACGTTTTAGGATAAGATAAGGTACAAAGTTGTTTCTTTAAATGTACTGTCCCAATGCAAGCTGTTGTACCTCCTAAAGGTACAATGTTTGCAAAAAAAAATTTGACAGGGAATTAAATTCTTTAGCCAGAAGACATCTGCTATAGTGCCTCTTTTGTAGAAACAATAAGAATGGGCTGTGTACTGCGACATTTTGAATTGCAGCGGTGCACAAAATCAAGCTTGCGTATCTAGAATCATCCGTGTCCACATACTTGCGTAAAATGTTTTCGGCTGAGTGCTGATAGAAGAACTTCGCCCTGATGATGGACTTCATGCAGGCCATTGATTCATTGAGCTTTTTCAAATCAGTGAGGTTGCCAGCTTTTGACTTTCCGCAAACACAAAAAACGCACCTCCCTCCTTCCTTTGCTGAAGCTTAACTGAAATACAGCTCTAGAATACCAACATCCTCGGTGAAAAGAACCTGGAAAGGCTATTTAGTCTGAGGAGCCTGGATGTTTACACAGGAAGAACATTCAAAGAAGTAAAGACTTTTGTGCCCGAGCCTCTCGGTGGCATTGCAATTAAAAGGTGTCATTCATGCTGGTGAGAATATCCGCATGGATAGGTAGTTAGTTTGTTCGCATTGAATGATTCAGCAACTTTGGCACGGCTCACGCTGTTGTTGAGTGATGGTTACCATGGGTGATGGGATGAACCATGCAGGAACTCCAAGGCAGTTTCATCAAGCTGTGAAATAATAGTTGGGCTTCTTTTCCAGCGCTCTTTTATTCAGCCACAAACCTGACCATAAGTCAACTGTTGTGGAATTATGCAACATTTAATCTATTGTCAGGAAAGTCATAGCTTGCAAGAAATGCCTGGAAACCCTCACAAGGGCACTCGTATTTATATGTGGGAAAAAATCAATAAATTTCTCTGTTCAATTCTTTGTTCCCTGGGCCCATTAAGGACAACTCTGTCGACCTGGTCTGTTGAGGGGACGCTTTTTGGGACCAATGCAGACCCCCCCGCAGATCCTCACTGTCAGTGCCTGTGCGTGGGTCAGCAGTTTTTGCCGCTGTAAGTGGTTTTAGACACCTGCTTGCTCCCTATTCTCGTTCACCCATCAACAGCCCTGCATCCAATCCCTCCAATACCAGCCTCCCAGTTGCCCTTATCCCCTGCATAGCTTTCTGCACGGATAGCTGTGACCTTGCATCCTTTGTGGTCAACCTCTGGCATTGTGATTCATGTCAACTCGAGAGTGTGATCCATAAAGACCCTGCTGATGTTTGTGCATGCTTGCGCCCCTCTCTCATCACAATAACCTCAAACCACATCAGTTAAAGAATCCAGTTTGCATGTAAGCACATTCACTCACACAAAGAGCCACTGGTAACATTGAACCTTTGCAGCTGAAACCGTTTTTAAACATTCCGGCTGAATTGCCCGGATTTCTCCAAATCATATGCTGCATAAATGCAAGCCTAGCCTGTGTTATGTATTTGATTGACAGAGAAATCCTGACAGTTTGTTCATGTCAAGCCACGTAACCTGCACTTTGTACCTTTTAACAGCCACAGCCTTTTAAACCTATCAAATGTTGAAATATTAGGGTTTTTGTCTTTGCTGTAGGCCTGCACAAAAGGAAAATCATACAGTAATTGTCAATTATTTCATTAGATTATTGTAATCTAGATGATTCATTTAATTATGAATAGAATTAACATTTAAACCTATTTTTGTAGGGCAAATGCATGCCATTTTTTTTGCGTTTCCAAATGATTATTACTTTGTGAACTGTTTTTCAAATTGTGATGGCATTATACAGTAAGTCTCGAGAATGCTCCCAATGTTAATCAACAAACTCGACTAATTAATGCTATCTATGCTTTGTTGATTATAATAGGATCTAGGGCTGAGCGATATTGAAGAAAAATGCGATATCCTTGTTAAATAATGCGATATTCGATATGCGATACGATATTGCTTTAAGTGTGTAAAATCTATTTCTTTCCACAACTGATATCTTTCACTTAAAGTATAACCGACTGTGTTTACATGCATACTCATCAAGACAGCCATTTTGACATAACTGTGTGTGTATTGGACAGTTCGAGTGTGTAACAAGACCAGCTTGTGCACATGTTTCGGTGTGTGTCAGACAGCAGACAGCGCGAGACTGGAAGGAGTTGTTTTTTGCAAGTTATTGTGTTTAATAACTCTTTGTGCCCAGTCATTCTCTGCTATATGCGTCGACTTAAAACGTACACTTTTCACAATGTTGAAGTAGCCTATTAAAATCATTCAGATATTGCGAGCTGTTGCGATATGCATATTTCGATATATAGCTCAGCCCTAATAGGAGCTTTCTAGTTTTGCTGCATTGCACAGTGTGTATTGGGTTTTACACTGTCTACATAACATGAATTTTGCTTTGCTGCTAAAGCATGTCTGCGGAACACCAATTTGGACTGGTTGTCGTCACTCCAGTTATGTGTTCAATAAACATGTCAGTGATTGGCTAATTGCAAAGATTGATAACCTAAAGAAAGTTTGGTACCTAAATGGATCTCGGTATGGATGAGAACATCACCTGCAGCTCAACCTGGCAAAGACTGAACTGCTCGTCTTCCCTGTCAATCCGACAATACAACACGATTTCACCATCCAGCTAGGTTCATCTCTGATCACCCCCCTCAGGGTCGGTCAGAAATCTCGGTGTAATCTTTGATGACCAGCTGTCCTTCAAAGACCACATTTCAAAGACGACTCGCTCATGCAGGTTTGTGCTGCACAACATCAGGAAGATCAGACCATTCCTAACAGAGCATGCAACACTGCTTCTCGTCCAGGCCCTGGTCATTTCTAGGCTTGACTACTGCGATGCGCTTCTGGCTGGACTTCCATTGTGTGCGATCAAAACGCTCCAAATGATCCAGAATGCAGCAGCACGTCTTATCTTCAACGAACCCAAAAGGGCCCACGTCACACCACTCTTCATCTCTCTGCACTGGCTACCACTCGCTGCTCGCATCAAGTTCAAGGCGCTAACGCTCGCTTACAGATCCACCACGAGCTCAGCTCCTGCATACTTTGACTCGCTCCTACGAGTCTATACAACCACCAGAAGCCTAACTAAGGAGCGACGGCTTGTGGTACCGTCACAGAGAGGAAGAAAATCCCTCTCCAGAACATTTATATTCACCGTTCCCTGCTGGTGGAATAATCTTCCCACCTCCATCCGAATTGCAGAATCACTAGCCGTGTTTCCATTACAGATTTGTGCAAAACTTTTGCGATATTTTCTAAAAGTCGACAAAAAAATATTGTGAAATGACAGCGTTTCCATTAACTGATGTTATGCGACTAAAACATTTTTTTTCCTCTCGTGATAAATCATTCCAAAAATCATGCTACGTATGTCGTTAGGCTTATGTATATCCCAGCCACCGCACGCCATTATTTTTTAATGGAAAGAGACGTGCGTGTTATAGCACTGATGGCAAGGAAAGCACCTTTTACTTGAGCGGCACATATGAGGTGTTACGATAAATTGTGGCATTTTATATTCTATTGTTTTTTTATGAGTTTAATAAAGAACTCGTCTTCTGTCCAAACATACCATCATCTGTAAAGAATGATCGACTTTTACATACGCCAGGTTATTGTGACGCATTGCCACAGAGACGAGCGAAAAGTTTGAATTTGCTCAACGTGGTAACTCAACGTTTTTTTTTTACCACTTCGTTATTTTTGGCTCGGAATTTCGTTTTTTGGAAATATAAACTGAATTTAGAAATGCTTTTGAAATGAAAAACTTTGCGTTTAATAAACAAAATATATTTTTGAAATGAAGACAGCGTTTGGAGTGGAGTGCAAAATAATCTGTTCCCTGAGTCCACGGCCTTTGCTGTTATCGTGAGTGTACACAAATAAAAGTAGACAGTTTATAATTATGTCTTGCACTTATCTGTATGGCTAAAAATGTATTTTAAGTTTCCGCTGGAATAAGGAAAAAATTCATCAAAAGGCGACAACGACTTAGTCGGAAAGAGGGTTAAAGAAAACTTAGCCTATTTAGTTTCATATAGTTAGGCTATGTCTAAATATTATAATCTTTTAATTTCATATGTTGATTATGAAAAGTGAGCAGCCTGAGTAAGGCTACATAATCAGATGCGCATATGTCTGGAGACATGGATTTTGAGCACAATTGAATTGTGTTTTCTAGAAAGTCTTTCTTTAAAAATAATTTCATTTTGTATAAATTGTATTTTAACTTTGATCAATGTTTAATCAACTATTTGGCTGTAGGCTATATTTAATAAATAAGAAGCAAACCAAGATCGTCGGGAATGGATAGACCTAGTCTTTGAGCAAGGCTGAAACTATAGCGTCTTTCTGTTTTAATACATTTCTTGAATATATGTCATAATTATAGTAGGCCTATAGATAGTTATGATATTTGTGGTTGCACCGGGGTCCGTCATTATAAAGTTACGCCACTTTCCTTATTAAAGCTACACTATGTAACTTTTCCGTCCACTAGAGGTCGCCTGTTCAAAACAAAGGCGTAGTTTGATGACACCACGTTTGAGCGCAGAATCTTGGGACATGTGGTCTTCTCCTCACAGCCGGTGGAAATCAGTCAGGATAGGAGTCAGGCAGAAATCATGTTCATGGATGCGATTATTAACATTACTGTAGTGAAGCAGAGCAGGACCGAGTGTTGTGGAGCTGAGCAAGGCCGCAGGAGCGATTGAAGAGCGGGACTGTTATTATGGCATAATCGCCGGCGGGACTTTTATTATGACACGGTTGCCGGCACCACTTCCTCTTTTCCAGTCATGAGTATATGAGGTAACGCAACTCTGTTTATCGTATTAGATATATCTGAGTGTGTTGAAAAGGAAGTTATGACATTCGCTCGGCGGCTGCTATGACACTTGTTCACACTGCAGTGAGAGTAAAGTGTTTCACTGAATAAAACCAGAAACCGAGGGTAACGCAGATATGACGCAATCGACAGGCGACTCCCTCACACGCATAGCTCACACGTCCCGGTTCCTTGGTTAAAATAGCAATTTCTCACGATTTACAAATAGTTGGAAACATTTGGGATATTCTAAGTACTCAACTGAACAAAATATATAACACTGGCCTAGTGGTTTCTGGATATTTTACTGCAAAAATCCTACATAGTTCACCTTTAAGAGAAAATATATGTCGTTTTAACGACATAAGATCTCGTACATACTTGAGTGGAAAAAAAATTATATGTAGGCCCTATGTGAGAGCAATGCGTGACCGTACCAGGTGACCTGTAAATGCGATAAATCAGTTTCTATTGCAGTTTTGCGAAAATTTCCTTTTTCGAATTGCCTGAAAAACCACCTCATGCGAGCGTAAAAACCTTTTTGCGATATATGGGAGTTTTTTGCGAAATTGATGCGTTTCAATTGGGCGTATTTTCAATTCGCAATTTCAATTTGTGCAATTTGAAGGGTAATGGAAACGCGGCTACTGACAACATTCAAAAGACAGCTGGAAACTCACCTCTTACGTGAACACTTAACCTCATCTTAAAAAAATATATTTTTTTCCTTCTATTTTCCTCTACTCCTTCCCTGCCCTAGCGTGTGTTCCTCTGGGTAATGTCCAAAACTTAGGCACTTTTTATGTTTCATTGCCTCTTCATGACAGAACGCTTCTTGTACTCCTCAGTTGTAAGTCGCTTTGGATAAAAGCGTCTGCTAAATGCATAAATGTAAATGTAAACAAAATATTTATTTGTTTTTTTAGAATAGTTACATATCTTCTCTTGCAATTTTATTTATCAGAAATTTTAGGAAAACTACTATTGAATAGTTTGGATTATCTTGTGTTTCTTTTTTCTTTAGGTGTTCGTTGTAATTATGAGCTTATTTAATTTCTTTCATAGTTTTCAAGGTTTGCCAAAAACAAAAAAGGATTACCGTCTATCTAAATGAACAAATCTAAATTGTATTAGTCTCTAATTCTTACATTTTATGCTGAAAGATTATGAGTTGATTAATTGTGCACTTTGTGTTGGCTTAACAGTGTAAAGAAGGATTACAGTTCTCAGATCCTCTAAACAAATGTACAGTGAACGTAACTGTTGAAATAATATTTCATTTGCTGAAAGAGCTGTGGATGTCTAGTTAAATGTTAAGCAAAGTTTGTCTAATGAAGGATGTAAAAATGTCATTCGGGCAATACATTTTCAATCTCGGGCCATTATACACGGAATAAAAAGATTACTGAGCCAAGGCATGGCAAACACTACAACCACATTTAAGCTAATGCTAATCATCCAAGAGTAATAGTTACATTGTCTGCAGCTGAAAAAAAAGTGGCACTAGTTGGCTCTAAATGTTGTTGATACAGCTCCATACCAAGCATAAACATGTACAGCAGTGAGTCATCCCCAATACTGAAAAGGGAAAAAAAAAACTTTTATAGGTCACTTGCTAACCTTTTGTGTTGTGCTTTTGTATTTTCCTAGTTCGGGACATTGGAACCAGTGAAAATTTGGACGTGCTGGAAAAGATGTCAGTCAGCGTCCATGAAAACCGCAAGTCGAGGACGAGCACAGGCTCCATGAACATCTCGCTCTTCCACAAGCCCTCTCATCCAGACAGTGTGCTCACCCACCTCAATACCCTTCGCAAACAGTGCATGTTCACAGATGTAACACTATGGGCAGGCGACCGCTCCTTTCCCTGTCACAGAGCTGTGCTTGCCGCTTGCAGTCGCTACTTTGAAGCCATGTTCAGCGGTGGCCTCCGTGAAAGCCTTGACAACGAGGTTAACTTTCGTGACAGTGTTCACCCAGAAGTCCTGGAGCTGCTGTTGGACTTTGCTTACTCCTCTCGTGTCATCATCAACGAGGAGAATGCAGAGTCGCTTCTCGAGGCTGGAGATATGCTGCAGTTTCATGATATCCGTGATGCAGCAGCAGAATTTTTGGAGAAGAATTTGCACTCATCGAACTGCTTGGGGATGATGCTGCTCTCTGACGCTCATCAGTGCAAGCGCCTTTATGAGCTGTCATGGAGGATGTGCCTCATTCACTTTGAGACCCTTCGAGACACTGAAGACTTCTGCGGCCTCTCGAAAGACAAGCTTTTGGATCTCATCCTTAGTGATGAGCTGGAGGTTGAAGATGAGCAGATTGTGTTCAACGCGGTCATGCGCTGGGTTAGGTATGACCTAGACAGCCGCAGGGACTATCTTCCTGAACTGCTGCGAGGACTACGGCTCGCGTTGTTACCCTCGGAATGCCTCATTGAGGCCGTGGCATGTGAGGAGCTTGTGATGTCGGATAAAAGGAGCCGGCAGATTGTAGATGAGGCCATGCAGTGCAAGAAAAAGATTCTGCAGAATGACGGCGTTGTCACTAGCCCCTGCGCTAGGCCCCGCAAAGCTGGGCACACGCTTCTCATTCTTGGGGGTCAGACGTTTATGTGCGATAAGATCTACCAAGTGGACCACAAAGCAAAAGAGATCATCCCTAAATCGGATCTTCCCAGTCCCAGGAAGGAGTTCAGTGCATGTGCCATTGGCTGCAAAGTTTACGTGACAGGAGGAAGGGGCTCGGAAAATGGAGTGTCGAAGGATGTTTGGATATATGACACGGTGCATGAAGAATGGTCGAAAGGTGCACCGATGCTAATTGCGCGTTTTGGCCATGGCTCGGCTGAACTTGAAAACTGCCTTTATGTTGTGGGGGGTCACACTGCTATAGCGGGTGTCTTCCCAGCCTCCCCTTCAGTATCTCTTAAACAGGTTGAGCGGTATGACCCCTTAACCAACAAATGGACAATGATGGCACCACTTCGGGATGGTGTCAGCAATGCAGCAGTGGTCAGTGCAAAGCTTAAACTCTTTGTGTTTGGTGGAACAACCATCCACAGGGACAAGGCCTCAAAGGTCCAGTGCTATGACCCTGTAGAGAACCGTTGGACCATTGCTGCAGAGTGCCCGCAACCCTGGAGGTACACCGCCGCTGCCGTTCTCGGCAGTCAGATATTCATAATGGGCGGTGACACGGAGTTCACAGCAGCGTCCGCCTACCGATTTGATTGCGAGACCAATCAATGGACGCGTGTAGGTGACATGACTTCTAAAAGAATGAGCTGCCATGCTGTGGCCTCTGGTAATAAACTCTATGTGGTCGGCGGGTACTTCGGTACGCAGCGGTGTAAAACCCTGGATTGTTATGATCCGACGTCGGATAGCTGGAACAGTATCACTACCGTGCCTTATTCACTGATTCCAACTGCTTTTGTTAGCACCTGGAAACATCTTCCTGCATAGTCGCCTAAGTGTATGGAGCTGATCTGGGTAAGATATTTAATTATTATTCTTTCTGAAGGTGTAAATATCTCTATTACCCTATCTGATCTATTTACAGACACAAACACGCACGCAACTGTGTAGGTGCTTCCATTGAAAAGTGCTTTAATTATAATTCTAAGCAGAGTAACAACAGAAGTCAGCAGGTTGACACCCTTGACACATAAACGATGATATCTGACAAGATAACCGCATGCCAAAAATGTTAAATTGGGGCTTGGCAGCCTTTTGAAAGCAGCTGAGTGCTCCCATCTTATTGAGGTTTTTGAAAGGGGTTGAGCAAAGAGAAAATTCATGTTTTAAACCATCTGGATGTCTAGGAATATTATAGAGCAGCGGCTGTCATTGAAGGGCAACATCTTCAAGAGGGTTGAAGGTTGAGGCTTAAACATCTCACGAATTCTCACTTAGGATCATAGTGATGCGTCAGCACTAGTGAGCCATTGAAATATCGATTTGTGATCTACATTACAAAGCTTATTCTGTCAATTGGCTATTAGGTAGAGTGAGAGCACAAAGTGGCTTAATCTCTGTAATTACAGGCTGCAATGAGGGGCTCAGTGTAGAGAGATTAAGGGAGGAGGGTGCTTATTGTTGCTGAAACAGCTGCTTAAGCGTTTTGTCTTCCATCGACTGTACCATCTAAATGCACTTAAATGTTGACCACTGAAAATCTAAAGCCAAAGCATGTTTTATGGCATATTATGGCCATGGGACAATCTTGGCTGAAAATGTGAACAGAAACAGTTCGAACAATTGATTGCAAATTTGCAGAATTTGCATTTCCCACTTGTGCATTGAAGTCCCCATGCCCAGAAGCAATCATTCTCTTTGGCTGTTGGTGCATTAATAAAGAGCTATTTATGTGCTCCATTAGAGGAACTATTTCTTATGTGTGAATGCAGAATAGTTTGTTACTTAAAGTACCTGCCACCTTTGTTTTAGAAATTGAAACTGTTTCCATCTGTTGTGTATTCCTGATAAGGTACAGATATTGGCCAAATTTCAGTTTTTAAAGCTATAGATGTGTTGTACAAAATTAATTGTTGTTGTATTTGAGCCTCTCATACAATATAAACTTGTTTAGTTATTCTAAACCAAGGTTAATTTGAATTTAAAAAGGGCCTAGTATGTTCAGCCAATAGTTTATTTCAGTGCATCACTATACAATATTTTACTATTGATTTTTTTGAACAGAGAAAAACAGAATAAAATAATATAAATAAAGAGCATAAAATAAATAAACCTACACTAAATATTTTTCACTGAAATAATTACCAAATTAAGACAAAACAAAAATGCACTGAATCTGTTTGAAGCTTTGAAGAACCGGAATAGTTTTTTTTTTCCGTCAAATAAAAATAGCTAGCCTACCTCAATCCACACCTTGCATGGTTTTAAAATGTTTTAAGTAACATTTCTAATTGATGTGGGGTTAGTCTGGAGCGTAGTCTGTTTACAGTTAGAACCGCGGCTGAAAACAACCTCTCAAGCCTTCTTTATACTTTCGTCTGGCTCCACAGCGCGAGCCTCTGCTGACTGACTGCATGCGCGCCTTGTCCGTTTGGGGACGCTCGCTGTTGTGCTATTCTTTGAAACGACAGAGGGCAACTCGGAGTAATTGTTCTATAAACCATCAGGAAACCGCGGCGAGAAGAACATGCATGACAATATTTACTTTAGTAAACTTGACCAAAACCACACTACGAAAAGCCTTAAACAAGGCCTCAGATGGCACTGGTGCCCCGGGAATACAGAGCTAACGCCTCGCTGGAGTGGGTAACCTTGGGTAGTGCCTTTCGTTTGCTTTCCACCAGTCAGGAGCTTGTACTACTGCTGTATTTTAATACAGCGTAAGCATATTTTGCAAGTAACTTTGTCGCTCTTTCTGTCGAAATGGTCCCACACAGTAGGCATACTTCTTTTCCATTGCTTCATTTTGCGAAATATGTCTGTAGACACGTGTGGTTGCACTTGTCGAGTGAGTTAACAAATACAGGATTTTTTTTTTTTTCATCAACCATGCAGCAAACAAACAAAAACCCAAAAAAATACATTTTAAACCGTTTAACTGATTGTATTAATCGGTCAAAATTCTTACTTTCGGTTAACGGTTAAACAGTCAATATGAGCATCCCTAGTCATTTGCAGCCAGGTTCGTCTAGCAACTCTCCGTTGGCTCGTGAGCTTGAAAAACCAAACTCTAGTCAGGCCAATCACAGTGTGTATACCATGTATACGCGAGTCGGTGGGCGGGCTTAACATAATGACGGCAGAGTTGCGGCGGTTCCGCGTGAATTCCCTGATAACAAAGAATGGCACTGAAGTCATTCTTAAAAAAAGGAAGATGTGTTCGGAGTTTTGCCGACCGGATACAGCAAAAGATTAATCTATCAACTATCTCCGCTGGTGGGAAAACGCATGGGACTCACAACCCACTTGTGATTGTTGTCTCCGCACTTATAGCGCTCTGTTTGCTTGTTGCGCTATCCTATTGCGTGCAGAGGGAATTCGAAAGACAACCGTTTATCCCACCCCTCGGATTGAGCCCTGCCAATGGTGGGTTCCCAGACCCAACATCTTGATGTGGGTCTGGCTTGTCAGGCTAAATGATTACATTCTCCCAAGAAACAAGAAAACTCTCCCATTTCCATTATAAGGTCCCTATTTTACTGTCAAACAAAAGCATGTAAGCGTGTAAAGCACTCATTTGCATTGAACTGTAAAAAATTAATGCTATTGACTACATGAAATGCATTAAGCTTTGTTATAATACCCTTACTTCTATAGGTATCTTAGACTCATCATCATTTCTACTACCATAACATCTTGCCTGTCAGCACTTATGAAGACCAGGGCTAATAGGTCATTACTGACTTAAAATATTTGCATGAACAGCCTTTCTCAGAAGCCAGTGAGCTTCTTGTCTGCCTGAAGTCAGAGTTGAATGATGGTATGCCTGCATATTGGTTTGTTTAGCCTATGTATACAGCAGAGGTAGCTGAGGAATTACAATTGTGCCGATGGTCTCTATGAATGCGTCATAACAGTCAGCTGAACATCTCTCACTTGTGTCATTTGAATTAGACTGCCTGGGGAGGGACCGCAGCCATCTCATTGCATCTCCCGGTGATTAGAAAATGATTACTTCTGTGAGTAATCATTAACACCCTTCACCAGCCAGAAACTCCGTTCACACCACAAGTGCTTCATTTCACAGTGAAGCAGGTGGCCCAGCAAAAGCTGGGTTTTATAATTAGCCCCGGGGGGGCACAAAATCAGAATGTCTGGAGGACGCCCTGGCAGGCCTGCCGAAGGATGTTGGCAGCAGCAGCGTCCTCCAGGAACGCCCACAGGAAGAGAATAAACGTAGTTGAATGTGTACCAACCAAAGGGTTAAAGCACGGCTAGCATGGCCCTGCTAGACTCTGCTGGTAGACGTAACTACAAAAAGCATATTTTTCCATTGACAGGCATTCAAAATGACCTGTGTATGGCGAAATAGAAACATTTAAAATGCTAATATTTCATATAGATGTTTTTTAGAGGATGCTTATTTTTATATTTAAGCTAGTATTTTTCTGTCTGCTGTCTTCAACCGCTTTTCTACCGTCGGGCCAAACTGTTTTCTTTGCTTAAAGTGATAGTTCCCCTAAAAATGAAAATTACCCCATAATTTACTCACCCTCAAGCCAATTTTTTTTCTGGACAAGCAAACGTTTTACTCGGACAAGTGAATGACCGATTTACTTGTCTGAAGGGCAAGCACATGAAAAGGCTTAATATCAAGCCCTGAATCCATTATAAAAGTAATCCACGCGGCTCCGGGGGGTTAATAAAGGCCTTCTGAAGCGAATCGATGGGCTTTTGTAAGAAAAATATCAATTTTTAACATATTTAAAAATGTAGCATAAGCATTGTGAACTGTGAGAGGCGTGGGATTACTTTTATAATGAATGGTTGCAATTTTGTTTTGGGGGGGGGGCTTAAAATTTCGGGCTGCAATTCACTGCTGTTATAATGCTTCGATTAGCCCGGACATTTTTTTTTATATAACTCCGATTGTATTCGTCTCTGAAAGAAGAACGTCATATACACCTAGGATGGCTTGAGGTTGAGCAAATTACAGGATAATTCTGCCCAGCTGGTACGGCTATGGTTTAATTTTTCATTTTGCGGGGCTGATAACGGAGCTCTTTGGAATAAAATACAAATGTGTCAGTCATTGCCTTGGTAACGGCAACAGACAAGTGACCAATTCTGAATGATTCAAGATTCAAGATTCAAGAGTTTTATTTGTCACATACACAGTTATATACACAATATACAACTGGCAGTGAAATGTAAACAGGTCCGCTCCATGGACAGTGCAAATAACAGTTACAAGAACACAAGGGAAATTAAAATAGAAATAGAATAAAATTAGAATAAAAAGTATTAACATAAGTAGAGTTATAAATAAATCAAGTAAGATAAAAATAGGAAATAAGATAAAAATAAAAAAATAAATAAAAATATAAAATATAAAGTAAGTGGATATGATAAGTGAGATAAACTGTAGACTTAAAAATAAGTGGTTAACATTAGAGATGCTCCGATCAGCATTTTTGGGGCCGATCACCGATTACCGATCACCAAGATCATGATCTGCCGATTGCCGATCACTGCCGATCACAGAATGGCAATCTTTTATCTATAATCTTGCAGAGTTTGCACCATTTGTAGAAATGAAACTAACTCTAAATTAACTGAGTCAAGATCTTGAAGAACCACCAAGTGTTTATTTTAGAAAATGAGATAACTTAAGACTATTGTAGGCCATCTTTCCCAAATAAATGTATATAATAAATGTATATAATTCTCACCTAAATATTTGATCATGCAGTGCATTTTTGTTTTTAAAAACAATTTTTCAGGTAGGTCTAACATTAGTATTGAGGTAAGAAATACTAAAGACATTTAATAAGAAATCAAATGTAAATTAATATTGGTCTTCCCTGAATAAATTAAATTAGATTCATCCTTACACTTAAGGTTGCAAAAGTTAGTCATTCAAGAGCAGTGGGTGTCATAAAGGTTCAACACAAGACAAAGAGAAACTCAGAGACAGCAGCAGTTTATTCGACAGCTGTCACTTTAAGAGTGAACACGGTTACGGTTACATGCAGTTGCACAAATGTTCACTCGCGAGTCACGACGGGGTTTACGTGCATACTCGTCAAGACGGTCATTTAGTACATACATATGTGTGTATCTGACCATTTCAGCGCACTTTGTACTCGCAAGCTTTTTGTGAGATGGCCTGTGTGTGTGTGTGTGTGTGTGTGTGTGTGTGTGTGTGTGTGTGTGTGTGTGTGTGTGTGTGTGTGTGTGTGTGTGTGTGTGTGTGTCCAGACCGTGCGCGCGAGTGCGGTTTGAACACTGGCAAGACTTAAAAATAAATGCAAATGATAAACTTTAGTGACAATGCGACACTGCCTCGATTGTGCAAAGTGGCAAATCCTGTGTCAACTGAGCACCTCGATTTTAGTGCAGATGCGATGCGCTGATGTGAAGCCATTTGAGCATTTTGAAAGGGAGAGAGAGCGCGCGCGCACGCTGTGATTCACGCGCGCTGTTTGTGAACTTATGTCCCACAGAACGTTTTCAAATGACTGCGAAAGTTATCTAATATAGAAATATGAATTGTACCTCACCTTCAGCATTATAATTATTTTACCCGCACTGGAAAGAGAATGAGACGGTGTCGCTGCATATTATGCCCTAGCTCTCACAGCAGGCGCGGGGTTTATGTGTCGTCAGCATGCGATCGGTTCATGAGATCGGCCTTTTTGGAGACCGCCGATCAACCATCCCAAAGCGATTATCGACCGATCATGATCGGTTGCCGATCGATCGGAGCACCCCTAGTTAACATAATATATATATATATATTTATATATAGAGAAGTATGATGTGCATGCAATAGGTATAATTGCAAATCGGAGTATAATGTGCAAACAGGTTTATTACAGGTTGTTACACAGTAACAATAGGAACGTAAAGTGCAGTGCAATGGCAGTATGTGAATGTTAATGTATAAACTGGATGTTTATGCGTGTGCGGGGTGAAGTGAAGTCACGTGACTGAGTTCAGGAGTCTGATGGCCTGGGGGAAGAAACTCCTCCTGAGTCTTTCAGTCTTTGCCATCAGGCTACGGAAGCGCTTACCAGATGGCAGCAGGGTGAAGTGAGAGTTTGCAGGGTGATTTATGTCTCTGATGATTTTGGTAGCTCTACCTCTGCAGCGTTTGGTGTAGATGTCCTGCAGAGACGGGAGAGCTGAGCCTGAGATGCGCTCGGATAAGCGCACCACTCTTTGCAGGGCTTTGCAGTCGTGACTGGTGCTGTTCCCGTACCACGCTGTGATGCACTGAGTCAGGACACTTTCTATCGCCCCTCGATAGAAAGTTTTCAGGATGGCTGGTGAAACCCTGAATTTCCTCAGCTGGCGCAGGTGGTACAGTCTTTGCCTGGCTTTTTTCACCTGTGTCTGGATGTGTGTAGTCCAGGTCAGATCCTCGGAGATGTTCACACCCAGGTATTTGAAGCTGCTCACTCTCTCTACCGGTGTCCCGCTGATCATGAGAGGGGAGTATGACCGATGCTGTCTCTTCCTGAAGTCCACAATCAGTTCTTTGGTCTTGTTAACATTCAGAGAGAGACAGTTGTCCTGGCACCATGATGTCAGTTGCTCCACTTCGTCCAAGTATGCCGTCTCATTGTTGTTGGAGATGAGACCCAGGACAACAGTATCATCAGCAAACTTGATGATCGAGGTGGAGCTGTGTGTGGACAAACAGTCATGGGTGTAGAGAGAGTAGAGCAGGGGACTCAGCACACAGCCCTGTGGAGCTCCCACACTCAGGGTGATGGAGGTGGAGGTGAACTGGCCTACTCTCACCGCCTGGGGTCTGCCAGTGAGGAAATCTTCAATCCAGAGGCAGAGAGAAGAATTCAGGCCTAGATCCAGGAGTTTGTGTGTTAGCTTAATGGGAACTATGGTGTTAAAGGCTGAGCTATAGTCAATAAATAGCAGCCTGACATAACTGGTGTCATTAAACGCATTAATGAATTAAACGAATGATGTCATTAAACGCATTCTACCAGCACGGGCCAATGAGAATTCTGGGACGAGGACGGTTTGTAATGGTGCCGTACCGGGCTCAAGTGGAAATATAAAGGCCCCGATATACTTAAAGGTCCTGTTCTTCGTGATCCCATTTTTCAAACTTTAGTTAGTGTGTAATGTTGCTGTTAGAGCATAAATAATACCTGTAAAATTATAAAGCTCAAAGTTCAATGCCAAGCGAGATATTTTATTTGACAGAAGTTCCCTTTCAAAGCCTACAGCGAACGGCCGGTTTGGACTACATCCCTGTACATCCTGCTTTAATGACGTCAGTAGAACAGTTTGTCGACTAACCTCCGCCCACAAGAATACGCGGAAAAGGGGGCGTGGTCTTGTTGCTCCCTCGTGGAGAAGAGGAAGTGTTGCGTTCGGTTCGGTTGCGTTTGTCGCCATGTCGTTCAGACGCTGTTATTTTCATCCCGGAGTCAAATCACCTTTGTTTGACCTTCAGGGGCTGTAGTTTGAGCGCGTTCATCTGCCGTTATGGTAAGAGGCGTGACCTTTCCGGGCAACGTTCCCTAAGCTGCTGTCCAATCACAACACGGGAACCACTGGCACAATCAGAACTCGTTACGTATTTCTGAAGGAGGGACTTCATAGAACGAGGAAATTCTCAGGCTGTTTTGAGGACAGTGAAAACAGCAGTATACAGATAAGTAAATTGTGTGAAAAATACTGTGTTTTTTTACACATGAAACATGAACACATGTTATATTGCACACTGTAAACACAATCAAAGCTTCAAAAAAACACGAAAAACAGGACCTTTAAAGTGAAGTTCTTTTTTCGTTCTTCGTTTAGGGGTAAAACGAAGTTCGAAATACGCAATATACTGTTATCGAACATCTGAGACCGCCCACTCTGCTGAGAGCAGAGTTTAAATGAATATGTAAACATGTGCTAAGTATTATAACACTTTATACAATTGACTGCTTCAAATCAAGCAGCTTTATCATAATAAATATGAAAAACAGTGTCACGGCCTGTAAAAACCGGGACGAATATCGCGCGTGCTTATCGCCAGCGTTTTTCGTGACGTTTTTCGGTGTGTCTTGAATGTTTGCACCCAAGCGATTTTCACTGGCGATGCGCCGAGTGAACGTGCACATTCAGTAGACAACGCTCCCAGTACACAAGGTGGTACTGCTACTGCGCCACTTTACACTTCTGTCACTCGCTTGTCACTCAGAAGAAGAAGAAGAAGAAGAGAGACAGTATTTACATGCTTGTCAAAACCATTCACACACTTTTTGCTAACTGGCAAGCAGCATTAGCAGCTCATCTTCTTCTTTGTCTACTTACCACTTCTTTTGTCATATCAATGTTTGCTCGGCAAAACCATTTTGTGCTTGAGCGCCACCAAGTCGTGTTTTACTGTCACTTCAGCAGTTCCAGGCATGTGAACAAAAGCGCTGATCTCATTGGTCGGCCAGTTTTTAACACGCCGCGTCAAAATAAAAATAAAAACCGAGGCGTTTTTTAAAAATGACGCTTTTACGGCTGCCGTTTTGTGCGTCGGTGTGCACACTCACATTGGCGCCCTTTGTTTAGTCACAAGGCGTTAAACGTCTGCGATTAAACGCGCACGAAAATCGTCCCGATGTGAACAGGCCTTCAGTATCTCATTTAATCAGAGGTACAACTTCGGTTTCTACTACAAAGTAGCTCTCCAGTGTTCATGTTTTCCCTCGCTGACGTCGGACTTCCACAGACTCTAGGGCCCTATGATTTCCGCGATCACCGAATCGCAGACGGAATCGCGGAATTGGCATATTAACGCGGAATCTAGTGTGTTAACGCGGAATTTCCCGGAATTTTACATATTTGGAATGAAATGCGGTTGTATGTCTGGGGAAAATGCAGACCGGGGGAAGCAAATCTGGGCAACACGACCCTTCCCGTCATTTCAGCTCCCCCTTCAAAACAATGAAAGTATGGCGAAGCGACTCACCACGGCTCTGCTTTCGTCGGCGAAAAAGTTAAGAAACTCAACGCTAAGCCCTCTGTACCGAGCCGAGCAGTTCCCTCACGGGGAGTGCTTGCTGTATTTTGCCTTGTTTTTAATGCACTTTAATGTACTGTATGGAAAATAATGCCTTAAATGAACTTGAGAGAAAATGAGATGCGCGGGTCAGTGCGTCTTATGCTGCCTTCACATGCTCTCGGAATTATCGTAATATACGAGTTTCCTAGGTAAACATTGCACATGAACGCCCTCACATTTTGAAACTTGAATGCAATGCGCTCGTAATCACGACTTCAGAAGTCGGAATCATCAAATTTCCGATAGCACGTGAAGGCAGCATTATCCACATCATGTTTGGCTGAAGTAGATCTTAAAGTGACAGTAGCACTGATAATGTCTGTCATTAATGTTCAAAGAACAACGGGAACAGAAGATTGTAGCTTTAATGATGATTCATCTATGTTTCACTTATTATTTATGCAGTTAAGAAAGGTGTTGATAACTTTATTCAATTTGTGTATAGACCATGTCTGACAGGGAAGGACACAGGTAAATATAACATTTAGTATAATGGGTTTGTGTAAAGATTGTTTTAAGTTCAATTAAATTAAGTTATTTTTTAAAGCCTAATAAATGTTGAAATTGGTAGCTTTCAGTTATACTGTAATGTAACGTTATCAATGTTTCATATAGACATTAATATCAGTGATACTGGCCTTCATTCATAAAAAGATGCCATTACAACACACATTTAAAATATGCTGTCTTTAAATTGTTTCTAAATTAATTTGGAGAGTAACTGAAATTATTACAATATCAAAATATTAAAAACTCCAATGTTTTTAATTGCAATTAATCATGATTAATTACAGAAAAAATGCGATTTAATTCGTTTTTTTTATTATCAATTCACAGCACTAATATCTAGTGACTTGAAGTGCTTAGAGTGCAGTGTTATGTTGCAGTATTTTGTCCTGAAAAGTAAATGTGATGTTTGTTACCTCAATAAATTTAAGGTCATTCCTATTTTATGTTTTATGTTCTATTATATTAACATTAAAAACACTCTTTTTACGACTAAAATAACAGCTAAGGATAAAAAAAACTGAATTCCCAAAAATTTCAAAGGAATTAGAAAGGAATTAGAAAAAAATAAAACG
Source organism: Gobio gobio (assembly GCF_949357685.1). Classification (NCBI taxonomy): domain Eukaryota; kingdom Metazoa; phylum Chordata; class Actinopteri; order Cypriniformes; family Gobionidae; genus Gobio; species Gobio gobio. Next base: position 13,833,456 of record NC_137121.1, on the reverse strand, counting down.
GAAAAAACGGAATTTGGGAAAAAATAAAACGGAATTTGGGAAAAAATAAAACAGATTTCATAGGGCCCTAAGACTCGTGAGGAGAAATGAATTGGAAAAGATTTTGTAGCACACACCTACCTTACGTAATGGCCACGGACCAACGGTAGTACGAAGGTGTTTACCAGCCGAAGCTCACTTTGGCAAGCTGTTTCACACTTCCAAAACGAACTCCAAACGAACGTTTCGGCCTTATTTTGTTCAAAATGACATCACATCAGTTCGTTCTTCGATTTTGTTTGAAGTATATCGGGGCCTTAACTGGAACCGTTCTTAAAACAGAAGGTGGAAAATCGGCTTTTAATGTCACAGCTTGGCTTTTTCATAATAACATTCAACAATCAGATTCCTTCTGATGCCATTTTCCTTTGGCTTTAGAGCGATTTGTTATTTAAGGCTCAGGTAATTTGCTCAAAAACAAGCTTGCAGCAGAACTGACCGCCCTTGAGCAAAGATGGCAGATTTCAAATTCTTCAAGTATTATATAGACCTCCCACACTCTCCTATTCATCTCTTTACCCTGTTAGCAACCTTCTCCCTCCTGATAAAGTAACCGAAGAAGTGGGTGATGAAAGCAAAGGCTGGTGTGTTTTAAACTCCAACTGAGTTGAAGCAATGAAGCATTAATAGAGGCGAGTATAGGCGGTCCAGCTTTATGGTCTCATGCTTAAAATGCCTGTTGGTGGAATGGCTCTGTGTGTCATTATGAAAAACAAAACAGAGAAGAATGAGCTTCATAAATGATTTAAAGGCCTGTGCAGGGTTGGGATTCCACTTTCAGGTTATAAATATTTTAAAACCTGCAGCGGCCAGGGACAAGGAGAAGAGTACCTGACTGTAATCCATTTCAGAAAGCTGTGCATCATTTTAGACAACAGGATAATTGAATCCCACCGCCTAAATTTGACGTTATTAGTCATAATCAGACAGCCTTGCTGAAAACTGTAAATCAAGTTTCACGGTGTATTATGTTTTTCTAGAGACCTAACGTCCCTAAAAAAGGAAAGAAAATAAAGAAAAGCTTTCAGAGTTTGGTGGCAGAGGTTGTCCATTAAATGAAAAGGATGTAAAGCTTGTATCATGTTATTCCCTAGAATAGTTTTTTTTTTATGCCACACATTGTCACGTATGTTTTTTCTAAATGGTATCGTTTATAAACTGCACGTTATTTTCTGTGTCAAAGCTTAAAGATATAGTTCAACCAAAAATTAAAATGCTTGCTTTCATGTTGTTCCAACTTTCTTCTATAGAACACAAAGGGCCCTATTTTAACTATCAAAGCACATGGTCTGAAGCGCCAGGCAGGTGAACTTGGGGTGTGTCCCAATCCACTTTTGCTAGTTTAACGACAGAAAAAACAGTTGGTCTAAAAGGGTTGTACCTAGTCTCTTAATGAGTCATGGGTGTGTTTTGGGCGTAATATGCAATAAACCAATCAGAGTCTCCTCTCCCGTTCCCTTTTCAAAGCCAGTTGCATTGACACCAGGGCAGATTCGCTATTTACATGTCGGAATCTGCGAGCGGAAAGACTGAATGCTTCTCTTGTGCACCCGCCTATAGGCACATATTACTAACACGCCCTTTAAATAATTTGTTTAATAAAATTTTTTTGGCTATACAATAAAACTCAATCAACATTGAACCCCACTGACTTTCACTGTGGAACAAATAAAAAAACAAAACCCAAAAAATGTTTATCTTTTCCATTCCACAGAAAAGTTAGATTTTTTATATATATATATATATATATATGTATATATATATTTGTATATGTATATATATATATATATATATGTATATATATATTTGTATGCATTATGTGATGTAGACATAAACAGACAAAATCCACTGTGACTGTGCATGTGAACAGGTTTCAGGCCATTTCCTTTAAGTTACTCCTCCTCCAGCACTTTACCTGAACAAAGGCCTTTCTCTGAGACATTGGACTTCTCAAACCACTTCTGTTCGGGAATCTCCCTAAGCCGTGTTTGATGGAATCAACTAGCATTTGTGTGTGTGTGTGTGTGTGTGTGTGTGTGTGTGTGATTTCAGTAGGAAAATGCTGGCGCAGTTTTGGTTTTTCCTCAGAGGGACCACAGGATAAATGGTCAGAGATTGCCCAAACAACACCATCGTTTTCAAATGCCATACTAGTATGAGCTAGTAAATTATGCTTTTAAAAAGTAACATCAAACTTGCTTACTAACTGCAACTTACTTTACAGGACTTGAATTATGACCAGAAGCTCCAGGAAAATATAATAGGGAATATTCAGGCATTGGCCTGTAATGACGTTCCCTTTGACACGCCTGTAGCACATACCATATGTCCTCAATAAGACTTAGTTACTCATTTTTCTGCCAACAGTGCAGTTTCATTGGGCAGCATTGTGCTCAACTAATCCAGGTAATTTGCCAGTTGGAACAGTTCTGACCCTTTGCCAACCACCACAACCTCCCGTCCCAGGAAAAACTAAACCAGCTAATTGTTTTGCTTTTGCAGAGCCCATAAATCGGATTGGGCTGTTTTAATCTAATCTCTCTTTGTGGCATGCATGTTACTAAAGCTGGAAACATGATGTTTTGGCAGTGTACACTGTTCTCCCAACTGGCGGAAACAGGCCGATACAGGTAGCAAAAGCCCAGATTTCCCATGCACTTTATCCTCTCTGACCCACCAAGCACTGACACAGTTGGGTGAAGGCTGGATAAGCTTTGCCTGGTCGATGTGCCGTTTAAACTATCTGTGGATTTGCACACTCAAATGGCAGCAGCTCTCTGTTTCCTGGATTGGCACTGCTCACTATAATCACTCCTTATATGTATTCTTTACCATCGCCGTATTAGCGAGTAATGCCATGTTCACTTTAACCCATCTAGACAACAAAGTCTTATTTTTTAATAAGCATATGCTGTTTGCAACCTGTTATCTACACAGAAGTGCCAGTTCTGAAGAAATGTTGAACCATTTTCTTTTAGGGATGCACTGATATAGGGCTGCACAATCGTGCTTACAATTACGGAGGCCCCAATTATGTCCATCCATCCATCCATCTTCTTCCGCTTTATCCAAGGCCGGGTCGCGGGGGCAGCAGTCTAAGCAGAGATGCCCAGACTTCCCTCTCCCTAGACACTTCCTCCAGCTCTTCCGGGGGGACACCGAGGCGTTCCCAGGCCAGCCGGAAGACATAGTCCCTCCAGCGTGTCCTAGGTCTTCCCCGGGGCCTCCTCCCGGTTGGACATGCCCGAAACACCTTCCCGGGAAGGCGCTCAGGAGGCATCCGGAACAGATGCCCGAGCCACCTCAACTGACCCCTCTCGATGTGGAGGAGCAGCGGCTCTACTCCGAGTTCCTCCCGAGTGACTGAGCTCCTCACCCTATCTCTAAGGGAGCGCCCAGCCACCCTGCGGAGAAAACTCATTTCGGCCGCCTGTATCCGGGATCTTGTCCTTTCGGTCATGACCCAAAGCTCATGACCATAGGTGAGAGTAGGAACGTAGATTGACAGGTAAATCGAGAGCTTCGCCTTACGGCTTAGCTCTTTCTTCACCACAACAGACCGGTACATCGACCGCATTACTGCAGAAGCTGCACCGATCCGTTTGTCAATCTTCCGTTCCATCCTCCCCTCACTCGTGAACAAGACCCCTAGATACTTGAACTCCTCCACTTGAGGCAGGAACTCTCCACCAACCTGAAGAGGGCAAACCACCCTTTTCCGACTGAGGACCATGGCCTCGGATTTGGAGGTGCTGATCCTCATCCCAGCCGCTTCACACTCGGCTGCAAACCGTCCCAGTGCATGCTGAAGGTCCTGGTTAGAAGGGGCCAACACGACAACGTCATCCGCAAAGAGCAGAGACGAAACCGCATGGTCCCCAAACCTGACACCCTCCGGCCCCTGGCTGCGCCTAGAAATTCTGTCCATAAAAATTATGAACAGAACCGGCGACAAAGGGCAGCCCTGCCGGAGTCCAACATGCACCGGGAACAAGTCTGACTTACTGCCGGCAATGCGGACCAAACTCCTGCTTTGGTCGTACAGGGACCGGACAGCCCTTAGCAAAGGACCCCGGACCCCATACTCCCCGAGCACCCTCCACAGGATGCCGCGAGGGACACAGTCGAATGCCTTCTCCAAATCCACAAAACACATGTGGACTGGTTGGGCAAACTCCCATGAACCCTCCAGCACCCTGTAGAGGGTATAGAGCTGGTCCAGTGTACCACGGCCCGGACGAAAACCAGACTGTTCCTCCTGAATCCGAGGTTCTACTATCGGCCGTATTCTCCTCTCCAGTACCCTGGCATAGACTTTCCCGGGGAGGCTGAGAAGTGTGATCCCCCTGTAGTTGGAACACACCCTCCGGTCCCCCTTCTTAAAAAGAGTGTAATCTTAAAAATGTAATCGCAATTACAAAAAAAAGTCCACTTATATGATTCACTTAATGTTTTTATTTATTTTATTTTTTTTTACAGGTTATCTTAAGTTTGTTCCCCATTGTTTTAATTTTTTCGTTTTAGTATAACATTATAATACCATGCATATTTTTTTACTTATTGTATTTAAAGGAACCAAATGAATGTATATTTGACTTTTGAGTCTTTATGCTATAGAAAATCAATAATCGTTTTTCAGGAATAGTGTTTTCAGCTTGTTTATTCTGATATATGGCATGCAATCACTTCAAACAATGGCATAAAGCATTTCAAAACATCGCTCAATGTAAATTGTGGTAATCGTAATTAATAATCGCAATTACAATTTCAAGGGAATAATCGACAATTATGATTTGTCATAATCGTGCAGCCCTACACTGATATAAAAATTGACCGATACCAATAATTCTTTATACTTTATACCGGTAACCGATATATTGGCCATAGGGATGTGATGGTGAGGAAATGTTCCCATCGACGTACAGCTTAGCTCCGTGCCAGTGGACCATTATGTGTGGCTGTGCGCATTTTACTTTCTAGAATTAGCGCCAATTTGGGAGGCAATTGCTTGAATGGTAGGTTCATTATTATACTTAAAGGGTTAGTTCACCCAAAAATGAAAATTCTGTCATTAATTACTTACCCTCATGTCGTTCGACACCCGTAATGCTGCGTTCACACCAAACGCGAATTGAGCGTCAAAATCGCGTCTACCGCGTCTAGTTTCACGCGCGAACATTTTGAATGCATTCGCGTGTCCGCAGAGAATTGGACGCGCGTAGAAATCGAGCGCTGGAAGCGAAATTGACGCGCATTCAAGGCACTCCAGGAGAAATATGTCATAAAACACCACTCTGCCTCTTTTCATTTTCATTAAAAATATATATTAAGCATTAATAGCCACACAAAGTGGTCCAGGCAACTCCTACATTATCTTCACTGCATGTATGTTTAAATATCCTTATAATATAAAGTTATGAAACTTCTCTTTGCCCTCAGTCAAAACGATTTGGCAGACAACAAATTATAGATTCATGAGAGCAAAGCTCGGCCGTTAGATCTACACAAAACGAACCACTACAGGACATCAGAGCCAGCGGCAGACGCCAGAAGGACTGGCCGAGGAAAGGCTGCCTTCGCTGGGGTTATGAGCAGTGATTGCCCGGTGATCGCCTGGATCTCACAACTCCAAAAACACAAGATTATTTTTTTAAATAGGCGCTCTCTTTATAAATAAACCACAGATTTGAGCTTTAAACAACTACATTCCCACCTGAAAAAGTCTTAAAACTACATTTTGTGACACAATAGTACTATTTTTAATTTATGCAGGGTTTCTCATACACGTCACTTTACCACGTGACAGCAGCAAGCAGGCTCCTGATTGGTTAACGCGGCGCGAATTGACGCCAAAGTTCAAAATTTTCAACTCGGGCGGCAGATGCGAATTCGCTTCAAACGCGTGAATGCACAAAAGCACCATTTGCGTGTTACGCGCATATCGCGCAAGACGCTCAATTTGTGTCCAATTCGCGCGAACGAGGCGGATTCGCGTCCTTCATGCCGCGCGAAACGCGCCTTCTGCACGTCAACGCGCCTTTCCATTGACTTAACATTGAAATCACTCGCGCCAGACGCTCTATTCGCGTTTGTTGTGAACGCAGCATAAGACCTCCGTTCATCTTCGGAACAGAAATGAAGATATTTTATTTGAAATCTGATGGCTCTGAAAGGCCTCCATTGGCACAATGGCACGGTTCACTCTCAAGACCCTTAAAAGGTACTAAAGACGTCGTTACAAAGTCCATCTCACTACAGTGGTTCTACAATAACTTTATAAATCGGTGAGAATAGTTTTTGTGCGCAAAAAAACCCTAAATAACGACTTACATAGTGATGACGATTTCAAAACAAGGCATCATGAAGCTTCGAAGCGTTATGAATCAGCGAGTCGAATCAGCAGTTTGAATCGCCAAATTTCAGCAGTTTGGTGGTTTGACACGCGATCCGAATCATGATTCGGCTCATTGATTCATAACGCTTCGAAGCTTCATGATGCCTTGTTTTGAAATCTCCATCACTATGTAAGTCGTTATTTAGGGGTGTTTTGCGCACAAAAACTATTCTCGCCGATTTATAAAGTTATTTTAGAACCACTGTAGTGAGATGGACTTTGTAACGACGTCTTTAGTACCTTTTAAGGGTCTTGAGAGTGTACAGTGCCATTGTGCCAAACGGAGGCCTTTCAGAGCCATCAGATTTCAACTAAAATATCTTAATTTCTGTTCCAAAGATGAACGGAGGTCTTACGGGTGTCGAACGACATGAGGGTAAGTAATTAATGACATAATTTTCATTTTTGGGTGAACTAACCCTTTAAGGAAAAACACAACAACAAAACCGAAAAATGACAAACTCGCTTATAAGCGCTTTTACATTTCACTTTTGAAACCAAATCTTCCGCCATCGTCTCGTCAGTCAACAGTTAGGCGGGGGAAAAAAACGAAAAAAAAAGAGAATTAGGACAAGTGAGGGGAAGTCTGATTCCTGATTTGTAGGGGTGTGACGAGAGCTCGTGCCACAAGATCTCGCGAGACTAAACTGTGACAAGATTTCTCGTCGAGGTGAACGCTGTCTCGTGTCATAATGTAATGACGAGTGTGAGGGTGAAATTAGGATAGAATATGCCAACACTACGTTTACATTACGCCTCCACTCTAGTTTGGCTTTTTATAGAAATAAAAACAATTTAATTCAGGTGGATAACGTCACTTCAATTCAGCTCATCCAACACGAGCGGTTCGAGTCGTACGTAGTGCACAGCACTGATCACGTGTCGAGAAGACGAGCGCTCGCATTGAGCGTGTTACGAGTGTGTGTTACATGTTAATAGACTTTGTGGCGGAGGATTCTTTACGCAGCAGAAGCGTCATACTTATATTTAACAATACGCGCTCAGCAGCACCAGTACTATTCCCAGAGTACACATGATCGCGAAATTCAAAGTGAAAGTAAACGCGAGCACGCATTCAAGCACGATTTCAATACGTTACCGCTGTTTGAAAGCGGCTCCTTGAGGCAAGCGAATATCTCCCAATATACACTCACCTAAAGGATTATTAGGAACACCATACTAATACTGTGTTTGACCCCCTTTCGCCTTCAGAACTGCCTTAATTCTACTTTGCATTGATTCAACAAGGTGCTGAAAGCATTCTTTAGAAATGTTGGCCCATATTGATAGGATAGCATCTTGCAGTTGATGGAGATTTGTGGGATGCACATCCAGGGCACGAAGCTCCCGTTCCACCACATCCCAAAGATGCTCTATTGGGTTGAGATCTGGTGACTGTGGGGGCCATTTTAGTACAGTGAACTCATTGTCATGTTCAAGAAACCAATTTGAAATGATTCAAGCTTTTTGACATGGTGCATTATCCTGCTGGAAGTAGCCATCAGAGGATGGGTACATGGTGGTCATAAAGGGATGGACATGGTCAGAAACAATGCTCAGGTAGGCCGTGGCATTTAAACGATGCCCAATTGGCACTAAGGGGCCTAAAGTGTGCCAAGCAAACATCCCCCACACCATTACACCACCACCACCAGCCTGCACAGTGGTAACAAGGCATGATGGATCCATGTTCTCATTCTGTTTACGCCAAATTCTGACTCTACCATCTGAATGTCTCAACAGAAATCGAGACTCATCAGACCAGGCAACATTTTTCCAGTCTTCAACTGTCCAATTTTGGTGAACTTGTGCAAATTGTAGCCTCTTTTTCCTATTTGTAGTGGAGATGAGTGGTACCCGGTGGGGTCTTCTGCTGTTGTAGCCCATCCGCCTCAAGGTTGTGTGTGTTTTGGCTTCACAAATGCTTTGCTGTATACCTCGGTTGTAACGAGTGGTTATTTCAGTCAAAGTTGCTCTTCTATCAGCTTGAATCAGTCGGCCCATTCTCCTCTGACCTCTAGCATCAACAAGGCATTTTCGCCCACAGGACTGCCGCATACTGGATGTTTTTCCCTTTTCACACCATTCTTTGTAAACCCTAGAAATGGTTGTGTGTGAAAATCCCAGTAACTGAGCAGATTGTGAAATACTCAGACCGGCCCGTCTGGCACCAACAACCATGCCACGCTCAATTGCTTAAATCACCTTTCTTTCCCATTCTGACATTCAGTTTGGAGTTCAGGAGATTGTCTTGACCAGGACCACACCCCTAAATGCATTGAAGCAACTTCCATGTGATTGGTTGATTAGATAATTACATTAATGAGAAATTGAACAGGTATTCCTAATAATCCTTTAGGTGAGTGTAAAAGCTATCTCGTTGTAACCATTTCTTAGCTCTGTATCATGCTTGAAGAAAAATGTGGTCTCTATTTGCACTTTGAATATTGAGTACTTTGATTATGGTATTCTGGTTATTGTTTGCACTTAATAGCTATGATCAGTTTGTGGGAAGGAGTTCAGTTAGGAGGTCAACAGAAGCTCATGTGCAGTTCTAAAGTCAGAAGAGACAATCATACAGGACAGAGTTTTTGGCAAAACTCTTACAGTGCTTGTTGTCTTTTACTGCATATGATAATTCATACTCAGAAAGTAGAACTGAAATGACATTAATATAATATGATGAGTTAAAACATTTCAAATGCACCTGCAAACAATTTTCTAGTCATCCATTTCATCATTGAGGATTTCTTAAAAATACTATGTTAAAATCTCGTCTTGTCTCGTCTCGTGAGATAAGTGTCTCGTCACACCCTTACTGATTTGTGCTGTGACTCGCTCAGCTCATGCTGAATTGAACAGACACTTTCAGTTTTTAATTGTAGTGTCTGTTCTCTAACTAAACTTACTATAAAAAAAATCTAAACGACTGTGAGGGAAGGTGTTGCCGCGGTTGGAAAGTGATGTAACCAGTGTTGTGGCTAAATTCCGACTATCGCAGCAAGATTTGAAAAATTTCAAATTTTCAGATTCCAAATTTTTTATACATTTTTAAGAAACGGATTACAAAAACAAAAATAAAAGTCTCACCATTAAAAGCCATGTCCCAAGCACACTATATAATGTTATAGTTATAATGTTCTCATTAAAGTTTTATGTAGCCTATATGACAGACTTAACTGTATTTACCTTTTTTGAAGTGAGCCCATCATATTTCAATCAATTCAAAACCATCATGGCAAACATGCGTGTGTCAGCTGAAGGAAATAATTCATCGGTTTTAATATATCGGCCAAATTTTATTATTATTTATAACTATAACATTAAAAATGAACATCGACGGGCCGATACTGATATGGTAGCCGATATATCATGCAGCTCTAATTTTTTAAATTGTAAAAGTTAGTTTCCAGTTGGAAGCGACCTCCATAACTTGGCAAACAAGTACATTTGCATTTCAGTCGGACTAGTGTCTTTTTTTTAAATGTCATGTTAATGCTTTAATTGAACTGAAATCATCTGGACTACCTAGATAATGCAATTGTAGCTTGGCTTCATCAACATTAATCAGACTAAAATAGGAATAGATCTTGATGCTTGAAAAAAAAAAGTTATTGAATGGTCACAATAATTTAATTTCTTTTCATTTAAATATATTAAATGGAAGTTAACGTGTTTTGCTGTCGACTGAGGCTGGATTGTTTTAGTTTGCAGTATGGGACTGGATCTGGAGAGTAAATGTTGAAATTAACTTTTTTTTTGCTATTCTGAATAAAGGAAAAGGCTTATGTTATGTAAAATAGTTATGTTGGTTAATTCTGGATGTGTTAATTTTATGTATTATTAGGGCCCGAGCACCTGGTGATGTGATGGTGTGAGGACCCTATTGTAATTGCTCGGCCCCTGAATGAATGAGGGCCTAAACATGCTCGAAAACTAATGAAACTTTGCACCCGCATCAGAAGTGGCGAAAAATCAACATCTAATATGGGTTTCAGAATTAGGTGTGGCAAAACAGCTCGATAGCGCCTCCTACAAAATTTCAAAGAAGCGCCCCTCCCGCTACATTTCACTTACAAGTATGACATTCGGTACACACATGTAACAGCCCAATACCTACATAAAAGTCTCATGGTACTAAATCAGAAAACCAACAGGAAGTGAGATATCTTGAATTTTCTTTTCAAAATTGTTGCAAATTTTGCCATTTCCAGTACTTTAACAAACTCCTAGAGATTTAATCAGATCAACATCATATTTGCACAATCTAATCTAAAGGCCTTTGCGATGTTAAATTGCGATAGATCTTGAGTTTTCCCTGAAGGGCGTGGCAGCTTCACAAATTCAGATGTTTCGCCATGAAACAGGAAGTTGTTGTAACTCAGGCAGAGATTGTATGATCTGCCCCAAACTTTACATGTTTTATTAGAGTCCTGGCCTGAAGACATCTACTTGCCAATATTCAGTTACATGTTTTACACTGTAATTAACTCCTCATAGAAATGTAACCAGAACAACATCATATTTGGTCAGTCTAATATTAAGGCCTTGTTGATGTTTAAATGATTAAGATCTTGAGTTTTCGCTGACAAAGTCTGATGTTTCGCCATGAAACAGGAAGCTGTTGTAAGTCAGGTGTACAATGTCCAATCTGCCCCAAACTTCACGTTTGATAATAGTCCTGACCTGAAGACATCTACATGGCAATATTCAGTTAAAGCGCCACCTGCTGGCAACAGGAAGTTTGGCACATCAGAATGACTTTGCTATTTGTTTTCGTATATTTACCCGCTTAAATGCTTGTCGCCTACTATTCACTGTTTTCCTGAGGCCACCAGGTGCGAGGGGGCCCTTTCATCGCTGCTCGCAGCTTTAATTTTTTTGTTTTTAACTAAAGCTTTGTAGACTTTTAAAATAAGTATAGTATTTCTCAATGTAGAATTATAGACTCCATTCACCTGCTCACATGGATTTACCTTGAGCTTTTTACCTAAGGCTATTACACATAAAAAAAACGCACCTCATTTCTACACAATTTTAGCCTCTACATCTGAATAGTATTTAAAAACCACTGTCATCTCAGCAGCATTCCCTTCAAGTGCATGTGGCAGCTATTATGCCAGATCAGAATCTAACACTTATTGAATCATAAAGCAGATGGATACATTTAAAGCGAAACCCACGCCTGGGATCTGCAAAATATTTACTTTGTTTTTGATTTATAAAAAGCAGAAGTCAGTTTTGATGGGTATGTCAATGGCATTGTCGATGCAGGCTCTGAAATCATTTCATTGTTGTGGCTTAACACACTTACATCCTCTATGGGAGGCATTAGCATTAAAGTGGAATGTATTTGAGGTGGTGAGAATTGAATTAAAGGCAGTCAGACACCCCTGGGCGAGCTGCACTGGTGGGATGTGAAGCTGATGTGAGCGATTGATTTTAAATCTTCTGTAAGCGTATAGGGATGTTGAGAGGGCATTAGGGGGAAAGCTCATTTAAAGTGCTACGAGACAGCAAATCCCATCTGTTCTCAACGGACACAACAACAGACGAGGTTAGTCTTCGGTCTTTGATTGATCATGATACTTTTTCCAATTCATTTCAAAATGGTTTAGATTCAGGTTTTGAGTCTTATTTTCTCTTTTCTGTCTGCTTGTTCTGTTTTAAGCTTTGGTACATATACTTGGTACATTTACAACCTTTTCCATTGCAACAGCAGCCAATGCAAGATACATGTAGGGTATCGATACAGGGTATCGATACAGATTCGATTCTGATTCAGCCAGTGCTGTTATACAGGACTGTGATTCCGGTCTAACTGATTACTCGTATACTCATTACAAGACCCAGTTCATAGGTGTCGTTGCAGGATTTAGACGCTGTTTAGCTGTATATGTAAAAATTTAGTATCGTATCAGCGTTTCGTCCAGACGCATCTGGCGTTTTAGGAGCCTGAAGCCGCTATTTTTTTTTTTAACCGGGTCCCAGAGTTGATAAATCTTGTACAGCCTATCCGTATATTTTGTGAAACGATGATGTCATCAACCCACGTCTCGGCGCATGTTCCAAGTCTTCTTCTCTGTTTTTTGTGTATCTCTGTGGCAGAATTAGGCCCTGTCCCAAATGGCACACTTCATGTGCACTTTCGGTCTTTTGGACTTGCGCACGCGGCAGCCATTGTGTGTCCATTAAGTTCACGAAACCGTGGGGTGTCCCATTTGTCATTTTAGGTTTCAGTGGTTTCGTGTGTACGAAGATATGTCTTGAGATGACGCTGTGTTTACTGAATTTTTTTTAGAACGAGGAAAAAAAAGATTGAATCGGGAAGGCTCTGGCTTTGTGTGGATGTGGCCTTAGTCTACACCAGTTATACTGTATGTTTAAAAATAATTTGTGAATCAGACTACATTCTTCACGTTGTATGTATTTGACTGACTACAAACAACAGGTTTGTTTGTTCTTGAATCAAACTACACTTTCCTATCCATTCCAAACTTTTTGCATAGATTGACTAAGCTCAATATTCAAAATAATGTGCTGTCCTGTGTTCCCGTTCTTTTCTCCCAGTCAGTTACAATTGCATCAAGTTTGATTGCAATGACTGGGTTCGAATTACAGAGTTTGGCTGGGAGTTGTTAGGAAATCTGGTTTTATACTGTGCCGTCTCTCATTGCAGGTGCCATGGTCTTCTAGCCACACTGAATGGACGGCAGCAGAGCTGGATTGTCATTGGCTGGCCCGAAGCACCTCTGCTCGGTGGGTGTGGTGTGGCTGCGGTCGGTCACGGCCACTCTCAAAAACAAACCATCTATCCACTGCTGAGAGGAGCCACAGAGACGAGTTGAAAAAAATCTCCAGAAGAGAGGCCACAAAGGCCTTCTCCCTACAGCAGAACGCTAACTCATGCCATGCTTGTTCATTGCCAAACAGAGGCACAAAGACACAATAGACTCTTGCACCAATATCTGCTCTTTGGAGACTCTTTTGCAATCCAACGAGGTCAAGAACATTCCAGTGAACCATGACAAACGACAACTAAAGCATGTTTTTCCTTCATGAAACTTCTTTCTTCACTTTGACTGGCAGTACAGCATGTTCATGTTGCTTCCAAAACGCCTTACGGACACCGCGTTAAACGAAACATCTGAAACATCTACAGATATGCAGAGCATCCCCATGGGAAAGTGCAAGTTTACTCGAGCAGGATGTAAAATGCCTGTGGAACGTATTTAAGTATCTGTGAAATGGGTTTTATCCTGGAACTTGTATAGATTCTACAGCACAATGTATTATCAAGGACTTCCTCACGTTTTAAGATTTCTTGACGGTTTAAACATTTGATAAATGCATTTAATTTATGTGTTTGTGACAAACAAAAGAGTAAAGAAAAAATTGCACACGAGACTACATGCTGGATGATGAGGGTTTTGATGTTTGTTACAGTTTTCCTCTGGATTTGAATGCTGGATTATTTTTAAAGGAATATTCTGGGTCCAATGCAAGTTAAACTCGGGCAGCAGCCTTTGTGGAATATTGTGGATGAATTTATACTAGTCCCTCGTTTTCTTAAAAAACAAATTCTGGGTTCCATGAGGTGCTTACAATGGAAGTGAATGGGGACGATGAAACATTCAGTTTCAATAGTCATAAAATAATCTAAATGATAATTACGACTTTTTATCTTGCAATTCTGACTTTTTTTAATCTTCTCAGAATTGTGTGATATAAAGTCGCAATTTGAGAGTTATAAAGTCTGTTCTGACGCAATTCTGACTTTTTTCCCCGCAATTGCAAATTTATATCTTGCAATTCTGACTATATCACGCAATTCTGACTATATCACGCAATTCTGACTTATAAACTCGCAATTGTGAGTTATAATCTCAATCACAATTCTTATTTTTCTCAGGATTGCGAGTTATAAAGTCAGAATTGTGTGATATAATGTCAGAACTGCAAGATATAAACTCACCATTGCGAGATATAATGTTAGAACTGTGAGATAGAAAAGATGATAAAATGTTTTCCTCGCAATTGCGAGTTTATATCTGCAAGTTTATATTTTGCAATTCTGAGGGGAAAAAAAGATGACCAAAGATGTAAACTCACAACTGTGAGATAAAAAGTCGCAATTATCTTTTAAAATGTTTTATGTGGCTGAAACAAGCTTCCATACACAAGTGACTATACCAAGTGTTAAATAACTTTTTGCCTTGATGGCGCAATGACATAAAAAAATAAAATAAACTGCTTTACAGCTCAACTAATACATTTTTTAACAGAAAAATGTATGTGCTTTGATGCATAAGCTTCTGCTTCTATATCCTTTCAAAATTGACCTATTTCTTTCCATTTTAAATGCCTCTATTTTTGCTTGTTTTTAAAGAAAAGAAGGAAGTCTAAATTGTTTGTGGTTGATTGAGTTTAACTTGTATTGAACCTAAAAAATTCCTTATAAGATCAACCACGATTTTGAAGTTGAAGGTTGGGTTTCTTTCTCACTTACAGTCTTAAAGAAGGGATATGGATTTGATTTTTTTTCAGGGGGGTTTGTGTTCTGTAGTAAACAGCTCACAGCTAAACATTTCCATTTGAAGGGGACTTTCTGGCATTATGCAGTAGATCCCACTGGTGTCCTTGTGAACTGAATTCCTGGTGCCTAATACCGGTAGACGTGTTTGTTGCTCATTCAGTCCGTTGAAGGGTTTGAATAAATGATTTTTTGATGCTTGCAGACTGGTTTCATAAGCACCCTGGAGGTTTAAAAAAGCGCCTGGATTCCTCTCTGAAAACTCCTCCACGAAACATCCAAGGTTTTTTGACGTAACAGGAAGAAGCTTTGTTATTAGCTAAATCTTATAATGCCCTAGCTAAATCTGCAGGGACCTTTTTTGAAATGTTTCTCAAATTAGACATTTTATCCATTGGTTTCCTGCTCCTACAGATAGAATGATGTTGTAAGGTGCTTTGTTTTTGCACAAAATAAAATTTAGTTCATATTTTTATATTACTAAAAATAAATGTTATATTTAAAAAAAAGCATATTAACAGTCAATTAGAAATATTTAAGTTGGTTTGAGAAAGACAACTTACTGATTCACTATATAAACATTATTCTTCTGAGCCAAAATTTGAACAGTAACTGATCCGACTTTCTTAAAATGAAGATTAATAATCATAAAAAACCCATAGACTTACATAGGGGTCAAAACTTTCATACAATAAAGAGTATTCAAGTTAGATCCACTATATGTATCTATCACTAACAAAGCCTAGGACATGCTAGCAATGTGGTAAAACATGCTAGCAACGTTAAATCAAGTTAACATGATAATTCATGTTCAAACATGTTAATTTATGCTAACATGTTAAATCATGCTTACAAAAATGCTAAATCATGTTAGTAACATGCTAAATAATGCTAGCGAAATGCCAAAACATGCTACTAACATGCTAATTTGGGTTAGCAAAATGTCATGCTAACAACATGTTAATAATGCTAAAACATGCCAGCAACATAAAACATGTTAATTAATGTTAACATGTTAAAAACATGTTAGCAACGTGTTAATTCATGCTAGTAATGTGTTAAAATATGCTAGCAACATGCTAATTTGTGCGAGCAATGTATTAAAACATGCTAGCAACATGATAAAACATCTATCGATCTGTTTTTCTGATGGACTTTATTGCCTTCAAACTACTTCAAAAGTAAAATCTTATCAAGCTTTTCAAACTTTCTGGTCTGGCTTTCTCAAGCAAACTTCATCAAACTTTACTCATCTAGTTAATATTATTATTTTTAGCTTGAATTTAGTTTCTTATGAACAGGAATTCATGGAGACTGGATGCTGGTCAACAGTAATACTCTTTTTTTTTAGCATATTAGAAAGCACACTTGAACACATATGTAGCTTCTTCTTTTTTTTGACGCAAACCAACATTGTCCTTCTACAATATAATACTGTTGAGCCTAGAATGTCATTTGTTTGGGTGAAATAGGTCTCGAAATGTACATGAAATGAAGCTATAAAAAAGAATATCAAATACAGTTATTGGTAAGCAGCCTCTTTTATAGGATGGCTATGCCAATAGCAATGCCAAAGGCGTAGATTTATTGTGGTTGTTTTTTAAACATCTGCTTAATCCCTAAAATAGGAGAGGGCACTGAGTCCAGGAAATTGTGCAGTCGTCTGGAAACGGAGGCTGGCATTTCATAATGATTCCTTGAGGCACCTCTGTTTGCAAAGTTTTTATCAGGTTCATATTCTCTCGAGCCTTTGAGAAGCTATTAGCACATCTGACGCTGACTGACAGATACACTGGTGCACTGCAGCAAGAATGTTTAGTCAGTTTGGAGTGAGACGGAGCTGTGTGAATATTTCTATTTGTGTTTATGGAGAACTAACCCCTTCAAGTGCAGTAAGGGCAGTGGAACATTTGTGATGTATCCAACATCTAAATAGTGTTGTCATCTTAGACAAGACTCTCTGCGATTTCCATTCAAGCTTCTAATCTGGTACGGTGGCTGACAGCCCGGTGGATTCTGGTAGGGGGTGAGGAGGACAGACAGACAAGGGAACAGGCGCTAGGAGACGAGGCACCCTGGGTAAATGGAAGGTAAATCCTCTGCCAAGCAGGAATGTTGAGCACAGTCCCTCCTGCCACTCATTTTGCCTTTCAGGCCACCTGCTAGCCCTGAGGACTGGGCTCAAATAACAGCCACCAGGCTGCTACTTAGACACCAAAGAAAAATACCTCCACAAGGTTCAAGAATGTATTACAGCAAAACGTCAACATTTTAATCACACAGTCCTTGGGTAAACCTTCTGAAATATATGGCCAGGTCATATTTCACACGCATTTGGGAATTTACTGCTCACCAAGGCTACATTTAATCAAAAATATATTAAAAACTACTAGTAAATAGTAATATTGTTAAATATTATAACAATTTGAAGTCCCCATAAAATCAAATTCTACAATTCTTGTTTTTATGGAATACTTGCTGTACTTTTGCAATTAAATTCATCCATCATTCTTTTAAAAATGAATGTGTCCTCATAATGTTTATCAAAATAACACCCCCTCCCTCTTACAGCGACATCTCTTTTCTTCTGAGGTGTGTAGCAGTGTAAGTATATTTTTTTCTGCACACCAATAATTGAATATTTGATGACTGAATAAGTGTAATTCACCTTTATTCCACAAGGTGGCAATGTCTGACACACAATGATGAAGTGACGTAAAGAAACAAAAGAATAGGAAGTATCAGCAAAACTTGAAATGACTCAGCGATTTACTGCAGAGCAAGTGCTGAACGCAAACAAATATTAGTGTCACAGTCACTTGGATCTGGTGAAGAAGCTGTCATCGATCAAACTATTGATTTTGAAGATGTTGAAAAATTATAGTTTTGAGAATATGTTTGAGATGGTGAATATGAGCCAGACGCTGAATGTACAGGGAAATTAGCTCTGACGAGGACAGTGATGATGGTATAAAACATCTGCTCAAAATGAACCCTTCCAAGCTCCAAAAGGTAACAAAATATGCTTTAGTTATACTTATGTAATTGTTAGGCCTACTGTAATATCAGAAGAGTTTTATATTATCACGACATGTAGAGATCCATATGTTAGATATAGATCCATATAGAAACATTGATGCATTTAAGGGTTAAAAAAAACTATTTTATTTTTAACATATTTTAAAATGTAATGAATGCTGAATTTTCAACATCATTACTCCAGTCTTCAGTCACATGATCCTTCAGAAATCGTTCTAATATGCTGATATGATGTTCAAGAAACATTTCTTATTATTAGCTATGTTAAAAACAGTTGTGCTGCTAACTATGGAAACAGACAATTTGTTTCAGGATTCTATGATGAATAGAAGTTCAGAAGTATTTTTTTTAGCGGTTTAGCAGCATTTATGGCAGTCTCAAACCACATGAACACTGTAATGAACAAGAGTTTAAAACACATTTGCAAGTTCAGCCTCCCCCTTGTGTGTATAAGATGTTTGGTCTTTGAATGCAGTTGTTTGGCAGATCAGCATTGGCAATCTCATGCAGAGACAGTTTGCTAATTGAAATGCAGAAATGTGTTTTCCTCGGTTCTCTTTGAACTGGTGCATAATTGAGGCTGTAAAGCATTTCGCTCATGTATATTTGAACAGGTCTCTCCTGCCCCTACGAAAACTCCCTGAAACACTTCAGCACAATTCTCACTAACTTCAGAAGCCTAGAGTGGTTTTCACACGTAGCACATTTTGCAAAAAAAAAAAGAGGGGGAAAAAAGAAAACCAAATAATTTTCTTGACATCTTGCTAATTTAACGAAACATTTGCTATCCAACACTGGAAGCTATGTAGATTTAGTCATCATTTACATCATTGCATCAATAATTTTTACATCTGTGGAGACAAGAATAAAAGGATTATACTGCTTTCAGATCTTAACATAGGACAGGTTGCGTGACATTGCCTCACCCCAAAAAAGCATCAATAAAAATGATGCCAGGTAAAAGAAAACAAGACTCAGATAAGGATAAACATGGTTTGCACCGACCACAGTTTGTTTGGAGTGGTCAATATCTGACTGCCAACAGCACAAAACCATTGAATTAAAGAGACTAGAAAAAATATTTAGGGAAAATGAAGGCACATTTTCCAGTTTAGTCATATTAATACGCTTGAATATTTTGGGGTCAAAGCAATTTGTGGTAATATGAACAATTCTAGTAAATCTTATTTTTTCAGTCATTTCTAGAGAGATCATTGTGAATAATGCCGTGCTCCAGGTAACCTGCAACCTGTGTTTTTCCAACCTTCTACCTGTGAAAGTGCACTGGAACGGCAGTCAAACCCGTGACTTCCCACCCGTGAACTTGTACTAGATCGTTGTACTCCCATGTTACGCGCTCTGACGTCACATAGCCCGCGAAACAACAATGGCAGCCTCTACGGAAATACGAATAACGTAAAATAAAAGGTAAAACAGCTTCTCTTGCCTTATGCGCCGTTTTTTCTCCACCTTTTCCCTCAAGTAAGCAAGAAGTAAGCACCTTTGGCGATAGAAATGATTGTAAATTTAGCATAAGCCTCAAATGGTCCGCCATATTTTGTTTACATCAAGCTACCACAATTCCTTGCGCTCAGGCAGTTTGGCGTGACTTTGCCTGGAATGCTATAAAAGTCGTGAGTTGTGCTTTGAAGTTGTAACTTATGGGCTCAAAAACCTACCTGGAACGCAGCATTAGATCTCAATCTCACTTTCAAAGTAAATGGGCTATGTGTAGAATCCAGAAACGCTTGTTATTAGCGACACCTGTGGCCGTTGAGGGAACTACAGCCTGCAACTTATTGCTCATGCTCGCCCACATAACGCACAAGAGACTGAACGTGATTCAATGCCCTAATATAGCCTACTCACGGCTGAGTATTCTTTTTCATTCTTCAGAATACCTTTGTAGCGATATACTGTTAACGAACATCCTGACGCCATTCAGATGAATATGTAAATGTGCTGTGCGCTTTTCTTCCAACAGCTAAATATAAACACACAACAAAAATGACAGCGGTAAGAAAGCATCTGATAATAGCGATATGGATATGTTTGCACCAGCTCTGCAATTCAACAGCATCATGTCGACAGATGAGGTAATTCAAATTACACTGTTAAAGATTATACAGTAGGCCTATATTTCAAGTCAAGTAGCCCATAGTAGTAGCCTATATTTGAGACTATAGAGTAGATCTGGCTATAATATATGAAACTATAGTTTGAATGAATCCCTTTTCTTTGATGACACATTGACATATTACAGTACAGAATGGCTCTTTCGGCATTATCATGAACATATATTAAGATTTCGTTTCACGTGTCACAGTACAGAAGAGAGGCTTTTGGGAGCATGCATTAACGTTACATTCTTTTGATTTTACCGGCAAAAACGTCCCAAGAATTTCACAAAAAATGAGTCTACAGGTTTTTATAGGCAACCTAGGAAGTCGGGGAAGGTCTCTTTTTTAAGTTTCGTTACAAGTTGATTACACATTGGCAATAATAAAAGCAAAGAATAAAAATTATTTGTATATATATATATATATATATATATATTTATATATACAGGTGCTGGTCATATAATTAGAATATCATCAAAAAGTTTATTTATTTCACTAGTTCCATTCAATTTTTGAATGGGTTTTGTTTCACAATCCTCTCCAGGGTGTGGTTATCCCTATTGCTTGTACACTTTTTTCTACCACATCTTTTCCTTCCCTTCGCCTCTCTATTAATGTGCTTGCACACAGAGCTCTGTGAACAGCCAGCCTTTTTTGCAATGACCTTTTGTGTCTTGCCCTCCTTGTGCAAGGTGTCAGTGGTCGTCTTTTGGACAACTGTCAAGTCAGCAGTCTTCCCCATGATTGTGTAGCCCACAGAACTACACTGAGAGACCATTTAAAGGCATTTGCAGGTGTTTTGAGTTAATTAGCTGATTAGAATGTGGCACCAGGTGTCTTCAATATTGAACCTTTTCACAATAGGCTATTCTAATTCTAACTTTTCTGAGATACCGAATTTGGGATTTTCCTCAGTTGTCAGTTATAAGCATCAAAGTTAAAAGAAATAAACATTTGAAATATATCAGTCTGTGTGTAATGAATGAATATAATATACAAGTTTCACTTTTTGAATGGAATTAGTGAAATAAATCAACTTTTTGATGATATTCTAATTATATGACCAGCACCTGTATAGGTACTCAATATTAACATGAGACTGGCAGAACCTGTGTGTGTTATGCCTCCTTTAAATGCATCCTTGCTGAATAAAAGTACACATACCCACCATCTAGCCTATATAACAGCATAATTAAAGCCTTTCAACATTAGGCCTATTATTTTCCAATAAAGATTACAAACGTTTTTTATAAAGTCAGCAAAAATAATGACTTTTTAAATATATAGCCCATTCCAACTCAATAGTAACACAAAATGTATTGTCAAGTTAGTGCAAGTATTTTTTTTTTCCACTCTTGGACATTTTAAAATGAGTAGGAACAAGATAGTCACAGCATGTTGCAAGACTTTCCCTTTCACAAGACAACTTTAATTATATAATATCAATTATAATTATAGCCACCCACACATAGAATCACTGGCAGCGGCCCAGCTCATTTACGCGTACAGTATGAGAGCTCGGAGATAAAACAGGCACAAAGCAGCATTCATAGACTCTTCATTGAATTCACCCTCTCTGGGATCCGAGCCGTCATGGATACCACTAGCTCATCACCCATTCACATTTAATTAAAGCAGACATGCGAGATCAATATGTTCCATTAGCTCCAATACGTCTGTGACAGAATAAGCGGACGACATCAGTCGCTAATTTCCCCAGTGATGCGATTGACAGTAGCCTGCGCTGCCCTGCTTTTAAGGGCCTGGACATGACATGCAGCTTTGTGGTATATATGGCTTTCACACACACACACACACACACACACACACACACACACACACACACACACACACACACACACACACACACACACACACACACACACACACACACACACACACACACACACACACACACACACACACACACACACACACACACACACACACACACACACACACACACACACACATACACACATAAGACTCAAAGAATTGCACAGACACCCCTGGGGGAAGCAGAGGTCACGGATTAAGCTTTGAGCCAAATTTTTGAAGGTTCTGAAGGATATTTATAAGTGTTTGTGTCTCTCGTTTTATTGTTTATGACGAGACAGGCCAGTTGAATTACTTCTTATGGCAAAGGTTTTCAACAATTAGTTTGCACATCCGCGCTGTCAGCACATTGATTCCTCAGTCTGAGACAATTTTCAGACTTAAAGGCATTTTTATGAGATTTTTTTGCTGTCAGTTTTACAAGCCGAGTGGGGTGGAGAAAAGACTCAAAATATTCACTGGTTTCAGGTCAAGGCTGACAGTGAAAAATGCAGAAAACAGGATACTCTGTCTGCGGGTCAGTGTTCTGTCAACAAACACGGACTTTAGAGTCAAACGAGAAAACCAAACAACATAAAACATGTGCTTGCGCTTTTACGAAAATGGAGCTACGGGTAAACACTGTCAGTATACTGTTCCTATGGACGCTGTCACTTTAAATCCTTTTCTTTGCGAAAACCGGGGGTGTTCATTTAAATCTCTTGTTTTCGACCCCCGAATGTGCAATGTGTAATGGTTTGCTACTATTTAAAGACAATTTTTATTCTCTGTTGCCCATTATTATGCAGACTTAGAACTCCACACAACGTATTGCGGCTGCAGTGCATGCAAAAAGAGCACACAAATCAACATTGTTCAAAAAGCTCTTTTACACTTATACGCTGTAAACCTGAATAAGTTGGCAAAACTCAAAAAAATTGAGGCAATATAATTAGTTAAGACATTGAAAGTTTAATTAAGCAGAACTTCCAGATTTTTATTTTCTACTCATACATTTGAATTGCTCTTAACTTCAAATATTTGAGTAAGCTAATGCATACATTTAAATTAAAATGATCAACTTAAATATTTTTAGTATTGGAAACATGGCTAGCTTTAACTAGCTAATTCAAACCAAAACCAGCGCTTTTACGCCTGCCATTTTACGCGTCAGTGTGCACACTCACATTGGCGCCCTTTGTTTGGTCACAAGGCGTTAAATGACGGCAATAAGCGTGCAAGATAATCGTCCCGGTGTGCACGAGGCTTTAGTATAGCATAGCACTTGCTGAATGTGTGGTGGGGATGGTACCGGGTACCCCAACATAACAGAAACTCTTATAAACTAACATTGCAAAACATTAAACACTATTAAATCTCCACCTTAACACAACAACATTTGAGCATTTATGTCCCTTTTGATTGTCATGGCAAAGCATGCTGGGAAATAGAAATCCCAGCCCAGTTTCAGTTAAATTTAAGTTTGTCTAAATGAAAAGAAACAAGTTCGTAAAACTCAAAACAATAAAACAATTCAGATTACTCAAAATGTGTCAGTTTAGTGAACTCAAAAGAAAAGGGAAAATACTCATAAAAGTTCATTTGATTGAACTAATTTGTTTTATTTGAGTTTTCCCTACTCAAACCAATTAATTATTTGTACCCACCGGGACGAATATCGTGCGCGCTTATTGCCAGCGTTTTTCGTGACGTTTTTCGGCGCGTCTTGAGTGTTCACACCCAAGCTATTTTCACTGGCGATGCGCTGAGTGAACGTGCACATTCAGTAGATGGCGCTCCCAGTACACAAGGTGGTGCTGCAGCACTTTACGCTTCTGACACTCGCTTGTCACACAGAAGAAGAAGAGAGACAGTATTTACATGCTTGCCAAAACCACAGATATATTATGTCTATGGCCAAAACCATTCACACACTTTTTGCTAACTGGCAAGCAGCATTAGCAGCTCATCTTCTTCTTTGTCTACTTACTACTTCTTCGTCGTATCAATGTTTGCTTGGCAAGACCATTTTGTGCTTGAGCGCCACCAAGTCGTGTTTTACTGTCACTTCAGCAGCTCCAGGCACGTGAACAAAAGCACTGATCTCATTGGTCGGCCAGTTTTTAACGCGCCACGTCAAAATAGAAAAACAAACCCGAGCCGTTTTTTTTTTTTTAAATGACGCTTTTACGCCTGATGTTTTGCGCGTCGGTGTGCACACTCACATTGGCGCCCTTTGTTTAGTCACGAGGCGTTAAACGTCGGCGACAAACGCGCATGAAAATCGTCCCGGTGTGAACAGGCCTTTTGGCTTTACAATGTAGACAATATTCCCCTAACTGTGTTTTCTAGTTCTAATTCTTAGTATCTGCATCTACAAAACCTTGGTATGTTCAATACATTTTTGTACAGTGTTATTCATTTAATAAAGAAAAAAAAAAGTAAAATAATTCCACATATTCTCCACAAAATCAACACTATATCACAAGACACATTTATATATTTTTCTGCGTCTTTGCCAAATACACACACACACACACACACACACACACACACACACACACACACACACACACACACACACACACACACACACACACACACACACACACACACACACACACACACACACACACACACACACACACACACACACACATATACTATATATATTTTACGTTTGACGTTTGAAAGGATTTGGCAAAGACAAATCTATAATTCACATGGCAAGAATTATGCACTTGGATTCCTGTCAAATAAAACTTTGTTCTTATGGAAATATTTTGCGTTCGAAATGTTTGGATTTCTAAATCTCTAAACTCATTTAAAAGAAGAGAACAGGAGAAAAAAATTATTGCCTTGCATATTTTCAAGCTCAGACAAGCTCAGAGAGGAAGTGTTGGCAGTCTGAGGACAGTCTTAACCCTCAGGTTTAAGGGATCCACCGGCTTCTTTTCCAGTGTTTACACAACATTCCATAGTCTGAGACATCAGTGTCTGTAAATACAGGGCCCTCCGGCCCAGGTTCTCTAAACATTACTGGCCTCTGATGTCATCTGTCTGCTGACAGGGAAAGCATGTATGAACCCTCTGCTATGAATAAAGAAAAATGCAACAACCTAAAGCACTACAGGCCCAAGTTAAGACATGTATTGTATACACCACTTAAGAGAAAGACATGGCTGATATAGTAATAATATAATTTAATATAATATAATATAATATGTAATTAATAATCACACATTTAAAGGGATAGTTCACCCAAAAATGTTTCATTTACTCACCCTCAAGTGAAGACATTTTAAAGAATGTTGGGAACCAGACAGTTGACGATGACACCCATTGACTTCTATAAATTAATATAATATAATATAATATAATATAATATAATATAATATAATATAATATAATATAATATAATATAATATAATATAATATAATATAATATAATGTAATATAATATAATATAATATAATATAATATAATTAATATAATATAATATAATATAATATAATATAATATAATATAATATAATATAATATCATCATATCATATCATATCATATCATATCAATCATATCATATCATATCATATCATATCATATCATATCATATAATTAATATAATATAAATGATAATATAAATTAATACAAATTTCTATGGAAGTCAATGGGTGCAGTCAACTGTCTGGTTACCAACATTCTTTAAAATATATTTTGTGTTCAACAGAAGAAAGAAACTCATGCAAGTTTAGAACAACTTGAGGGTAAGTAAATGGATGACAGAATTAAAATGTTTGGGTGAACTATCCCTTTAATAAAGTGTTACTGAACTGATTCATCATTTAACTGATTTGACCTGAATAATGACATTGTCTTTGTAGAACTGCTTTACAGCAAAATTGGAATTTATCTCATATGATGAAGTTTGCGTCATTGATTATTATTTTCCTGCTTCATCACTGTAAAGCTGCTATGAAACACTATGTATTGTATAGAGTGCTACTATATAAAAAAGGTGACTTGACTATAATATCATATTTATAATAATATATGTAACAGTGTGATTATGCAATAAATCTTAAAATACAATGAAATGAAATTAAAATAGCTGTCAATGTGTAACATATTAGTTTGATTAATGATGATGAAATACTTTAAAATAAAAATATGCATAATACATTAGTGTGAAATAAAATTATGATATACTTTAATAAATAGAACAAAAAAACAACTAAATTAATCATTCAAATTCATCATTAGATTCATAAATATAAAAACTGCTGTCACATTTCTTGCTGTTTTCCCTTCTCTTCTGGGAAGTGATAATTTACAAAGTATCCACGGATGCAAATTTCGAGAACCCCCTGGAACTAATGCACCATCCTACTTGGCACTCCACGTTCAACATCCCCTCAGCTGGGATGCACTGATTGTAGTCTTGCACATTATTTAGGATGAATATGCAAATGAGGATGCAGGGCCAGAGAGTTAGGGGACAAGAAGGAACTACATTCACACTGCCGTTCTACTCTTTCAAAGTAGGACACGCGTTTGTTTACTCCCATTGTTTGCGCTGTCTTTCCCATTGTCTTGGGAATGGAGGGAGAGTTATGTAAGCCAGGTTGCCAGCACATGAGCATGGACATGAGCAGAGGGTTTCAAACCCTCACGCCATATGAACGAAAGCTATTTTGGCGGCTCGCAAAGCACACATAGACTCAGCGTGAAAAGACAACACGGTGAAAGGCAGATGGGCCTGCTGCAGTGACACAAAGAAAAAGAAAGTAGAGAACATAGAACAAACTTGTATGGGAAAAAAGTCAAGGCTTTATTGTCATTAAATTAAGAATGTTTCTTTTGCACATAAGTAATTCACCAAATACTGCCGAAACAACAGTACAGCAAAAATACATTATCACTAGCTATCAAGGTGGTATTTAAACATGTAAATGTAAAAAAGGAAGCCATTTGGCAGATACTTTTATCCAACGCAACTTAGATTGCATTCAAAAGATACTGTATGTTTCATCAGTTCAGGAATTCCCTGGGAATCGAACCCATGAGATTAACATTGCACCATTTGAGTTTCAGATAATGCTTATTTTATATAATACATTAAATAAATATATTAATCAATAATTAAATAAATGGCCTAAAATAATAATGATAATAATGTGCTTATTTTATCATATAAAAAATGGTCTATAACAACAATTTTATTGTTCTATTTTCATTTTAAAGTTTTAGTGAGCTTTTTGTTCGTTTTACATTTTTATTCGTTTTTTTAAGGGTAATCCAGCATCCAGCTTTCTGTGCGCGTGCTATGGGTGTTTGCACTCAGAAAACCATATATCAGAAGTTTAGACTGAATAAACTTACATGATGATGAAGAGTGTCACATGTAGTGCACATGAGCGTGATTGCAATAGAGCAATAGATAATCAAAACAAAACAGATGTTTTCGGCAGAGAATGCGCTCCGCCCTCTTCTAGAAGGCGGGGTTGGGAGCAGAAGCTCATTTGCATTTAAAGATACATGCACGAAAACGGAATGTTTTTCCTTCCACTGAAAATGTACATTTACATAATGGTTAATAAATTATCTGTGGGGTATTTTAAGCTGAGACTTTACAGACACATTCTGCGGACACCTGTGACCTGATATTACATCTTGTAAAAAGGGGCATAATTGGCCCCCTTTGGTTATTATTTACGTTTTAGTTTTAGTTATTTTAGTACATCAAGTTAAACTAAATGATAATAAGAAATCTTGCCTTGGCAACTAGCTGAAATAAAATAAATTTTTGTTGGTTTTATTTCAAGTAACCAATTTTTTAATTGACGATAATAACCTTGAACTCCACGAACGTTCTTACACATACAAAATATAAAAGGCAATATAAATATAAAAAAACAACAAAATAACACAAACAAACCTGCATGGTTTTGCTGAATTTTCTGTCCTTTTGGTCCCCATTTCTGCTTCCTCTATCTATGATTTACACTGCATTCACAAGGGGCGTCAACACTTGACAGAGGGCATGTCTGAAGCTTGGAGCTGACCAAGCGGCAACCTCCCGTCGTCTCTCTTGAAACCAACACGGAAGTGACTTAAACTGCAATTCATGGACTGGCCGCTAGAGACAGGCTCCAAAAGGGAGTCAAATCTGTGTCTCCCCCATGTTAAAACTCCCAACTTTACAGCAGAAAAATATGTTTACAGCCTGGTACAAAAAGTGGTTTTGGTCCATACGGCTAATTTTGCCCTTCATGACAACTGTGAGGGGGGGGGGGGATTTTTATAACTCATTGGTTTAAATTATATTAAACCTTTCGCACGTACGATCACATCGGTGTGATCAGTCTTGGCTGGTCCCTGGGGCGTACCATCACAGCGGTGTGTTTAGAACGTTCAGTGCATCACGTGATCAACTGCTAAATTCAAATGTGCTTTCATACGTTTGCTGGTGCTGAGCCAGAGGCAGACGCGCTCAGCTTTTGTCATATACAATAACTATTCAGTGTTTTCAACCACATCATTTTTATTTTAGGTTTCAGACATTTAAATATACATAAGTACCAACAAAACTATTCACTAAGAGTTTGTGAAATACACACTGCATATGGAAGCAACAATAATAATCCTTTCCATTATAATTAGACAAGTTTTATTCATATCAGATACACATTGTGTAAGTAACTTTAAAGTTTTCTATATTCTTCTCCCATGTCACTTACTTTCATGTATTTTGGGAGAAGTGGATGAATTCACGTGTTGTAAATCCAATAGAGCCTATTCTCTGAATTGCGGCACAACATGGTGACGCCCATCGCGCATATCTCAACGAACGTGATCATTATAAAGGTTTAAACAATAAAACACATCCACTTGCCCATATTTGACAATCGGAATATTAGAAATTTCATGCTATAGTTAACAAATTTGTGAATATTTTTCATCAGTCATCCAGCACTATTGTGACTGCGGTGCGTCATATGACAAGCAATGACGCGTCACCATGGAAACAATTAAATTATAAGTTCTAAATAACAGTCGCCTTGAAACACTCAAACTGGGGGGTCAGCCAGAATATTTTAAATTTACATGTGAAAGGGTTAAGCCTTATGGTGCGTTTACACCGGACGCGAATGACGCGATTCGAGCGCGCCATTCGCGCGAATGACACGGCGCGAATGATGTGAATTGAGCGCTTTGAACGCGTGATTCGCACAAATCGCTCAAGTTGAAAAATCGGAACTTTGCCGGATAATCGCTCCGCATTAACCAACAGGAGCTTGCTCTAGTAGTGACAACAATGAGGAGAATCTGTATATTAATATCTGGTTCAGACAATATGATTATCACTGTGATAACATTAAATGACATGAAACACAACCCAGTCTCTTTTTGTTAAATGCAAGTTTATGTATGATCAATAATACAAAAGTATAAGTAAAAGGTATAATAAGCTATAGATGAAATAAAGCAAACAATTCAGTCAAACATTCAAAGTCAGTGCTTGTCGGCTAATGGCAACGTACAGTTATAGCCTAAAAATTAAAAAAGGAATGAAATTTCACTTTGCCCTCAGCCTAAACGATTTGCCAGGGAACAAATTATAGATCCATGAGACCAAAGATCGGCCGTTACACATACACAAGACGAATTATAGCTCGAGACATCACAGAGACATCAGAGCCCGCGGCAGACGGCAGAAGGACTAGCCGAGGAAAGGCTGCTCTCGCCGGGGTAAACAAGTGCGGAGTGCCGCTGATCCACTGAAGCTCACAACTCCGAAAACGCCAAATAACATTTTCAAATAGGCACTCTTTTTATAAATAAACCACAGATTTGAGCTTTAAACAACTACATTATCGCCTGAAAAAGTCTTAAAACTAAGTTTTGTCACACTTTAACAGTAGATTTTAACAAAAAAGACACATCCCATGTCAGCCATTTCTCAACAAGACGAGCCGTCTGGCAGAAGCCCCTCCCATGGCGCGAATTCGCGTCTGTTGTGCAGTGAATGTCATGCGTGAATGAAGCGAATTTCACACGCAAATGAAGCGAGTAAACTCAAAATATTCAAGCGCCCAATTTCACACGAATAGCACAAATTATTTGCATCATTCGCGTCCAGTGTGAACGCCACATTAAAGCTCTGCATAATTAAGGGCGTGGCCACTTGAGTGACAGGTGGATTGCCACTGTGGTCGCGCTAGGAGGGCGTGGTTTCAGCAACCAGGCACCTCAGCTCCACCCACATCCCGCCTCTTTGCACATTGTCAGTTATCCGGGAGTGACACGTGGTGATGTGCTGCCAAGATGGCAATGGCCAGGTTTTATTCTTCAAAAATGCTCTTTGGAAATCTACGGGTGACATCACGGACCCTACGTCCATATTTTTTTACAGTCTATGGTGCTGACGCAACTGTCATAGTGACAACAGCCAATCACATTGCTTTTCTGGTGTTGCATGAATGCAATTGGCTAGTGTCTGCTCTAGGGTATTTGCATAGGCGATCTGATTGGGTGACGCCTGCGTTGGCGCTTGAAGAGTTGAAAATAGTTCTGCTGCGAGCAGCGCCAGTAACGTGATGGAACGGAAACCACAATTCAGTTCGGCAAAGTATGACGGCATCCATTCAAAGTAAATGAGAAGCGTTAACACCAATGCCCCGTGTGAATGCACCATTACAGATTTTAAATTTCTTGGAAGCACATTGAAATCATGTAATTACAACAAAATCCAGAAGAATACAAGAGTGGCTGAATCAAATTTTTTGGATTTAGAGTGATGCAGCATCATAATAGTGCTGAACTGAAGAGACAAGTATACTTTGAGCGAGCCTGTCACACATGTGCAGGTGGTATAGTTAAGTGTCTGGTTTGAGGGGACGCTGTGGCCTTCACACCTCTCGTACCTCTCTGGTGTGAGATTGAAATAATGTCATCAGGGAGCCATGCAGGAAATGAGCGTTTGCCTGAAGGGACGGCCAGCCACGGGTGAATCCCGCAGGATTGACAGTCAGATTTCCTGAAATCTGCTCTCGTTCATGCATTTTTAATAATGCAATTTACACACAAAAACAATGATGCTTTCACAACTGCTTTCACGACTATTCTCCCCTCAGAGTATTGGATTAAAAATGGGACAAAGGGAAAAGATGCTTGAAATATTGTCAATGGAAAGATGTGCACTACTGTTTTCCATTTTAATGTTTGTTACAAAATGTTATTTATTCCTGTAATCAGTATATTAGAATGATTTTTGAAGGATCATGTGACTACTAACAAATTCAACCATCACAGGAATAAATTACATTCTAAAAATACTAAAATAGAAAACAGTTATTGAAATACTATTTCACAATATTGCTGTATTTTTGATCAAATTAATGCAGGCTTGGTGAGCTTCATTTTTCCAAACATTATTCCAAAATTTTGACTAGTAATGTATGCATTTGAACCTCCGGAGCTACTGAAACGGTGGTCACCTGGGAAGCCCCGTTGAGTGAGATCGAAATCTGTAGGCCATTACCAATTATGGTGTCATTTGTAAATTAAGGCCACCCGACCGAAGCAGTGAGACAGATCTGAAAACAAATCCCACTGAGTCAGCAATCCCTAATGTAATTCAAATGGATCTAAGGAGATTTGAGTGATTTTTGCCTCGACTGAGTCAAGTCACCGAATCAGAGATCCATGCTGATGTTTGCTGCAATATGACTCATCTGCAGAGCCCAGAGCCAACTTGATGCTGCTATTAGGACGGCCTCCCTCAAGGGCCTGGATCCGTATCGCAGATTAATCTCATTGCAGGGGTACTGATCCAGGATCAGGCTCTTCACCCTGCCCAGACTGATTTGCATCATTTTAATGCAGGAGGTGAAACCGACCCTGAAACAGCTTGTGTTTTGCGGCTTCATGTAGCAGACGGCTGGGGTTCAGGCTGACCTCACTGCGTTCCAGTCTGCTGCTCAAGAGTCACCTTGCTGTCACTTAATGACAATAAGGTGATACCAAGAGCAAAGTCAGACCTGGGAACAGACTCTATACAATTAATTAGAATTAAAGAATGAATGATTAAATTCATATATAATACATAAATAAATAAATACAAATAAATAAAAGAATGAATACATAAATAAATAAACAAAGGAATACAAAATTATAAATACATAAATAAAAGAATACATAAAAAGTAAAAATAATAAATAAAAGTTTGGGGAACGTTAGATTATAACGACAGGGGAACATAAGAGAATAACTCTAGGGGAACGTTAAAATAACATTCTACAAACCAAAAACTAACGTTCTATTTTCTAAACTAACGTTCTAACTTTCCTGGCTAACCAAAAATAAACCGTTAAAAAATAACATTCTGGGGACCAAAAATTGTTAGCTGGGTTACAAAATGTAATTACGAGATGAACGCTTTTTAATAGAATAAAAGAACAAATTAATGAATGAATAAATAAATATATAAAATTATTTATAATAATAATAATAATAATAATAATACATAAATAAAATAAATGAATTAATAAAAAATAATAAATAAATAAAAGAATAAATAAAACAAATTATATAACATTAGTGGAACGTTAGAATATAACATTAGGGGAACATTATTATAATGTTAGGAGAATATTAGAGGGTAATGTTAGGTTAGATCAAAGTTAGGGGAGCATTAGAATATAATGTTAAGGAAACGTTAGAGGATAATGTTTGGGGAACGTTAGAGGGTAATTAAAGGGGAATGTTAGATCATAAGGTTAGGGGGGCATTAGAATATAATGTTAGGGGAACGTTAGATTATAAGGTTAGGGGAGCATTAGAATATAATGTTAGGGGAACGTGAGAGGATAATGTTAGGGGAACGTTAGATCATACGGTTTGGGGAGCATTAGAATATAATGTTAGGGGAGCATTAGAATATAATTTTAGGGGAACGTTAGAGGATAACTTTAGGCGAACATTACAATAACGTTCTACAAACCAAAAACTAATGTTCTATTTTCGTGAAGAAAACTTTCCTGGCTAGCCAAAAACATTCTGGATTTGTGTTCTTATTTTACATACACAGACTTTCATGGAACTTTAGTTCATGATAATTTGCCTCGAAAGTCATGGAAATGTATTGTTAGAAAAGTGTATGAACCCTGTAAATAAGAATAAATGAATAAATAAAAGAATAAAAAGAATACAATTAATTAATTAATTAATAACTTTAATATTACTTTTTTGTGTCTTAGCACAGCAAGAAGACATATGTTGTGCTGCAGCTTCTGAACTGAAGGCTGTGAATTGATCTGAGCTCATTTCAAAGGGGAAATAAAATACAGTATTAAAGGAACAGTTCATTCAAAATGAAAATTGCCATTATTTACTGACTCTTATGTCACTCCAAACCAGTATGACTATTTCAAAAGCAGAAAAAGGAAAGTCAAACAGGTTTGGAAACACATGAGGGTGAGTAAATGCATGACCATTTTCATTTTTGAAGTGAACATATTCTTCAAGACAGACAAAGACACTCATAGAGGTCTGAAATAGACTGCCACGGTACATGTACTGCTTCAAAGAGGTCTTTGCTTTATAGTTGCACAGTTTTCAGCTGTCTTCTGTTCAGCTAGACTACTGTGCACATCTGATTTATTAAAGACTTGCCCACACTCTTTGATGTCTGGGTGTATGTGCATGTCTCCTAATCTTATTTTCCTGATCAATGAATGGCTATGACTGCATTTATTCAGTCAGCATCTTTCGTTTTCAAATTAAAGGGTTAGTTCACCCAAAAATGAAAATTCTTACCCTCATGTCGTTCGACACCCATAAGACCTCCGTTGTTTTTCGGAACACAAATGAAGATATTTTAGTTGAAATCTGATGGCTCTGAAAGGCCTCCATTGGCACAATGCACTTTACACTCTCAAGACCCTTAAAAGGTACTAAAGAAGTCGTTACAAAGTCCATCTCACTACAGTGGTTCTAAAATAACTTTATGAATCGGCGAGAATAGTTTTTGTGCGCAAAAAAACCCTAAATGACGACTTACATAGTGATGACGATTTCAAAACAAGGCATCATGAAGCTTCGAAGCGTTATGAATCAGTGAGTCGAATCAGCAGTTTGGATTGCCAAATTTCAGCAGTTTGGCGGTTTGACACGCGATCAGAATCATGATTCGACTCATTGATTCATAACGCTTCGAAGCTTCATGAGGCCGTGTTTTGAAATCGTCATCACTATATAAGTCGTTATTTAGGGTTTTTTTGCGCACAAAAACTATTATCGCCGATTCATAAAGTTATTTTAGAACCACTGTAGTGAGATGGACTTTGTAACGACGTCTTTAGTACCTTTTAAGGGCCTTGAGAGTGAACCGTACATTGTGCCAATGGAGGCCTTTCAGAGCCATCAGATTTCAGCTAAAATATCTTCATTTGTGTTCCGAAGATGAACGGAGGTCTTACGGGTGTCGAACGACATGAGAGTAAGTAATTAATGACAGAATTTTCATTTTTGGGTGAACTAACCCTTTAAGAATGTCAAATCACAATGCAAAACAAAAAGATATGGATCATGCAAATGTTTGAAGGTTTGTTGAGTAAGATTTTGTTTTTGAAAGAAGTTCTCTTAAAACATTTTTATATTATTACAACCACGTTCAAATAAGGCCCATACATTTGTGTTGATGTCTATGTTGTTTTTGGACTGATGCAGTACTGTACGTACTGGTCAACCTTCATGCTAACAGCAATCCGGCTGACTGCATGAAGTAACAGCTAATGAGGTGTATCATGTGAATGGCTGGAAGGCCATCTTATCCACCATTGACCCGCTTATTGGTTTTCAAAGGCTGCAGGCACAAACAGATCGGTGGCATATCGGCAGGCAAATGAGAGGAGAGTCTGTTTTATGCGAGTGATCAATGAAGCGCTGATCCTCACGCTCGCAGAAACATTCCTGGTGATAAGCATATGCTAGGATCATTAAGCACTAGCAGACGCCCGTGGCACGCGGCTAATAATAGGATGCATCACACTCTTTTGTCTGTGATTTGCTTCTGCATGACTCAACTACAGTAAAGGACATTCCAGTGTTGAGTCTCCCAGAACAGACATCTCAGTTTCCCTCTTCCTCTTATGCCTGGATTTTCAGACGATATCCGATCCCTGACTGATCATTAGCTACAGAGATAATGACTAGCACAGTCTACAACGCATAAAACATTCTAAAATAGCATAATCAAGGTACAATATGCCAGATATTTCTGTTGGCTTCTTTTCCTTTTTAATTGTAATAATAATAATAATATAAGCTTGTGTCAGCAATATATTTACCATTAATTACATGAATTTGGAAACAAAATAAAGGATTAATTAGAAAAGTACAACCATGTTAACGTAAAAAAGTGACTAGTTTTAAAAACTGTTGTTGTTGAGACATTGGAGAGTTACCCATATGGCCTTGCACTAGCATTCTAGAGTATTAATATAGTTTCAAGCACATTCATTGACAAATTAAACTGAATATAAATAAGTAAATTGGTTAATGAATAATTATCAATAAGAATAAAATATAAAATAGTAAATATAAATAAAATAAATGAATGACTAACATATTTTTTATCCATTTAAGTAAATAACATTAAAATACATAGGAATAAGTAAATTAAATGGATTAATATAATAAATAAACATTGAATAAATTAAGTGGATAAATATAAATAAAATAAGTAAAATAGTGAATAATTATGAGTAAGAATATACACTCACCTAAAGGATTATTAGGAACACCATACTAATACTGTGTTTGACCCCCTTTCGCCTTCAGAACTGCCTTAATTCTACGTGGCATTGATTCAACAAGGTGCTGAAAGCATTCTTTAGAAATGTTGGCCCATATTGATAGGATAGCATCTTGCAGTTGATGGAGATTTGTGGGATGCACATCCAGGGCACGAAGCTCCCGTTCCACCACATCCCAAAGATGCTCTATTTGGTTGAGATCTGGTGACTGTGGGAGCCATTTTAGTACAGTGAACTCATTGTCATGTTCAAGAAATCAATTTGAAATTATTCAAGCTTTGTGACATGGTGCATTATCCTGCTGGAAGTAGCCATCAGAGGATGGGTACATGGTGGTCATAAAGGGATGGACATGGTCAGAAACAATGCTCAGGTAGGCCGTGGCATTTAAACGATGCCCAATTGGCACCAAGGGGCCTAAAGTGTGCCAAGAAAACACCCCCCACACCATTACACCACCACCACCAGCCTGCACAGTGGTAACAAGGCATGATGGATCCATGTTCTCATTCTGTTTACGCCAAATTCTGACTCTACCATCTGAATATCTCAGAAACAGAAATCGAGACTCATCAGACCAGGCAACATTTTTCCAGTCTTCAACTGTCCAATTTTGGTGAGCTTGTGCAAATTGTAGCCTCTTTTTCCTATTTGTAGTGGAGATGAGTGGTACCCGGTGGGGTCTTCTGCTGTTGTAGCCCATCAGCCTCAAGGTTGTGCGTGTTGTGGCTTCACAAATGCTTTGCTGCATACCTCGGTTGTAACGAGTGGTTATTTCAGTCAAAGTTGCTC
The DNA here is from genome assembly GCF_949357685.1 of Gobio gobio. Classification (NCBI taxonomy): domain Eukaryota; kingdom Metazoa; phylum Chordata; class Actinopteri; order Cypriniformes; family Gobionidae; genus Gobio; species Gobio gobio. Next base: position 13,796,906 of record NC_137121.1, on the reverse strand, counting down.
TTCTATCAGCTTGAATCAGTCGGCCCATTCTCCTCTGACCTCTAGCATCAACAAGGCATTTTCGCCCACAGGACTGCCGCATACTGGATGTTTTTCCCTTTTCACACCATTCTTTGTAAACCCTAGAAATGGTTGTGCGTGAAAATCCCAGTAGCTGAGCAGATTGTGAAATACTCAGACCGGCCCGTCTAGCACCAACAACCATGCCATGCTCAAAATTGCTTAAATCACCTTTCTTTCCCATTCTGACATTCAGTTTGGAGTTCAGGAGATTGTCTTGACCAGGACCACACCCCTAAATGCATTGAAGCAACTGCCATGTGATTGGTTGATTAGATAATTGCATTAATGAGAAATTGAACAGGTGTTCCTAATAATCCTTTTGGTGAGTGTATTATAAAATAGCAAATACATTTACATAGTGAATAAATAAATGTTTTATTTATAGTTCTTCCTCTTCCTCGTATAGTTCTAAGTAAATAAATTAAATAAAAATAAGCAAATAAACAGTAAACAAATTAAAGGTGCACTATGTAACTTTTCTGTCCACTAGTGGTCGCCTATTCAAAACAAAGGTGTAGTTTGATGACGACACGTTTGAGCGCAGAATCTTGGGACATGTGGTCTTCACCTCACAGCCGCTGGAAAAGATTCGAAATAGGACTCGGGCAGAAATCATGTTCATGGAATAGGATTATTAACGTTACTGTAGTATGAAGCAGAGCAGGACCGAGTGTTTGCGAGTGGTGAACAAGGCCGCTGGAGCGATTGTTAATAAGATGAAGGCAACACACGCCTCGCGAGCAGCGGGACTTTTATTATGCCACAGTCGCCGGCGCCCCTTCCGCATTTCCTGTCATGAGTATGAGGTAATGCAGCTCTGTTTATCATATTAGATACATTTGAGTGTGTTGAAAATGAAGTTATGACGTTACTCTGTGCATTCGCTCTGTGGCTGCTATGACACTTGTTGCACACTGCAGTGAGAGTAAAGCGTTTCTGCAAAATAAAACTGGAAACCGAGGGTAACTCGGATATGATACCATCGACAGGCGACTCCCTCACACGCCCCGGTTCCTTGGTTAAAATAGCAATTTTCTCACCATTTACAAATAGTTGGAAACATTTGGGATATTGTAAGTACTCAACTGAACAAAATATATAACACTGGTCTAGTGTTTTTTGGATATTTTACTGCAAAAATGTTACATAGTGCACCTTTAACCCTCTGGGGTTCTTCATTTATGGGTCACACTCAGGACCTTCGGGTCAAAAATTACCTGGAGGGCGGGATTAAGATCAAAAAGATTTGAGTAAAATCAATGATATATATTTTTGTTCAATAATATTTTTTAAAATCCTGTCCCCAATTTTTTTGGGTGTTCATATACCAAGTACCAATAAAGTCACCAAGTTTCAGACCATTCCGATGAAGCTACGATTAAAAAAAAAAATATTATAGAACGCTTCGGGTCATTTTTGACCCGAAGTACCCCAGAGGGTTAAATGAAAAATAAAAATAAGCAAATAAACAGTAAACAAATTAAATGGATAGATAAATATAAATACATTAAGCCGGCCGGCTGGACGGACGGACGGACGGAAGGAAGGAAGGAAGGCAATCTTGTCACACATAGCCTGTGGTCAGTTGCAGAAGGCTAATGAACTCCATTCCAATCCAACTCCATTCCAATCATTTATTTGACTTCTTATATATGAAGGTTGTGAGATTGAAGTCTTTTTCTCCCTTCCTTTCCTTTCCTTTTTTTTTTTGAAGCCGTCAGCGTGATAGCCAGCGGCACAGAAACATGACGTGCCATAATGGCCTCTTGTGGCAGACTCTGAAAGTCCTCTGTCACACTTCAGCAGTTAGCAGAATAACCCTTCTCCCTTCATTTACCTCCCTGTCACCTCCTCTCTTCACTGGATAATGGGCAAGACTGCAGCCATGCTTGTATGAAAGTACATTCAAATTTGTCAATCAGTTGGCAGGGACATGACGACTAAGTGTAAAGCATTCAGAACAAAGTGTAATACATAAACTACATAGAAAATTTGAATAGTAGTGCCTGCCCTGCCAACAGGCTCTCAAAACACAGAGGAACACGACCACATCACGGGCTGAGTGTTTTTGCAAGAGCAAGGATGTTCTGTACTGGAAGCCACTGAAGAGACGCCAACAAATCCAGTGCAAAGACAAAAGCGGAGCTGACATGAAAAGGCGAACCTTGTCACAGACACTGCGCCATTGTTTGCTTTGTGAAAAGAGCTCGCAAGAATGAACTATCATCCTAATTAGTCACACACTATTAGCTAGCTTAATTACCCAGAGCCCTAAAGCCACAAGCCTCTCTGGCACGATAAATCTCTCCGTTTCATTGTAGGGAAAGTGGGCGTCTCTTATCTCACTTTGATGAGGTCGACAAGCCAGATGCAGCTGGCGTGCTTGATTTTTAAATGTGATCTCCTTGAGTTTCGTCAATTTGGACCTAATTAACAAAACAGCCAATGGCAGCAATTTGTTAGGCGTCTCGTTCACAATCAGAGCAACATGCTGGGCAAGATTGTGATCAGGAGACGGAGAGATTGTGTAACAGCGAGGTAAGGTCTCTCCGGGAAACCATTTCTGTGGCCTCGGATGAATATTATCTGGGTTTTAATCTCATTATCTCGGTGGTTCTCCGAGCCAAACATTCACAATGTTGCAGTGCTGGGGGTCCTCCATTAGCAGAATTGAAAAACCACATTATGTATCCAGTGGATTGGTTTCATAGGACATGCAATATATCACAAAGTTAAGAAAAAGTTCATTTAATTGTCATGCATAAAGTAGACCTCAATACTAAAATCAAACATTTACAAACAAAAAATTACAAGTATTATATAAAACAGGTCCGTATTAAAATATGGAAACTAAATGTAATTTTTGGAAGAGACGTGGGGAGTGAAGGCTGGCCCTTGTGGTTAATGCTGAAGAAGTTAATGCTGGTTCTGATAGAAAGGTGTCAGAATACACAGTGCATCTCAGTTTGTTGCGTATGGGACTGTATAGCCGCTGACCAGTCTGCTGACCCCTGCTGACCCCTGTCCACCGCCGAAAGCAGCAACAGTGGGCACGTGAGCATCAGAACTGGACCACGGAGCAATGGAAGAAGGTGGCCTGGTCTGATGAATCACGTTTTCCTTTACATCCCGTGGGGAACACATGGCACCAGGATGCACTATGGGAAATGTTCTGCTGGGAAACCTTGGGTCCCGCCATCCATGTGGATGTTACTTTGACACGTACCACCTACCTAAGCATTGTTAAAGACCATGTACACCCTTTCATGGAAACGGTTTTCACTGGTGGCTGTGTCCTCTTTCAGCAGTATAATACACCCTGCCACAAAGCAAAAATGGTTCAGGAATGGTTTGGGGAGCACAACGAGTTTGAGGTGTTGACTTGGCCTCCAAATTCCCCAGATCTCAATCCAATCGAGCATCTGTGGGATGTGCTGAACAAACAAGTCTGATCCATGGAGGCCCCACCTCGCAACTTACAGGACTTAAAGGATCTGCTGCTAACATCTTGGTGCCAGATACCACAGCACACCTTCAGGGGTCTAGTGGAGTCCATGCCTCGACGGGTCAGGGCTTTTTTGGCAGCACAAGGGGGACCAACACAATATTAGGACATACTGTTATGCCTGATCGGTATACATGTATGATAATTATGATATGATAATAATACTTTATTTGTACTTAATACTTTACACACACACACACACGCATATAAATATATATATATATATATATATATATATATATATATATATATATATATATATATATATATATATATATATATATATATATATATATATATATATATATACACACACACACAGTCCAGAAAAAAAAGAGAATTGTCATCAACAAAATTGTCCATTGTGGCTGCATTCACATCCATTACACTATCACTCAGCGTTGCTAAACATTTAGGCAATTGCTCAAAACATTAATAATTTATATGACTAACTACTTCAAAACAAAATTCTCTTACTGACAAATATGAAAATGTCCTTCACTTAGCATTGTGCCGGAATATTTTTTTATTCTTATTATCATTTCTAATGCAATCAAATGATTGCAAAGTGTAGAAAATGGGTTTGTTGCCCTAAGGCAACATCATCCGGAGGGATATAAGGGATATAAAGTATAGTTTTTATAAGCATAAACAAACTACAATCAGCAAGCCTGTGGTAGCACGTCTGAAAATGTATAAACAAAGTCAAAACAGAACATGCTTTTTGCAGAGTCTATAAATGCATGGATTCAGACGCACTTAAAATGCTCTAAAAGCCTTTCTTTAGTAAGCGCCAGGCAGAAGAGGTCCAGTCAAGTGACGGTATTAAAAACATGAAGTGCTATTTTCAGACAGCACTGTACAAAACAGCGGCCGTCCTGGAGCTAAGCTGCCTCAGAGCTGCTGGAATCTCCAAAGCCACACTCTGCCGTGGACGTGAACCCTCTGGCCTCGTGTCAAAACACTCAATATCCTTTAAAGTTCAACATAATTAACATTTAACACTGCTTATGGTGCATGAATAATCTTCTGAAGAATTCATGCTTGAGTTTAAGAAATCCTCTACCATTAACAAGCACTTTCCACACCGCATTACAGACCGCGGAGCCCGCCTTGGCCCGGCTCCCCGTGGGGAATAGCACCTGTCAAAAGACAGGCTGTACTCTTCAGGGTCTTCGGGGGCAGCCAGGCAGAGCTAAGCTGAGGCGTGAGCTTGTTCCTCGAATCATCATCTATACCTTTCTCGCCTTTTCTTTCTCCCGTGTCTCTGAAGGTCACATTTCTATGCATATCATTTCCTGTATAGCCTTAGAGCTCTCTGGGCTTCTGGTGTCGCCGTCTCAGCCCCAAAAAGGGCCTCTGAAGGATTAATGGTCGGAGAAAGATCTACAACAAGAGTTTGTGCTTGTGTTTGTGCTTTTGCCCCGTCTCATTCCTGTCCCCTATATAAATTAGCATTTGAAAGGACTTGTAGAGGCATATGCTGCGGAAGGGAAGGGGAAGACTGATAATGGCACTGGTAAAGTGCAGAGGTTCCCCTCACAGTCAAACCATTATTCTTCTATTAGCTTTGAGGGTCTCCTAAAGGAGGTCTTTGTCAAGTCCGTATCCGTAGGTATTTCACTTCTCTAATTCTCTAATGGTATGCTAATGCTATCACCAGACCAAGCTCAATCTTTTAAGATTGAACATTAGTCTGGGGAGTCTGCTCTGTATTTTCTACTGCACAAGAGGTGTGATCAACGGGCATAGTTCAAATGACTCTGTACGAAATTGGATAATCCTTCAACCAATCAGACCAACGTTCCGTCGTTTCTCAATCCATCGTGTTAAACCCGCCAATAGCGTGCCAGGTGGATTAAGAGCTCTAATACTGTTTAGCAAAGCTATTATTTAAAATAAATACAGTACCTACTCAGAGAGTATGTGATTTTGGACAAAGTATGATTGATAATTAATTATACTTTGGGGGTGGGGAAATTTTTAATTTAGGGATACACTATAATTTAGGGTTTACACAACAACAATATACTAAAAATGTAAAAGTTTTTCCTTTGCATTTTTCTCGAACAGACGACACCATTGTCAAAATGATTCCCGTTCGCACGGATCTGCGTAAACGACTAAAAACGTTGTATTATGCTGTCTGGCCAGTAGATGGCAGTGTCACTTTGTAAAGAAAGTACACGCCCATAGCCTGGATGCCAGCCGAACTTAGCCCCGCCCACAACATTTTAACTCGGGCAGTTCGGTCTGGACTTGATCTGTAGAGAAGTAATTATGCCCGAACAGAAACTGTTCGGACCAATGAAATTGTCAGGGCGGGCTTTAGACGATGATGGACAGATGATCAACAGTAACGTAATCATCCACGTCATCAAAGGCGCTTGGGTTGAATTTGTTCTAATCCTAAATGGAGAACTTGTTCGTATATGCATTCACCTTCACTATTTCTCTCAGAAATGTTGATCGTGTTGGTAAGTACTCTGTGTATCCTTAAATTCTTTATTTACAACACCGGCAAAGATCGTTTACACTCATCTTTTTCTTCAAACATTACTTATTCCAACGTGAGGGCAGACAGGGTTGCCAAGTTTTTACAACAAAACCTGCCCAATTGCTACTCAAAACTAGGGGGGGGGGGGTCTCTGGAAAAAAAAGGCATTTGGGGGGTAAAATATGTGTTATTTTGGCAGGGCTGCCTGCTAAAATTCGCATTCCTGGGTCTGTATATCACATAATTGGGGTCGATTCAACCCGCGGACATGGAAAAACCTGCGGATTTGGCAACGCAGTGCAGTTGAGTTCTGTTGACATTTGACAACTAACGTTATGCGTCGCTCCGTTGCTCTGATTGGTTGTCGGTCTATCCAATTGAGGTCTTTCCTGGTTCGGTTGAAACACGCCCCATTATCACAGCCCAACGGAGCAGTATCAGACTCATATTCTGACTAGAATTGAGTATGACAACGTATGGCTAACACGCCCATAGATTGAACACGTAATACGCATGTGCATGACATCACTGTTTTCAGAAATTCAAATTTTTTGTATTTTACACAGAGACGAAACCAGTAAAGTTTTCATTTCAAAGTTTGCGTTTTCAGGCAACGCCGTTGTCGTGTGAATGAACGGCCAAATGCATAAAAAAAAGTGTAGTGTAAATGGCCCCTTAGATGTTTGGATGAATCAGTTCATATCAGTCTGAATGATTTGATTTAAATTCAACTTGAGTCAATGATCCAGTTGCAGCAATTGACAATTCACTGCAAGAAGATTGTCAGAAAATATAACATCATACACATTTTGTCTATTCCTCAGACAAATATCTTGTTTATCTTTAGAAGATCTGCATTTGAGTCATATGAACCACTTTTATTGTGCCTTTTTTAATGCTTGAAGGTTTTTAATGCTGTTTTAAGGCAAAACAAGCAAGTCACAAGGTTTAGAATGACACGGGGGAACAAAATTAGGAATGTTCAATATTAAAACTCAATAGCAAAAACAAAAAAAAATGCATTATAGGTATTTGTCTCGCACCTCAAGTGACTGATCCTAGTTTCAACAACTCTCTTTCTCACCCCTTTTTCTTTTTCTGGCCACTCTTCCCATCCCATCTCTCACTCTGGAGTGGTATTTGCCAAGCAGCTGTCAGCAAGAAGATTCCCGGTTCACAAACATCAGCTTTTGTATATCAACAGACTTGTAACCAGGGAGCCTTGCCCAACAGGAAGCACATAAATCATGGCTATAAAAAACAGTTCATATTCTTCATTTTCAAAAGCTTGTTTGCCTACAGGTACTTTACCAACTATAGACCAGAAAAATTCAGCTTTGATTTTGACCCAGATAAAAATGTTTATAGTTAATGTCAAATCTACGGTGACTGGGAGGGGACATGTTCGGTTCACTTAGTCACAAGATATAAATTCGTGGGAATGTCATATTAAAGGATTAGTTCATTTCAAAATGAAAATGTACTCGACCCCTTCTCAAATCAAAGATGTTCATGCCTTTCTTTCTTCAGTCGAAAAGAAATAAAAATTTTTGAGGAAAACATTCCAGGATTTTTCTCCACATAATGGACTTCAATGGCAACCAACGGGTTGAAGGTTCAAAGCGCTTCGAAGGGCTGTGCACGATTCCTGCTGAGGAATAGGGTCGATCTAGCAGTCCTCATTTTCCACAAAAAAAAAAAATATATATATACTTTTTAACCACAAATTCACAACTTCTGTGTTGTGCTTCTGGTGCAAAACAACTGAACACGCGTGAGAGTGGAATTTGTAGCTGTAGAGTATATCCACACATGTGTATCAATAAATTTAAAGCCACAGAGAAAAATATTTTTAGGAGTTGTAAACTTGTAGATTTTTTTTCTCACCTACAAACAGGTTTGTTTTTGGTGGATGATAACATTTATAGAAATATCACATCAAAGTAAAGAGATATTATTTGCCCAGTAGGCCTATTGGAAGCTGCAATGAGTCACAAAGCAGGTTAATTAACATTTTTAAGCCTATATGGTATTTCTATAAATGTTATCATCCACCAAAAACAAACCAAACCAAAAAAGAAAAAAGAAAAGAAAAACATGGTACACATGGTAGTCTTACAATGGGTGCATAAGTTACTTGATATGATACTGACCTGTGAAAACCCACCCTGTTCTGTCATTTTTCTAGAAGGTAAAGCTGAAGAGAATATAAGGAATACATTGTTTAATATTAGAGTATCTTTAATTATGAGACGATTGGATGGATGGCAAACTTGACAGTAGATTACATTTCGTGAAACAAGAAAGGCTAGCTCAACTAAGAAACAATGATCACCAACTTAGCCGACCAGTGCACATATTAAAACTACTTAAACAAATGTATAACGGTGAGTGATTGCAGGGGGAGAGAGAAAATAAACATACCTTTATTGGTAACATTACTTGACTTCGACTGCTAGGGAGAGATTGCTCATGTATTTTTCCCGTTCTCGGTCGCGCGCCACCGGTTTAAAAGACCTCTTCTGATTGGCCGAAATTCTCTGCTCTCTGAACCGCTGCCTCACAGATGCACAAATCACTTTTGCTCCACATTTCACATAGTGGTGCAAAAGTGAGAGCGCGCGGAACTTGTCATTTGAAGGCGAAAAAACTGCGTTTGAGACTCGTAGCAGCAGATTCAAGCAGTTGTAGTGATTGGACTTGTGATTGTGTTCGAAAAATATACAAGAAAAGAAATGCATTTGTGACCAAATATTCTACAAGTGTGCAATTCTCATTGCATGGATTCACATATTAATTTGCGGATGTGCAAAATTTCTCTGGGACTTCACATTTTTGATACGGGTGTGTGAATGCGTTTTGCACCATATTTACTGCAGCAACTGTAGCAAAAATGTGAGCGTATGAGTTTTTTCATGTGTGATTCGTAAAATGGTACGTAAAAACGTAAGGATTTGTGCATCTGCAGTGAAGAATGTGTGAAGGTGCAACTGTTGTGTTGTGTTTGTAGGGGAGAAAAAAAATCTACAAGTTTACAACTCCTAAAATATTTTTCTCTGTGGCTTCAAATTTATTGATACACATGTGTGGATATATTCGCATGTCACGCGTGTTCAGTTGTTTTGCACCAAAAATACCTTCATAGTAATCACGTCGGAAAGGGCACATCCGTGACGAACGTGGAAGTACCGACCCAGTGCCGGAAAACTCAATCTCATGTTATCCAACATCGTTGTTTTAACTTTATTTTTGTAAAGGGCGTTTGATTTCGTCTTTGCACATTCGTTTTAACACTGGGTCGGTACTTTCACGTACGTCACAGACGTGACCTTTCCGACATGACGTTATACGTCGTGAAGAAGCACAACAAGTCGTGCATTTGTGGTTAAAAAGTACTTCTTTTTTTTTTTAAATGACTGATCATTTTGCTAGATCGACCCTATTCCTCATCTGGGATCGTGCAGAGCCTCTGAAGCCCTTCGAAGCGCTTTGAAACTGCATTGATTTGGACCTTCAACCCGCTGGTTGCCATTGAAGTCCATTATGTGGAGAAAAATCCTGGAATATTTTCCTCAAAAAATGTAATTTCTTTTCGACTGAAGAAAGAAAGACTTTAACATCTCGGATAAGATGGGGGTGAGTAAAATATCAGGAAATTTCATTTTGAAGTGAACTAATCCCAGAGGTGGACAGTAACTAAGTACATTTACTTTAGTACTGTACTTAAGTACACTTACTTGTATCTGTACTTTACTTGAGTATTATTTTTTCGGAAAACTTTGACTTTAATTTCACTACATTTGAAAGAAAAATATCGTATTTTTTACTCCACTACATTTCCATCAAGGTCCTCAAAGTCGAAAGTCGTTTCTGTAGCAGCTTTAAAAGTCAGTGGAGGATTTTTTTCTTCTTTAAAAGTGTTTTTTTTTTTTTGCAAACAGCCTATCAGTAATCACTCTTGTATAGGGTCATTTGAAGTTTCCCCAAAAAAATTTAACACTGATCAGTTTATAACAAAATGGAAGAAGGCGGTTCCTCTGCGCAGTGTGTGCACCCATGGCCATACTTAAAACTTATGTTTCAGTTTTCTGGAAAGATGAAAGATTAGTTTAGTTGGCTACTTGATGCATGTCTCATAAAATGTTCAAAAATGTAAACGCCTGGGAGAAAGAGAAGAGTAAACAGTTGGGAGAACATTGGATGTTTATCAGTGTATTGGATCCGTGCATTTGGCCTTAAAGTGACAGCATCTTTGTGGCATAATGTGCATTTATACAACAATAATAAAATAATGCATTGACATAAAAAATGTAATTTACTTTTGATACTTTAGTACTTTTAAGAACAAATGCTTCTGTACTTTTACTTGAGTAAAAATCTGTTTTTAGAACTTTCTCTTGTAACAGAGTAATATTTGACTAGTAGTACTTTTACTTTTACTCAAGTAATAGAGTTATGTACTTTGTCCACCTCTGACTAATCCTTTAAATTGTGGGAATCTGGAGCATAACAACATCCTTATGCCATGGCAAAGCGATATAAAGTCGTGGCCTCAAGATCCTATGTTGAGGGAACAATGTCTATTTCTCATGGCCACTAGTTAAATGCGCAAACAATCTGCGCGACCATAGCAATTTCAATTAAGAAATTAGTACAAAGCAGTTTTTTTTAGTTAATCAAACTAATTAACATTGTTTTAACTAATGTTTCATACAAGCCAAATTATTTTAAGGAATCAAAAACAATGTACAATGCAATTAGAGTAGCCCACTTTAAGAATTCGGTTCTATTAACCCTCTGGTGTCGACTGAGGCGCCGGTGCGATTACTTGCATTTTTGCAATAATAATGGTGAAAAGAACTTAAAATACTCTGTCATCGAGTAATACAGCATTTGAAACTGTAAAGGGTCTACTTTTATTCACGTACACTCACAATAACAAAACGTGCTCACAAAAATGAACTGAAACTCAGTGAATATTCACCACACAGACATAAAATATGTCTTTACAATAATAGTTAAAAAAGATGAGTTCCTGGTTTGAATCCCTCTCCTCTACAGCATTATAGCAAAGAGATATTTTAATATACAAGCAAAATGGACATCTTAACTGAAATATACACAAACTAATAAGAATTACAATCGTTCAAGGCTTTTATACCCCTGCATACCATCATAGACTGGAGGTATGCAGATGAAGTCCTCCATTCTAGTCCCAGACTGGGTCACTGCATTCCTCCCCAGCATTAACGGCAGAGCAGACTCGCCGTTTGATCCTTTGTGACGGGGCCGACGGTCCAATTGAAATTTCCTGCTTGCTGACTAGAGGAGCCGAGCTCTGTGTGGCAGTTCCAGCGAGGACCCAATCATCCTGACACTAATGGAATAGCCCAGCGCATACAATCACCCCACAGAAGCTTCTCAAAGAACCCAGGAAGGCCAGCCAAACACCCCCACATCACCCAGCTCTAATCTCCCTCAAAACAGGCACATTAAAAGAGAGCAACTGACAGCCATAATAGAGAGAGGGGGTCGGTGAACAATACTGCCCCATCCACTGCATGTCTTACCATCGGGTCTTATTGTGGCCCTGGCTGGGAGAGGATTGTTGTGTAGTACCTTTCTTTCCTGTTAGAGGAGAGAGAGGTTCCTCGTCTTTCATCAGTTCACCTCTTTATTCTCACTAGTTCCTGGCTCTGTGCTGGGAAAGCCAGATGGGTCAAATGGCTCGTCACTCTGATGAGTGCTGCAAAATACACAGTCAGCTTTAAATAGAAGTAATACATCTTGTTATATGAAGCACCAGAATAAGTCATCAAGGAATTTTCCAACGCTCCAATTTACAGGGTAAATGTGAGATTTAAATTGTGTAAAGTCAGCATGAAACGGAAGTTGCGATAGCCTTTTCTAAAAAAATTTTTTTTTTTTTTTTCAGATTTCCGGCGTCTTGCCTTTTTAATATGCTGTTACAAGTTAAAGAGTTTGACTCTGAAAAACTATGCTGATGTATGTGCTAAAATTTTGCCATTTTGGGATTTTCAGCATTGTCCGATTGTGCCCTACAATCTACTATCAACCTTCAACAGAAACTGCACAAATAATTTAATATATTTTTAGTTATTTGTAGTAAATAAATATTATATCAAAAAGTTAAAGGGATAGTTCACCCAAAAATGAAAATCAGCCCATGATTTACTCACCCTCAAGCCATTCTAGGTCTTTATGACATTCTTCTTTCAGACGAATACAATCTGAGTTATATTAAAGGGATAGTTCACCCAAAAACTAAATTTTTATGTTTATCTGCTTACCCCCAGGGCATCCAAGATGTAGGTGTCTTTGTTTCTTCAGTAGAACACAATGAAGATTTTTAACTCCAACCGTTGCAGTGTGATAGTCGTATAATGCATGTCATTGGGGATATTTTAGAGTATGAGAGCAATGAGAGTAAAAAGACATACGAATCCTTATTAAACCATGCGGCTCGTGGCGACACATTGATGTCACGAAACGATTGGTTTCTTCGAGAAACCGAACAGTATTTATTTATTTTTTTTACCTCTTATCAGACGAATGTCATCTAGTATTCCCAGTGCCATAACTTCCGGCGAATAAGGTCAAAATACTAGCGCGATCAAAGATATATATACGTAGATGCCTCACTCGACCGATCCGCACAGGCACTAATGAGGAATCTATAATCGCGCCGGTATTTTGCATGTATTTTTACCTTATTCGCTGGAAGTGATGGCGCGGGGACGGCTGATACAAAGCCATGGAAAAAAATTAAATACATTTTTAAATATGGATATTTTTCTTACACAAACGCATTGATTCGCTTCAGAAGGCTTTTATTAACGTGTGGAGCACGTTATTTGATGGACAGATGCATTTTTTATGGACTTCAAAAACAGAGCAACTATTACTGCCATTATAATGCTTGGATTAGCCAAGACTTTTTTTTTATATATAACTTCGATTTTATTCGTCTGAAAGAAGAATGTCATATACACCTAGGATGACTTGAGGGAGAGTAAATCATGGGCTAATTTTCATTTTTGGGTGAACTATCCCTTTAACCCCCTGGAGCAGTTATATGAGGGATGGATGCACTTTTATGGACTTCAAAAATGAACCAACAATTCACTGCCATTATAAAGCTTGGATTAGCCAAGACTTTTTTTTTATATAACTCCGATTTTATTCTTCTGAAAGAAGAATGTCATATACACCTAGGATGACTTGAGGGAGAGTAAATCATGGGCTAATTTTCATTTTTGGGTGAACTAACCCTTTAAGTACAACTTATCAGCATCTGCCATTGAAAATTAAAATGTGTAGGCTATACTAATATATAATATAATACAATTAATTTAATGTGCTTGTCAATCGATTACATTTTTCTTTTTTTCTGTAATAAACAACATACAGTATTTTTTAAATAATTGATCTAACATGTAGGAAATATACCGATTGAATAAAGTTATCAAACACTGTGGTCTTTACTTCATAAATGATAATCTGTAGCTTATTAAAGCTACAAAAGATATTCAGTCAAGAGCAGTGAAGGATTTTCCCTGTTTCCTGTTCTTTGATTTACATTAATGACAGACAGCAACAGGTTTATTAGGCTGCTGTCACTTTAAGACCTGAACTGATGCACATGACTGACACATATCCCATGGCCTCAACTATTTGCGGTCATTTAAGACTTTATTGAACTCATTTAAGACTGTGCTTACCAGTCTTACAAAAGTATGCCTAACTGCGCACTTTGTTGAGTGTGTTTCCGTCTGTTCAAGTGAGAAAGAAATGTGCTGTCACCCAAACACCACAGACATGAATACAACAGCTGGTTAAAAATGATCTATTGTCCCATTACCCTTAATTGACCTTATTAGAAAAAGCAAGATAAATGTGTAAAAGAATGATGCATTTCTTTGTTCTTGTCTGTCTTCGTCCAAGAACGATGACTGTGAATAGGGTGAAGAACTGCAACAAAACCCGACAGCGAGGCACAGCAGAGGCTTCCTGATTTAAGGTAGCAGGTGAAATATGATTACAGCTGATGAGAGCCAAGGGGCGGCAGGAAACCGAATGATGAAGCCCAAACACTGCAGTCTCATCAGGACCGCTGGCCGGGGGAGGGGCAACAGACGAATGAGACGCATCCTCCCTCACTGCAGCACCGCAGACAGTGATGGAGCACCACAATATCACAACTACAGATGGAGAGATAGACGGGCACGCGGGGCAGCATGAGAAAGATAAACGGAACCGAGAGCGAAGGATCGTGTTGATTTACGAGACGGCGCGGGACGGCGGTTTTATGAGGCATGTCCAGGTACGACTCTCGCTGTAAAACAAAGCGATCGGACAGCCATCCATCTCAAAAACAGACAGTCTTGGGTTGGTTGATTGGTGCTTACAAGACAAAGTATATATATATATATATATATATATATATATATATATAACTAATTAAAACCTGATTAATACATTTATATACAAAAAGTCACAATTTTTCATACAAATTAAACAAGTGAGTGAGGGGAGGCGGGTTTGTGTCAACTCGCGAGAGATGAGAGAGAGCGCAGCTGATATTGTGTATGCATTCTGCAGAAAATGAGTTTTGGAAGCATTTCAGATATTTCAGTATCGATATGCATTGAAAAATCTTTATTTTTGACAACACTGCATTGCACATAGTTTATTATTTAAGATGCCTCTTTAAAAGACTACAACTGAAAAATATGTATATTATATATCAAATTAATTCTGCCAAAGTTTCTAGTTGGAGTGATAATTGATAAATGGTCAGTGTTAAAATATTATACCATTTTGAGGCCATTCACACAACACCGTTTTCAACTTATCTAAAAGCTTTCCTGTAGCTCAAACATTAGAGCATGGTGCTAGTAATGCCAACGTCATGGGTTCGATTCCCAGGGAAAGCACAAACTGACAAAAATGTGTACCTTGAGTGCAATGTAAGTTGCTTTGGATAAAAGTGTCTGCCAAATGGATAAATGTAAATGTAAAAACTGAAAAGTTGTATGCTCTAGAAGTGTTATGCATTTTGGCTGTTCATTTACACAACAATGCCGCTTTGGGGGCCTGAAAACGGGTTTCAAAGTCCAAGTTTTTGAAAACAAAACCATCATCGTTTCTATGCAAACTACAAAAATGCAAATTTGAGAGTATTATGTGTTCAGTATATACTTTTTAAAAAAGTGGCAGCACAATACAGCGTTTTTAGATGTTCTCATGGATCCATTAGAACGGGGAAAGTTTTAAAGGTCCCATGGCATGGATTGTTTTTATTATTTTATAATGTTTGCTGAGGTGTACTTATATTGTTAGTATTGTTATATTTTATATAAATAAATAAAAAAATTTCCATACTGATATTAGCCCTCTGGCTTGAATGCCCTGTTTCAAGGGGTGTGTTGGATGTGAGACTTCAGTGAAAACGGCCACTGCTGTGATTGGCTGACATCTTTGCATTTGAAATGAGTGTTAGATTATGTGGCGGAGGGGGCGTGGTTTAGCGAGGTCTGCAAGCGCTGCCAGAGAGAGAGAGAGACGGGCTGGATGTGGACCAGAGAGACCTGGAGCAAGATAGCTGAGAAAGTTTTATTGTACCTAGTTGTTGTGAGCGCTGTGAGCGCGAGTTTATTTTGTTTGTATCTGAGAGTTCTGAATAAACACGAGTCCTAGTCACGCCGACCCTGTCGTCTTCCTCCTATTCTACAAACTGGAACCCCCCTCGAATACTTTTACTATGTTTTTTTTACCATCACAGCCATTGAGATCGTCAAAGTGTTGATTATAGCATTATTTTTCTATCTTTTCCCATCACATGAAAGGCTTGAGCATTGAGTACACAGACAGTCTCTTTATCGCGTGAATGCAGTGATTTCGTCATTACAGCGCGTTTTCTCTCACAAAATGCTTTGACCACAACTAACAGCAAACACGACATCGACATGAATACAGTAAGAGCTTTGTGCAGCATAACAGCGTCATTCATTATAACGAGAGTTTGGGCAAGTGTGCAGATACACTCGCGACCTGTGATTGAAAGATCCGAACATTATAAAGAGAGTGTTCTTTGACCGCTAATCTAGCGTCTAATCAAAATTGAAATAACAGATTTGTTTCATGCTAATAAAAGAAACAATGGGAAGTTGATCGTTTTAGTCACTGGCTTGATTCACTGATGCATTATGCTTTAGGACATCAAGACAGCCAGCGGCGGGACTGACAGTATTAAAGGATTTAGAAAGAAAGTCTGCGTGAACTTGAATGATTAGCTACACATCAGAAATCACTGATCACAGATCAGGCATTACTGAACACTGTTACTCACTGTGTGTGGCGGTGCTGTCAAATCCATATTGTAAAAGTCTGTTTGTAAAGCCTGTGCTGACGTCGCGACTGATAAACGGAATCCATTTTCTCCAAATTCTCTGGGCGGGCAAAGCAGAGGAAGTGGAGGTAACCGTTCCCCGTATGACGGCATACAGGGAAGATTCCAGATCGGCTCGTCTGAGCTCTCATTTTCTCAAAGGCAGACCAGGACACCCAGAATTCGGTTTAGACCTATCAAAAATTCTAGCCACTTGGGGACCATATACAGGCTAGGGGAACTCATATTAATGTTAAAAAAATCCTCATAAAATGAAAATTTCATGCCATGTGACCTTTAACAACGTTGTTGCCTCTACAAAAAAAAATTTAAAGGAAAAACGTTTCCGTTTTTAGTACATTGTTGTCGTGTAAACGTACCCTTTTTCTTTAAAAAAAATTATTATAATTTAAAACACCTAAAACTAAAATTAATTCTATAAATGTTACATCCCATAATAATGTACCATCAAAATAATGGCCATCATCACATTTTTTAGATTTCATTAATTAATTGTAGTTATTTGACACACTTATGAGTTATAAATAAAAAAAGAAACCTTTAATTTTTATTGATTAAAAGAGGACTAGATGATACCAAAGATATATCTAAATATAAAAATAAGGTATATAAGCAATGACAAAAATGACATTTAAATACTGATAAATAAAAAATATATATATATCATGCATCCCTTCTCGAACGGACCCTTGATCTAAGTTGAGAATTATATTAAATGACACGTTTCTGTGGACTTCACCAATAGTAAGACCAGACCATGATGAGTCAGACCATTAAACCTCTACATGATCTCAAGAACCACCATCTCAAGTGCTTTAATAGTCACTAAGTAGATTTACAGCAATGTCCTAACATATTCTCATACATCAACACTTCCTTGCTCATTGAATGGCAGTCTGGAGTGGACTTAATGAAATGTCCCATATTTTTTATACCGGGTTTAATAAACTCTCTCTGGAGATTCTAGCATCTGTCAGTAGAACCAGATATCACCAACCCAATCTCACAGGGAACTATTTTATGAGGTGGGGATTTTGTATGAATTCATGCGATGTGAATTGTACCAAAATATAGATTAAAAAAACAACAATAAGATTGGATATCCCACCTGAAAGGAAACAATCAGATAGCCAACCTTATCCCAAGCAAAACAAAAATCAATTTCATGAGAGCTGTTTTTCTAGGCGTATAAAAGGCCACAGTCCCTCGGAAAACGTATCGGAAAACACCAGCAGCACAGAGCTATTGTTCTCCCTGACATACAACTGATATTTATACACGGACTGTCAGCGCACAACAAAGGCTCAGGTTTCTCTAGGTTGCATGAGGATCCTTTGTTCTCTTTGCAAATCGAGAGAAAGAGAGATGGAAAAGCAAAACCCAATCAACAGATAGACAATATGGGACAACAATGACGGATACTGAGGGCTCATTCACAAATACAAAACATTACATTACTGCGAGGTGACGTATACAAATACTAAGAAAGGTCACTGTGCAGGAGACAAACTGGAAAAAGCAAAAGAGACCAGTGAGACACAGTTTTGAGCTTCTTTACTGCTTTAAGAGCAGCTCCCAAAAGAGAAGGAAAAAAAGTGTATCACTAGCATAAGCCACCAGACATGGACTTGGGTTACTGTTTATGAATAAGGATGAGAACATTCCTCCAAGGGTGGATAAAATCACCTTGTAAACGAGCAGAAAAATGAACATCCAGTCTTTAATCTGACAAGGAACTAGTTCTTTTCAGCTTAGCATTACCTTCAAGCACTGTTTCCTACCTTTGTGCCTGCCAAAAGAACAGGGTAGCTTGGCAACAGGAACAAAGGCAAAGTCAACGGAGTCCAAAGGGGAACGATGCCCCGGCCCCACTTCAAACTCATCCAGCCAAACTCGTGAGAGAGAAAAATACACATTTAGGAGGCAATTGCTGAACTCAAAGCAGGACAAATGCATTCATGTTGGCTCCTGACGCTGGGAAACCTCGAGCTGGATAGACAGGAGGAAGAGAAACTAGCAACAGGTGGTCCAATGAAGCATGTCTTCTGAACGGATAGATAGAATGTACAATGAACGATAGACATTCTCATACATTATGAGAACTTTCAGCAAGTAGCTACAACATCGTAAGGATGTTCCATGAACATCATTCCCAGAACGTTTTATGATTACATTATGAAAACATTCAGAAAACAATATAAGTATGTTCTGAGAATGTTGTTCTGAGAATGTTTTCTATCAACATTTTAAGAACGTTCATCAAGTCTACAAATAACGCCAAAAAGACATTCCAAGAACATTGTTCTAAGAAGGTTTTCTCAACATTACTTTACTAACGCTTTATACTAACCTTTACACAGAGAGAGAGAGAGAGAGAGAGAGAGAGGGAGAGAGGGAGAGAGAGAGAGAGAGAGAGAGAGAGAGAGAGAGAGAGAGAGAGAGAGAGAGAGAGAGAGAGAGAGAGAGAGAGAGAGAGAGAGAGAGAGAGAGAGAGAGAGAGAGAGAGAGAGAGAGAGAGAGATAGAGATAGAGATAGAGATAGAGATAGAGATAGAGATAGAGATAGAGATAGAGATAGAGATAGAGATAGAGAGATAGAGATAGAGATAGAGATAGAGAGAAAGAATGGAATTAACAATAGATAGATATAGAACATAGATAGATGTAGAACAGATAGAGATAGATAGATAGATAGATAGATAGATAAGAGATAGAATAGAGATAGATAGATAGATAGATAGATAGATAGATAGATAGATAGATAGATAGATAGATAGATAGATAGATAGATAGATAGATAGATAGATAGATAGATAGATAGATAGATAGATAAAGAACATAGATAGATGTAGAACAGACATAGATAGATAGATAGATAGATAGATAGATAGATAGATAGATAGATAGATAGATAGATAGATAGATAGATAGATAGATAGATAGATAGATAGATAGATAGATAGATAGATAGATAGATAGAATGTAGGCTACTATGAACAATAGATAGATAGATAGATGGATAGATGGCTAATCTATTTAATATATTATAATTATATATTAATATATAATATTAATATTCATTCCCACAGAGAACTTTCAAGAGAGCATAAAAAATAGACAAGCACATACAAGTACAATAGTTATTTATTAAGATTTTTTTTAAATGTACATTTTTCATTTCTCCAACACAGAATAATGATAAATAAAGCTAATAAAGCTTTAAATGAAACACAAAAAGAAAATCCATTATTAATACTTTTACCTTTTTTTTTTACATTATATATTTACAAAATATGTGGTATTTTGCCCCCTTTTTTTTTACACAAAATTTGCTCAGAAATTACGGAACCACGGACCTAATGAGGGTAGACGCCATGTTTAAGGTTGTGATGGATAAAAGCAGTGTTATTTCCCCCAAAACATCAGGTCTATTTCTCTTTTGTTTTTTTGACATCACGTTTTTCAATTATTCATTGTCACAGTTAATGAATTTAATTTGTGAAAAATGAAAATAGCGCCTTCTATAAGACCCACTGCGTGAAGCAGACGCAAGTTTGATTTGTATTAACGTGACAATTTGGATTCCTCTAGTCAAGTGCATTTCTCGTGGCTGCCAATGAGCATCAAATGAGCAAGAACACATCCGAGTAGATGGTAATGTGCTAGTAACAATTCATCTTGAATTATACGTTTCCCTGAA